>NC_072397.2:47922500-48290833 GCF_028885625.2 Pongo pygmaeus | reverse complement strand
CAAGCGGAGCACCCCTCCATAGAGTATTGACACTCAGCCAATTATTTCCATCAATGCTGGTTTATTCTGCACAAGGGAATACTTCATAGCACAGAGGAGGGAGCCTTAGCAAGCGGAGCACCCCTCCATGGAGTATTGACACTCAGCCAATTATTTCCATCAATGCTGGTTTATTCTGCCCAAGGGAATACTTCATAGCACAGAGGAGGGAGCCTTAGCAAGCGGAGCACCCCTCCATGGAGTATTGACACTCAGCCAATTATTTCCATCAATGCTGGTTTATTCTGCCCAAGGGAATACTTCATAGCACAGAGGAGGGAGCCTTAGCAAGCGGAGCACCCCTCCATGGAGTATTGACACTCAGCCAATTATTTCCATCAATGCTGGTTTATTCTGCCCAAGGGAATACTTCATAGCACAGAGGAGGGAGCCTTAGCAAGCGGAGCACCCCTCCATGGAGTATTGACACTCAGCCAATTATTTCCATCAATGCTGGTTTATTCTGCACAAGGGAAGACTTCATAGCACAGAGGAGGGAGCCTTAGCAAGCGGAGCACCCCTCCATGGAGTATTGACACTCAGCCAATTATTTCCATCAATGCTGGTTTATTCTGCACAAGGGAATACTTCATAGCACAGAGGAGGGAGCCTTAGCAAGCGGAGCACCCCTCCATGGAGTATTGACACTCAGCCAATTGTTTCCATCAATGCTGGTTTATTCTGCCCAAGGGAATACTTCATAGCACAGAGGAGGGAGCCTTAGCAAGCGGAGCACCCCTCCATGGAGTATTGACACTCAGCCAATTATTTCCATCAATGCTGGTTTATTCTGCCCAAGGGAATACTTCATAGCACAGAGGAGGGAGCCTTAGCAAGCGGAGCACCCCTCCATGGAGTATTGACACTCAGCCAATTATTTCCATCAATGCTGGTTTATTCTGCACAAGGGAATACTTCATAGCACAGAGGAGGGAGCCTTAGCAAGCGGAGCACCCCTCCATGGAGTATTGACACTCAGCCAATTGTTTCCATCAATGCTGGTTTATTCTGCACAAGGGAATACTTCATAGCACAGAGGAGGGAGCCTTAGCAAGCGGAGCACCCCTCCATGGAGTATTGACACTCAGCCAATTATTTCCATCAATGCTGGTTTATTCTGCCCAAGGGAATACTTCATAGCACAGAGGAGGGAGCCTTAGCAAGCGGAGCACCCCTCCATGGAGTATTGACACTCAGCCAATTATTTCCATCAATGCTGGTTTATTCTGCCCAAGGGAATACTTCATAGCACAGAGGAGGGAGCCTTAGCAAGCGGAGCACCCCTCCATGGAGTATTGACACTCAGCCAATTATTTCCATCAATGCTGGTTTATTCTGCCCAAGGGAATACTTCATAGCACAGAGGAGGGAGCCTTAGCAAGCGGAGCACCCCTCCATGGAGTATTGACACTCAGCCAATTATTTCCATCAATGCTGGTTTCTTCTGCACAAGGGAATACTTCATAGCACAGAGGAGGGAGCCTTAGCAAGCGGAGCACCCCTCCATGGAGTATTGACACTCAGCCAATTATTTCCATCAATGCTGGTTTCTTCTGCACAAGGGAATACTTTTGGGCTGTCAGGAACATCACACTAAATGTTCTGAAAACTAGTAGAAGGTATGAGAGGTTGCACTAAACCATTGTGCGCAGAAAATGTATTCAAACTTCTTTGATTTGGTTAAAACAAACCTTTACTAAAAGGCAGCACAGAGTAAAGATTGCCTGTGGGAATTTAAAACCATCTCAGAAAACCACTCCTTTCTCAGTTTAAGAGGAAAGGCTAAAGGCTTCTGTGAGATAATAAGAAAAAAGCATATTTATGTAATACTTTGAGTTTCTATTGCTCTTAACCACCTTGCTACATAATTATTCCAAAATATTTATCTTATTTACACACCCTACTGTTCAAAAGTACCTCACCGATACTGTAACCTCCAACTAATCCACCCCATAGTCCCTGAAGACCACAGAGGCCTATTATCCTCTGCTTTTTACTGTCACTCTCCCCAGTCCAGCAAACTCATTTCTGCATAAACCTTCCTGCATAAACTTCCCGCATAAACCTCCTGGGTATCTGCCCTTTTTTATCTGCACCCTCTGCTGAGATTATTTTGTCTTCACCCATCCGAAACCCATCCATACTTCTAGTGCATTACTGGGGTAATTATCTCATCCACCCATCCTGATATTTAAACTTACCTTCCTGCCCCCACCCTCTCTCCACCCTGAACAAGCTTTTACTAGGTTGTTGTTAAGTTTTGGGGTTCAGAGTATCTGACTAGTGTGAGTTTCCCTAAGTGAAGATAATGCCTTAATAATTTTCACTTTAATTGCTCTTTGTGCAGTGTTTTGCACATATTTTAACACAATAAATCCTCCCCGGGTAAATGCATACATCTTTGCAATGTCATATTTCACTCCCTTAGAGTTTGGCTCTTTTCCCGTACAACCATCCAGAGTCCTGTCTAACCGGAGTGAAAATGCTTGTTGTTGTCACCTAACATGGCTGAGAATTCCCCGTATGTATGGGACAGCTGGCTCCTTCTCAGGATCTCCCTCTTTCTGTCTGGCATCCCTGCTGAGAACGGAAAGAAATGCTGTCTATGCCAACTCCCTAGGACAAGTATCAGTTTCATCCAGACAAGTTTTCAGAATGAGGGAACAAGATGCATACAAGTATTTTATTCTCACTTTTTAGCCCTGGGGTTTATTAAGAAGGTGAAATTATGCAGAAGAATAAATTAGTTTAGCTGAAAAAACAAAAAAAAATAGGTAACTGAGAAATTGAGAATACAATAAAAATAGAAAATGTTCAGGAATTCCATGTTATTGGTGCATAGAAATGCCACAGATTTTTGTACATTGGTTTTGTGTCCTAAAACTTTACTTGCTTATCCATTCCAGGAGCCTTGTCAAGTTTTCTCCAAAAGGAGTTTTGGAGAGGCTGTAGCATTCGCTACGTAGAGACTCATATTGCAAATACAGAGAGAGAAATCAACTTTTTTTTCTATTTGGATGCCTTTTTTTCTATTATCTGATTGCTCGGCTAGGACTTTTAAATCTAATTAAATTGTGTTTGAGCGATTTTTGTACATTTTAATATGTCTGTATTTAATTTTATAGCTGAATAATGTCCCCTTATAAAGGAACACGTAGCTGTTTTATTTAGTTGTTTTATTATTGATGCACATTTGATTTGTTTTTGGTTTGGAAAAGTATCAAATAATGCTGCTTCGAGCACTTTTCTGCATTGCAAACTATGCTGGCATTTCTATTATACGTAATAGTGGAGTTGCTGGGTCCTAGAGTGTGGTTAAGTACATCATGTAAGTTAGGAGGTACTACCCAAAAGGTTTTGAATATGGTCATAACAGTTTACACACAAAACGGTATAAGAAACTTCCAGTTGCTTGACATCATCACTAGTACTTAATTTTATCAGTTTTCAAAAATGTTAACTATTGCATAGTGGTATTAAATTGTATTTGTAGTATGCATTGCTCTGATGCATAAGGATGTGGATATGTTTATCTACTTGTTGGCCCTTTGGTTCTCTATGTGGAACTCCTAGTCACATGTTTGCCAATTTTGTTCAATGTATTGCATCTTTGTTTATTAATTGATTGTATTTAGTTAAATAATCTAGATATAAGGCTTTTGCCACATAAATATATGGCAAATGTAGACTTCCACTTTGTTCTTTCTTTTCTACTCTCCTGAAGGTTTAATTTCTATGAAGAGAAGGTTTTAATTCTAATAAGATCCAATTTATAATATTTTTGTCTTGATGGTTAATGCACTTTGTGTCTTAAGAAATCTTGGTCTGTGCCAAGGTCACGAACACATTTATCTATGTCATCTACTAGAAATATTGTTTTCAACTTTCACCTTAAAATTTAAAATCCACTTATCATTGAAATTTGTTAATTTCAATGTAAGATAGGAGTATTTCTTCCTCACATAAATAACCAGTTGACCCAAGGCTATTTACCGAGAAGACTGTCTTCTCTCCACTGCTCTTCTGTGCCTCTTTTGTAGTATACAAAATATCCAATTGTGTGGGTCTGAGTTGGACTCTTGAGTTTTTCTAGTTTTCTTTGTGCCTATTTTGGCAATACTAACATACATAGCTTTTATTACTATAGCTTTAATCTAAGTCTGAATATATGCCATTGTAAGCTCATAAACTTTGTTATTCTTCAGGACAGTTTTTACAGTTCTCTGATTTTTATATGTATTTAAATTTTTTAAATTGATTAGACAGCTTCCACAAGATTTTTGCCAAAATATTGTGTTGTGAAAATACAAATCAATAAATCAATTTGGAGAGAAGGTACATAGACACAACGCAAAACAAAACACTAATAACCTCCAAACCAAACTTAAGGAGAACCCCAGAATAAGAAAAGAAGTTCCAAAATTGGAATAAATATTTGCAACTCATGAAATTACAAAGGGGCTCACACATACACTGTACAAAGAGGTCTATCTTCTTTTTTTTGTTTGTTTTAACAGAGTCTCTGTCACCCAGTCTGTAGTGCAGTGGTGCAATCTCAGCTCACTGCAATCTCCATCTCCCAAGTTTCAGCAATTCTTCTACCTCAGCCTCCTGAGTAGCTGGGAGTACAGGCATGGGCCACCACGTCTGGCTAATTTTTTTTTTTTTTTGTATTTTTAGTGGAGACGGAATTTCACCATGCTGGCCAGGTTGGTCTTGAAATCCTGACCTCAAATGATCCACCTGCCTCTGCCTCTCGAAATGCTGCATTTAAAGGTCTGAAGAACCACAGCCGACCTGTAAAGACGTCTTAAAAATTAGTTAAAACAAAACAGAAAAGGAGAAAAAAGAAACATCTACGCAGTTAAAAAGAAAAAGAAAAAAAGGCAAAAGATATTATTTTACAGGTCTAGTACCCTGTGCCTGTTGCTGTAATGGGGGTGGACATGGGCTTCACAGGACATGAAATGCATCAAACAGTTGCTGGTTGAACGTGATAAATTCTTGTGGGACAAGCCTCAAGAGCAGAGCCCGTGGTGCATTGTTTCATCCCCTAGCCCTGCAAAAAAAAAAAAAAAAACCTGGCTGCGCCGTGGTCTATGCTTACCTGCATTGGCCATTTCCAGAGCCCTGAGCACCTATGGACACCTAAGTCTTCCCAAACTCACCCCATCCCAATATTCTATCTGGTATTGAACATGACAACATGTCATCACTGAACATGTGCTTGTACAGTTTTGTGTTTAACTCCTTATTTTACAACAGGAAGACTGAGGCCCAAAAAAGCCAAAGACTGGTCCAGATCGCAGAAATTGGGCAGAACACAGAGTATTATGGAGGGAGCCAGCTTCCTAGGCTTTGCATACACCCCACCCGTCAGATTTGCTTTGGAAATGAGCGCCCCTAAGTCCTGGCAAACCCTGTGCTCTACTTTCTACCTGGGCATCCCACTATTCCACTTCTCACATAGGTGTGCAGACATGCACACACAAACACCACACACACACACACACAAGCTTCTAAAGTGGAGATCATGGAGGTGAGGTTAGGGAAGAGGAAACCAGAGAAGTGACAAAAGGGGAAGAAATAGTACAGACAGCTTTGCCATGAGGCAGAGGCATCCTCTCCACATCTACATTTCCAGGAGCTGACAGCGTGGGCTGAAGGATCCTCCAGGTTCCCTGGGTTCTGCCGGGCTTGGGAACTTCCCCAACTGTTTCAAGAGGACAGGACTGGGGTTGTGACTGCCACCTCTGTGGGCACCTGGAACTAAAATGAGTTATGCCCTCCCCCCACCACCCCGTGTGATATAAAGAGAGGCTATGGGAAAGAAAGAATCCGTTTTTTCCCTCATAAATTCGGGTACTTGAAGGGAAAAATATCAAGGATTCCAGATAGTCATAAGTGTCTCCTCGCCTTGGCGTTTCATTGGTAACTCACTGCGCTTTGAGACTCTAAGAAGAGGCTTTTCCGTTCCTAGAGGTCCTTCAGAGAAGAGAGAGGCCTAGAGACTTGGGCAGATGAGGACTTGGAATAAAGCAGAATGTGACAATTCACTGGGCTCTGGAGTTTGGGCCCAGAAAAAAAATACCAGTTTTTGGGGTGTCCTTGAGGTCCTCATTCGGAAGTGGAAGAAAATAGTGTCTCTGAATGCTGTTAAAATGTTTAATGAGTGCACAGCACACCCAAAGAGGCTGAGGAAAATAGGAATCAATGGAGGCTTCCGAAGTCACTTTTATGGCCCTTGAAGCCTTCAAATACTGCTAGTTTTTCCCAGGGGTCTCTGAAGAGCCACTGCCTTGAGAATCCCCCAATACAGGTACCTGTTTTGTGATGCTTCACCCTGGGGCTACAGTGCCAGTGGAGGCCTCTAGGTGGCGGCAGACCCCGTGTTTCTTATGCCCGCTGGGCTTTACTGAAGCAGCTGGAGCCAGGGGGAGAGTCACGCTGAGGTCCTGCACCTCCTGTTGTCATTCTTGATCTCCACATTATTGGGTGGCCAAAAGCAGGAAGAAGGGCTTTGTGATTTTCCATGTTATTTTACTCAGCGACTCTTTCCCTAGCACCCACCCTGTGGCAGCTACCTTGGTAGGTTCACCATGTGATACCAAAAATGATTATGTCATCCCTGCCTCCCCGCGGGGAGCTCACAGTCTGAGGACTGCTGGACAAAAACACTAAAGCAAGTACATGCAAAATAAAAGAGCATTATATACTGGAAATAAAGTAGAATGCTGGGAGGGAGGGCTGGGGAGAGGTTGCCTGGAGGGGACATGAATGCCTTGCTGAGGTGACATTATGTTGAGACCAGAATGGCAACAGCGAGCCAGTCCTGTGGAAAGTGTGTCAGGAAAAAGCCACTCTTTGTGAAGAGACTCACAGGCACAGGTGAGTTCAGCAGAGGAGGTGAGTAAGGGACCAGTGTGGCTGCAGGCAGCCTGAGAAAGAAAGGAACAGAGTGGAGGGAAGATCCTGGGGCCTGAAAGAGGAGGTTAGTCATTTGCTCCTCTCTGACAACATGGCCCTGAATTTTAGCACATTTTGACAACAAATACTATCTCACAATTTCTGTGAACCAGAATCTTGACATAGCTTAGTTTGGTTTCTCTGCATCAAGGTCTCTTACTTGGCTGGAGCTCTGATTTCAACTGAAGCTGGATTTTGGGGAATATCAGCCTCCACTCTGCCTCATGGAAATTGGCACGATTCAGTGTGAACTGAGAGCCCGAGTTCCTTCCTCTCCATTGGTCTGGGCATCTCCTCAGTTCTCTATCATTTGGGTCTGTACCTAGAGCATCTTAGGACACTGGAGATCGCTTCCTCCTCTTGAGGATTACAATAGAGAGATGAAAAATGAAAGAGATAGGCAGACGTGTGCACAGAAAAAGAGAGAAAGGGAGACAGAGAGATTGAGAGAGGAAGCACAAGACAGAGCAAGTAGGAGAAAAATATTTTTTTAAAAAATGTAACTTTGGAAGTTGCAACAGACTATGTGATTTCCTCCCCCATTCACATTCCAGAACCTTAATGCCCAGTGTGATGGCCTTAAGAGTTCAGAGGTAATTAGGTCCTAAGAATGAGGCCCTCATGATAGAGATTACTGGCTTTGTAAAAGAAACTGCAGATGGCTGTCTCTCCCTCTCTCTGCTAAATGAGAATACAACCAGAAGTCCACCATGTGTATTCTCACCCCTGCCCCCCATGCAGTAACACTATCAGTTTCTTCATCTGTCCTTTCTACTTTCTTTAAAAGAGGATGCTGATTGCAGACAACACGTGACAGATGCATTTCAAATCACAAAGGAGTTTCTTGAGATATACGTGATTTTAGTTTTAAGTAGAATTTCCTGAAGAGTTTTAGTTACAATACCATGTTCAAGAGGATGATGGTGAAACTCATAGTAAACACTTGGCAAAACATAGGTTATGGGGCAGCGATCTCCTAGAAACACTTCATAGGGGTTTATATATGAAATGTGAAATATCATAGGTTTAATCCTGGCACAGAAACAAAACCGAGTGCACTGCCCTTGAACAGCTGACCAGTCCCCAGAACAGGTCCATATCAAGAAACGGAGAAGAAAGAATCCATTTAACCCCAGAAAGGTCTTCATTTGCCCAAATTGAAAACCAAATTTCACTCAGGAAAGTAATGTTGGGTTTAGTTAAATATAAGTCGGTCATATGTTTTCTAAATTGAATTATATATGTGTTTGTTTGTCTCTATAAATATGTCCCCAACTTTGCTCATGGCTCATCTTCTGTATTTTTTTGGCTGATTTTCAATGGTTTTCTTATATTGTATGGATGAATAGCCATTGAAATAGTCTTAATTTCACCATGTGTTTAATTATAAATCTATACATCCTTTGTGTGAGAGAAAATCTTTTGTGAACCAAATTTAATTTTTGGAAAGCTTTATAACTCCATATTTTTTCTTTTAAAAATTGTAATTGTGGTAAAAACTCATAATGTAAAATTTACCTTCTTAGTTCTTTTTAAGTGTATATTTCATTAGTGTTAAGTACATTCACATAGTTATGCAAAAGACCCGTAGAACTTTTATGTCTTGCAAAACTAAAATTAAATGCCTTTTAAGACAATTGCCCATTTTACTATCTCTTCAGCCCTTGACAAACGCCATTCTAACTTTTTTTCCTATGAGTTTTTCTACTTAAGGTACCTGATTAGGAACGGAATCATACACTGTCACTTTGTTGCTGGCTTATTTCAATTAACATGATATTCTCAATAATTATCATATAATGTGTCTTTTTAAAGACTGAATAATATTCCACTTTGCGTATGTGCCACTTGTTATTAAACTTTTCATTGGTCAAGGGACATCTCGGTTGTTTCTGCCTTTTGGCTTGTGTTAATAATGCTACAATAAATTTGGATGTGCAAATATCTCTCCCGGATCATGTGTTGTATATTTTAAATATATAGCTAGAAGGGGGTTTGCTGGATTATATAATAATCTCATTTTAATTTTTTTGAAGAGCTTTCATACTATTTTAAAAATCAGTTTGAGATGATAGATTATTGTGATTTTGCTTTGCATTTTTCTAGAAGAGTGAAGTCGAGTATCCTTTTAAATGCCTAGTCATTTCTATATCTTCTTTGGAGAAAGTCATTTCAAACATTTACCATTCTAAATCAAGTTATTAACTTTTTTTGTTGTTGAGTTATAGGAGTTTATATATTTTGAAATTTACCATCTACCAAATATGTGAATAGAAAATGTTTTTACTCTTTTCTGTTGTATGTATGCATGCACGTATATAACCCTATAGAAGACAGGGTCTTGCTATGTTTTCACGGCCACTCTCAAACTTTTGGCCTCAAGTGATCGTTCTGCCTTGGCCTCCTAAAGATCTAGAATTATAGGCATGAGCCACCATGCCCAGGTTTCACCCACTTATTAGGTGACATTTGTAAGTCACTAAATGTTTTCTTTGATGTGTAAATTACTTGAAGCTTAATGTACTCCCTTTTTTTGTTCTTTTCTTGTTTCTTATGAATTTGATGTCATACTTAAGCAAAGTTTTAAGGCTTATGTCATAAGCATTTCCCCTATGTTTACTTCTAAGAATTTTTTAGTTTTTATGTTTAAGTATTGAATCCATTAAAAAGAAACTTTTCTTTTTGTATATGATACAAAGGAAGCATTCAACTTTATTTTTTTCTCTGTAAATATGCAATTTTGAAAATTCTTTGTTAAAGAGATTTTTATTTTTCTTTTGTGTGGTCATGGAAAGTTTATGGAGGACTATTTTATCACATATGCAACGGTTTGTTTCTGGGATCTCTATTCTGTTTCATCACCTATGTATCTGTTTTTGTGGCAATATCATATTGTTTTTATTTTTGTAACTTTGTATCATGATTTTAAATCAGAAAATGTAGTAACCCTTTGTCCTTTTTAAAGAGTGTTTGGCTAGTCACAGTTCCTAAACAACTTTTAGAATTATGCACAAAAGTTCTGCAAAAAAATATACCATTGGGATTTTGATGAAAATTACATTACATTTTTATATCATCATGAGTAGTACTGATAACCTCTTTTTTTTTTTTTTGAGATGGAGTTTTAGTGAGTCACTCAGGCTGAAGGGCAATGGTGTGAGCTGTGCTCACTGCAGGCTCCGCTTCCCAGGTTCAAGCAATTCTCCAGTCTCAGCCACCAGAGTAACTGGGATTGCAGTCATGCACCATCACTTATAGCTAACTTTTGTATTTTTGGTAGAGATAGGGTTTTGCCATGTTGGCCGGGCTAGACTCAAACTTCTGATCTCAAGTGATCCACCCACTTTGCCCTCCCAAAGTCCTGGGATTACAGGTATGAGTCACGCACCGGCCCTGACATCTTAATATTAAATCACCTCACACTTCAGCAAGACTATATGTAAGATCTTGAGTAATTTCCTCTTATTTACTTATTTGCCAATTTTCTTGCTTTTGATTTCTAGTTTATTTACATTATATGACTTCAGTTTTCTTAAATTTAATAAGACATGTATCCTAACAGAATGTACCATGTGTGATTGAGAATGTTGCATATTTTGCTGCTTTTGATTGCAGAGTTCTGTAAATGCTGGTTAGGTCTATAATGTTCAGGTTTGGCTTTCTTCCTGATATTACATCTGACTATTCTAGTCATTATTGAAAGTGGAGTCTTGAAGTCCACAATTGTTGTGTTGCTGTATATTTCTTGCTTGACTTCTGTCAATATTTGTTTTACATATTTGAAAGACGAGAATCAGTTGAACCTGGGAGGACGAGGTTGTAGTGAGCCTATCGCAAGATCGTGCCACTGCCCTCCATCCTGGGAGACAGAAACTCTGTCTCCAAAAAAAAGGAGAGATGTCAGTGTTATCTATAGTAATATAAAAATTTAATGTATTTCTTGTGAAAATCCCAATGGTATATGTTTGCAGGTTTTTCAAATTATATTTATATGATTTATAAATTATTGTTATAGATTCATTTCAAGTTAACACATCTCACCGTTACATAATACCAATCTGTCTCGTTAACACTTTTGACTTAAGATATATTTTGTTTAATATAATTATGACCATGACGCTCCAATTGTAGCTACTTTTTGTATAATATATATTTTATTTATACTGTTACTTTCAAGTTATTTGCGTCCTTAGAGCTAAAGTTACTCCTGTAGAGAGCACATTGCTAGATCTTCTTTGTTCTTAATCCATTAAATTATTTATTCATTTTCTTTAAGGTATTTAATTTTTATATTTGAAGCAATTACTGCAGTTAATGAAGTTACTATTATTATTTGTAATTGTCTTCTGTGTTTCTTGTAGATGTGTTATTTATCATTTTTTCTCTTACTGCTTTATTTTTGTTTGTTGATTTTGTAGTGACGTGATTCAATTTCTTTCTCATTTGCTTTTGTATACATTCTACAGGTTTTTTTGGTAATCATCTTGAGAAATAAAGACTATATAAATCATCTTAAAGTTATGACAATATATAACAACTATATTTCAACTGAATGCAAAGTTGTACCTTTTCATACCCCCCTGTGTTATTAATATCACATATTATCTTTTCTTATTATCTATGAACACACATTTATGCAGATTTGTGCTACATTTTTTAAACTCCATGGCAATATTTTGAAAGTTTTTTGCACCATCGTTATGATAATAGAGATTTTTATACCTGTTTATATATTTATCTTTAATAGAGGTTTTTCTATTTTCATGTGCTTTTATGATGCTGGGCAGCATCATTTCATTTTCGGATGTGATAGACTTTCTTTAACATTTCCTTTAGGACTGTTCTAGTGGTTAGTAACACACTCAGCTTTTATTTATTTTGGAAAGGCTTTTTTTTTTAATTTCTGAAGTGAAATTATTCCAGTTGAAGGATTTTGTTTGGCAGTATTTCTTCTTCTTTAATTATCTTGTCATCTGGGGATTTCTCAGCTACTTTTTAAAAATAACCTCTTTATTACTTTTCTCCTATATTGTTTTTCTTAGACTCCTTTTATAAATACAATGGTCCACTTGATGATGTGCAGTACATCCCATATTTTTTCTCTATTCTGTTTAAAATATTTGTTTTCATGACTCAATATTTACAACTACAATGTCATCAATTGTGTGATTTTTTCTGCTTTATTAGTCTGCTTTTGTGACTGTTGATTGAAATTTTAATATAGTTGTTGTGTTCCTAGATTCACAATTTTTGTTGGTTTCTAAAAATCTTTTTATTGATATCTCATTTTCTTTATGTATCACTTCTTCTAATATTATTTTGTTGTCTATGTTCTGTTTGTGTTCATTAAGCAGTTTTTTTCTAATTACATTTTATTGAAAACTGCACTGAATGCTAAATGTCCATCTTTACAATGAACATCTACAGTAACGGTAACTCGCACTAAAACAAAGCATACTTCTGATAGGCATTATTTTTCGGTTTGGGACAATTTTAAAGTTTTTCTTTTGTCACAAAAACAGGAATGTACCTAATGAAAGGCTCAAAACAGGCCATCTTTTTAAACAAAAAGTCAATCATTCACAAAAGACTATGAATAGAACATGTAACTAATTGATGTAAATCTAATAGGATTTGTTAAAATCAGTCACATCCATTACATCTGAAGTGTTCTTCTATAAAATACGTGAAGAAAAGAAGATTTTATAGTGTCTTAAAAAGTGGGTTTGTTCATAGACAATCTGATAAGTTACCATTAAAACTGTTTCCTCTGACATAAGGAAATGCAACATTATTTTCCTTGAACCCTTTTAGTGCAAGACTTTTCACTCAATAAAATAGCAGAGCATCTGAAACTGAGAAAATATATTTTATTACAAACAGCTTGTGAAATTTAATACTGCTTTATTTTTTAATTTTTTTTGCATTATCGGAGGCTTTTACTGAACTTACAACCAACTTGCCCGCTCAGTATGCAGTTCAGATGTGAGAGACGTTTCTCTGTACAGGAGCCGGTACTGTCTTCAATCCTATGTGTGCAGATGGCTAACACAGGCAAACAGTTTACTCCACATTTTCTAGTAATGTGATCTTCCTATTAGCAAAAAGCGGTAACCAGTCCCTGTAGACTGAAGGGACTCAAGTTCCAAGATGTGGATTTCCTCCTCATGGTTTTTATTTTGATGTTGGAAGTCTTGATGCAACATTCTGAGCAGGGTGTTCCGGTCCTGCTCTGCCCAAGGGACTGATAAAGGAAAAAGTTCTATATATTCTTTGTGATTTGACTCACAGATGAATAACTTAACACACAATAACGGAAGTTGATGCTTAATAAATCACACCCTATTCTTTCAGAGCATCCGTAAGCAGACGACATCTTCAGTTTTCTAACTCTTGTAGTTTTAACACTGCAACATCAATGATGTATATGTCCAGAATCAGCTAAAAAGAGCGCCAGATTCTTTTTCTGTTAGTTCATCTATTTTTCACTGTCCTTGTTCCCAAGTGTATCAGAATGATTACCCGCCGGCATTCTCTACTATTTCTCTTTGGGGTGCTCTCGATTGTCCCCGTGATTGTGGGCTGGTTGGGAGAGGGCGCTTGGGAAGTATGTGCCACTCTCGGGAGTTTGTGAGTCACTGAGCTGCATCCAGGGATGATCCCTTCCATGGATGCAGGAAGTCCTCCTGGAGCCACGCCGACGATGACTGGATGAATTGCTTGCTGGTCTGTTACTGACCAAAGCACAGATGTGACAAAGAATTCCTTGTTCACAGTTTCTTAAGCTTCCTGGGATGGGACCTGTGATGGCTCAGCGGTTCTCGGTCATCTCCAGTGACACCTGCTCGCTGTAGCAGGCAGTGTGAGGAGTGCGGATGAGATTCGGGACATCTTCAATGGAACTGAGCAAAGCTAAAGGGCTACGACTCATTCAGGTCGAGGACTGCCCCTCGTATCCTGCCCTCCTTGAGGGCCTGTGCTAAGGCTTTCTCATCCACCAGGCCACAACGGGCTGTGTTCACAAGGAATGCTCCCTGCCTCATCTGCTTTATGGTAAAGTCATTGATGAGTTGGTGTTTATGTTCGCTGAGACTGCAGTGCAAGGAGACGCAGTCTCTCTGATACAGCAATTCCTGCTGTGTGTAGACCCTCTGCACGCCCAGGGACTGCTCAATTCCATCCTTCAATTAGGGGTAATAAAATATGACGCTGAATCCAAAGGCGGTGGCTGGAACTGCAAAAACCTGCTGCGTGCGACCCTAGCCGATGAGGCCCAGCGTCTCCCCACGAACAGGGGCCACTCCCGAGGCCACCTCGCAGATCTGCTCCACGCTCTGAACCCGCTTGCCTTCCCACAGTGCCTGTTACAGCCATGTGTTCCTCCGGTACATGTTGAGGATGTGGCAGATGGTAGAGTCGGCTGTCTCTTCCACGGCTGCGGACGGGATGTTGTACACAGAAATTCCGAGCTCGCCAGCAGCCTTGATGTTCACGTTGTCGTAGCCACTGCCCACCCGCACGATCACTCTCAGGTCCTTGAAATTTGCCAGGTCCTCCCTGGTGGGGGTGTTGGTGTGGTATATCATGGCGCCCACGACTTTGTTTAGAACCTTCTCGTGGATCTCCTGCGTGGACTGCACGTCACAGAAGGCCACGGTGGCCAGGTCCTTCAGGATGGGCATGTCCATAATGCAGTCGCGGCCGTCCAGCAGCGCCACCACAGGGCGGGGGTGCAGGGGGCCTTTCATGATGTGGAGGCGAATTCCTACACAAATTCTGTCCAATCGCTCTCTCTTAGGTTTGCGCTTATCCACAAATGTCATTCTTTAGGGAACTTTGCAATTCTCAGATCAAAAGTCAAAGCAGTCCTCTAAGAACTTAGGGGAACTCGGAGGCGTCTGCGGGCATGACACCACTATGAATCCAATATAAATTTGTTCAGAAAATCTGTAGTTCACACGATGGGCTGTCCATCTTTGTAAGGGAATACAGGTTCATTGGTTCAAAGCAATTTAAGGTGATGAAACCTGTTTGCTTGCAACTCAGCCACCATCACACAATCAATCAAAGAATCTCACCACGACCCCAGGTCTGGAGCTCCTGGAGTCCGCGAACGCTGGAAGTGGAGGCGGTTTCGGCCCGGTGCAGCCTGGTCCTTGCTCATGCTCTGAGCCTGGGGCCACCAATGTGTCCGGCATGGTCTCCAGGCTCCTCCTTTCCCGGTGCCCCGTGGACGGAAGAGTGCCGGTCTCATTAAGCGGCTTTGATAATTATTTTTATTTTTTAAACTACATAATGCAAAAACAAAAACAACAACAACAAAAGAATAAACCTACAGATTTTGATCTTTCAAGATCAACAAAGATTTTTAAAGGTCAATATTTGTAGGTTTATTTTATTTCTTTAATTGGGACATGTTTTCTCTGTTTTCTGTCTTCTCTGTATGCCCTGCAATCTTTTGATGAGATTCAGAAATTTATAAAACAGCTGTGTAACGTAGTATGTAAAAAGTTTCTTACTACAAGATAATACATGAGTCAGTGAGGCTGAATATTCTGGTGCTTCATTAACAGGGTCTTCGATGTGTCTTCTCTGGCCTTGCGTGTGTATTTTTAAGGTAAAGATATTTTTCCCCTTATTTTCCAAACACGGTAGTCCTTTGCTTCCGCAGTTGATTGCAGTGTTTGTTTCTCTGAGGCTGTGATAAGCATTCAGCTTCTTTTCTCAGCAGTCATAAGTTGTCATTCTTATTACTCTGCCATTTTGTTTAGCACTCCCTGTTGGGGGAGACAGAATCTAGTCACCAGCGGTAGCCCAAAAAGCCAAACCTTTGAACATATGTTCCACTATTCTCATTGTATACTGAGGGAGATACTAAATGTTGGACGTTTTCTCTTGAGCCCAATTTCTGGGAAAGAAGAAAAGATGCGGTGAATGTAAGCCAGACCTGGTTGCCTTGTACACAAGCTTTTCCAACCCGACTTGTACTGTTATTTTTATGGCTGTGTTTTATTTTAGGCTTTTAGCAGTCTGCAACCATGGTTTTCAGGTTCTGTCTCTAGTGATAAGCAGAAAAGGGGGATGAGGAAAGGGCCTTCCTGGCTCAACCAGAAACAGAAACTAAGAACTCATGGCTGTGGTCTCCCTTGGACGCCCCTATTCCACAGTAAAGGAAATATCTTTGGAATGTAAAAAGAGAGAGAATAATAGGCATCACCCCAATAGGAAAGAATGAACAAATAACAAACATGAGAGGTGCAAAGGCCAAGGAGAAAACCTTAAAAATGTGGTGTTGGAAGTTCTGCTTCAAATAAATTGGTTCTGGAAAATCCTAGATTTACTTCTTTTGCTGCTACAGATGGAAATTTCCTACCTTATGCTGATTATGCTCCTAAATCTTCTAAGGCTTCTCCAGTTCCTCCACTAATATTCCAGGGCATTCACAGCGAGAGCCAAAGTTCTCATCTTCTTTCTGTTATTCCCATGAAGGCCTTGTAGTCTGAGTGCTTTTCCATTGTTTTTTGGGATCTGAGGAAATCTGCACATTTTGCGAGACTTTTATTTAAAGCTGTTTTGTAAAATCTGTGCCTCACGTCAGAAGTTTGTGAGAGTAAAAGTGCAGACATTGGGTTTTGGTTCACATATTTCAGAAACACCAAGGACAAATGCTTCTGCTTCATAATTTTCAGTCCTGTGATTTCAAATGTGATCGTGTAAAAATATCGGAAAAAAAATTTATCAGAGCCCAAAGCACTTCAGCACATACGATAAAGTTGAATCTTCTATTTCACTTTATTCTTTTTTTCATCTCTGGTAATGTAGGTCAAAAAGTTTTCTTTTCCTTAGTAGAAACTAACTTAGAAATGTGAACTCTCAGTGCCAAGCGCCTCACTTGTGGAAAAGTTTATTGTAACCACTCATTTCAAAGAGATTTTAAAGACCTTAATGCCATAAAAAAAAACTTAGAAACTTGCCAAGAATAGAATAAATTCTTAATTGTTACATTATTTCTTAATGAGTTATTTTATTAATTAATCTTATACAAAACTTAGTGGGACTGTGATCTGTACGTTTTCCCTGTCTTATTTTTATGTATGCCAAATTAGCGTATAATTTTACCTTCAGGAGTTTCAGAATAGCACACTTGAATTTATGTGTTATATAGAAAGTGAATTAGATAGTATGCACATCACATTAAGAAAAGTTTTAGTTTGTGTCTAATTTCACTGCATAGAAAAACTTATCATTAGTGTTTCCATTTACTTTCCTCAACATTTATCTGAATGATAGTATAATTTATTTCTATTTGCTTCTTATATTGTGGTGTTCCGCAGCACATTTTACAATATTCATGTTGTTCCCATATTAAAAATGTAAGTCTTTTCTTTGTTTTTTAAAAAATAAATTATAAGCCAGTGCAGTGGCACACGCCTGTAATCCCAGCACTTTAAGAGGCTGAGGTGGGTGGATCACGAGGTCAGCTGTTCAAGACCAGCCTGGCCAACATGGTGAAATCCCTTCTCTACTAAAAATACAAAAAATGTAGCCGGCCGGGCGCGGTGGCTCACACCTGTAATCCCAGCACGTTGGGAGGCCGAGACGGGTGGATCACAAGGTCAGGAGATCAAGACCATCCTGGCCAACATGGTGAAACCCCTTCTCTTCTAAAAATACAAAAATATTAGCTGGGCGTGGTGGTGGGTGCCTGTAGTCCCAGCTACTCGGGAGGCTGAGGCAGGAGAATGGCGTGAACACGGGAGGTGGAGGTTGTAGTGAGCCAAGGGCTCGCCACTACACTCCAGCCTGGGTGACAGAGAGAGACTCTGTCTCAAAAAATTAAATAAAAAAATAAATTATAGCCTTTCCATTTGTATAAAATGATGAGTAATATATAAAGAACATAATAAAAAATGTTTCTAATATCATTGAAATCTTTATTAAAACTTTCTTCTAAATGCTCTTTATGGGAGATTATAATGCATTTTTTGTGCAATTTTGTTACTCTAACCACATGCTAATAATTCAAAATCTGCTCTTTATAGGTGCCCAGTTTTGGTTGAACATTGTAGCTATCTACAAAGAGTCTTCTTCAGTTGTGTGCTTTGTTTATTCAGTATTTCACAGGTTAATGTTTATTTAATTTTGATTTCTAATATTTTATATTCCTGTATTTCCTTGTTAACATAGGCTGCCTTACATCATTTAATTGTGTTTTTAGATTCTGCCTATATATTATAATTTTGTATGACTATATTCAACTGTATACACTTTCAAAGAGTGTAGAAAATAAGTCAAATATTGATCAACCATATGCCTATTGCCAACATAATTCTCTGTTCATTTGTCTGTATAAACATTACTCATACTTTATTTATGACTTGTGTATTTGTTTTATGAGTTGGTGGTCAACTAATTTTTTAATCGTCTCTGGGTGAGTAGTTGTGGAAATTGTCCTAATTTCCACTTCTATGAATTAATGAATCTATATTACTTTTGTGTGAAGGAAACACTTCTGTGATTTGCAGGTAATTTTTTTTTTGATCTCTGAACTTTTTATTGGCCTCCTTCTCCCCAAAGGACCTTGCTTCTGCTGGCTCAGCATCTCAAAACGTCAGCTTTGTTGGTCTCAGACAACACTTTGCCGTCCACTATCCTGCGGGGGCGTTCTTTTGGATGGTTTTCAGGTATTTGTTGCTGTCCAGAGCATCACCAAGGGTGAAGTCCTCCCGGTCTTATAGCAGGCGGCAGTAGGTGGCAATCTCAGTCTCCAGTTTGACCTTGATGTTCCACAGGGCTTCGTGCTCCTGGGCCTGGTTCCTCTCTCCCCGGGTTTGTGCCAGCTCTAACTCCAGGTGCAGCAGGATCCTCTTGAGCTGCTCCATTTGCATCTATCTCCCTCAGGCTGCTCTCCAAGCTGGCCTTCAGATTTCTCATCAAGTCCAGGTCAATATCCAAGGACTCGACTGTACCTCTCAGCTCCCTGAACATGCTCTCAGCAGCTCCGATCTCAGCGGACTGCATGGTGACTACTGTGGTGCTCTCCTCAGTCTGCTGGCACCAGTACTTGTCCAGCTCCTCTCAGTTTCTCTCAGCCATCTCCTCATATTTGGCCTGGATGCCAGCCATGATCTTGCTAAGGTCCTGAGACTCGGGGACATCTACCTCCATGGTCAAGCAAGAGCTGGAAATCAGGCCTTGTAGACCTTTAATTTCCTCCTCACGGTTCTTCATGAAGAGCAGCTCTTCCTTGAGGGCCTCGATCTCTGATTCCAGCAGAGACTGAGTGACACTGGTGTTATCAGTGATGTCGCTCTCCACAGACTGGCACATGGCCAGCTCTGCCTCACACTTTAAGCTTATCAGCAGCAAAATGATCATTGTCAGTCTGCAGGACGATGCAGGCACTGTCCGCAGAATTGGCAAAGATCTTTTTATTAGCCTAGTTCTCTGACTTTCTGACAGTAACAAATGATTTTGATTACTGTAGATTTTTAACATGTTTTGAAATCAGTAATTGTAATGCTTCCAACTCTTTTTATGTGGTCCCCTGAAATTCCGTATACTTTGGGAAGTCACATTCTCTGTTTCTGTCAAAAATAATCTTAAGAATTTCATAGGGATTGTATTAAATCTGGAGGTCACTTTGTGGATAATAGACAAGTTCAAAATATTAAATTTTCGAACTCTTGAACAAAAGCATGTTGAAGAGTAAATTGTTTAATTTTCATGTATTTGTGAATTTTATGAATTTTCTTCTGTTATTGATTTTTAGCTTTAATCCATTTTGGTCAGAAATTATAATCTGTAACCTTCAATTTTTTATTATACTTTAAGTGCTAGGGCACATGTACAGAAAGTACAGGTTTGTTACATAGGTATACATGTGCCATGTTGGTTTGCTGCACCCATCAATTCATCATTTACATTAAGTGTTTCTCCTAATGCTATCCCTTCCATAGCCCCCAACCAACAAACAGGCAATAGTGTTTGATGTTCCCTGCCCTGTGTCCATGTGTTCTCAATGTTCAACTCCTACCTATGAGTGAGAACATGTAGTGTTTGGTTTTCTATCTTTGTGACAATTTGCTAAGAATGATGGTTTCCAGCTTCATCCATGTCCCTGTAAAAACGTGAACTCATCCTTTTTTAAAGGCTGCGTAGTATTCCATGGTGTATATACTCCACAAATTCTTAATACAGTCTATCGTTGATGGATATTTGGGTTGGTTCCAAGACTTTGCCATTGTGAACAGTGCCACAATAAACATACGTGTGCATGTGTCTTTATAGTAGCATGATTTATAATCCTTTGAATATATACCCAGTAATGAGATTGCTGGGTCAAATGGTATTTCTTGTTGTAGATACTTGAGGAATTGCCACAATGTCTTCCACAGTGGTTGAACTAATTTTCACCCCCACCCACAGTGTAAAAGCGTTTCTATTTTTCCACATCCTCTCCAGCATCTGTTCTTTCCTGACATTTTAATGATTCCCATTCTAACTGACGTAAGATAGTATCTCATTGTGGTTTTCATTTGCATTTCTCTGATGACCAGTGATGATGAGCAATTTTTCATATGTCTCTTGGTTACATAAATGTCTTCTTTTGAGAAGTGTCTGTTCATATCCTTTGCCCACTTTTTGATGGGATTGCTCTTTTTTTTTCTTGTAAATTTGTTAAAGTTCTTTGTAGATTCCAGATATGAGTTCTTTGTCAGATGGGTAGATTGCAAACATTTTCTCCCATTCTGTAGGTTGCCTGTTCACTCTGATGATAGTTTCGCTGCTGTGCAGAAATTCTGGAGTTTAATTAAGTTTCATTTGTCAATTTTGGCTTTTGTTGCCATTGTTTTTGATGTTTTAGTCATGAAGTCTTTGCCCATGCCTATGTCCTGAATGGTATTGCCTAGGTTTTCTTTTAGGCTTTTCATGGTTTTAGGTCTTACATTTAAGTCTTTAATCAATCTTGAGTCAATTTTTGTATATGGTGTAAGGAATTAATCCAGTTTCAGTTTTCTGCACATGGCTAGCCATTTTTTCCAGCAACATTTATTAAATAAGGAATCCTTTCCCCATTGCCTGTTTTTGTCATGTTTGTCAAAGATAAGATGGATGTAGATGTGTGGTGTTAGTTCTGAGGCCTCTGTCCTGTTCCTTTGGTCTATATATCTGTTTTGATACCAGTACCATGTTGTTTTTGTTACTGTAGCCTTGTAGTATAGATTGAAATCAGGTAGTGTGATGCGTCCAGCTTTTCTCTTTTTGCTTAGGATTTTCTGGCCTATGCAGGCTGTTTTTTGGTTCCATATGAACTTCAAAGTAGTTTTTTCCAATTCTGTGAAGAAAGTCAGTGGTGGCTTGATGGGGATAGCATTGAATCTGTAAGTTTTCTTGGGCTGTATGGCCATTTTCACGATATTGATTCTTCTTTTCCATGAGCATAGAATATTCTTCCATTTGTTTGTGTCTGCTTTTATTTCATTGAGCAGTGGTTTGTAGTTCTCCTTGAGGAGATCCTTCACATCCCTTGTAAGTTGGATTCCTAAATATTTGATTCTCTTTGTAGCAATCTTGAGTGGGAGTTCACTCATGATTTTGTTCTCTGTTTGTCTGTTTTTGTTGTATAGGAATGCTTGTGAATTTTCACATTATTTTGTATCCTGAAACTTTGCTGAATTTGCTTATCAGCTTAAGGAAATTTTGGGCTGAGACGATGGGGTTTTCTAAATATACAATCATGTCATCTGCAAACAGACACAATTTGGCTTCCTCTTTTCCCTAATTGAATATCCTTTATTTCTTTCTCTTGCTTGATGGCCCTGGCCAGAACTTCCAACACTATTTTGAGTGGGAGTGGTGAGAGAGGACATCCTTGTCTTGTGCTGGTTTTCAAAGGGAATGCTTCCAGTGTTTCCCCTTTCTGCATGATATTGGCTGTGGGTTTGTCATAAACAGCTCTTATTATTTTGAGATACGTTCCATCAATACCTATTTATTTAGAGTTTTTATCATGAAAGCCTGTTGAATTTTGTCAAAGGCCTTTTCTGCATCTATTGAGATCGTCGTGTGGTTTATATGGTTGGTTCTGTTTCTGTGATGAATTATGTTTATTGATTTGCGTATGTTGAACCAGTCTTGAGTCCCAGGGATGAAGCCGGTGGATACGCTTTTTGATATGCTGCTGGATTTGGTATGCCAGCATTTTATTGAGGATGTTGGCATCGATATTCATCAGGGATATTGGCCTAAAATTCTCTTTTTTGGTGTTGTTGTGCCTCTGCCAGGCTTTGGTATCAGGATGATGCTGGCCTCATAAAATGAATTAGGGAAGACTCCCTCTTTTCTATTGATTGGATTAGTTTCAGAAGGGGTGGTACCAGCTCCTCTTTGTACCTATGGTAGAAGTGTGCTGTGAATTCTTCTGCTCCTGGACTTTTTTTGGTTGGTAAGCTATTGATTATTGTCTCAATTTCGGAGACTGTTATTGGTCTATTCAGAGATTCAACTTCTTCCTCATTTAGTCTTGGTGGGGAGGTGTATGTGTCCAGGAATTTATCCATTTCTTCTGAATTTTCCAGTTTATTTGCGTAGAGGTGTTTATAATATTCTCTGATGTTAGTTTGTATTTCTGCGGGTTCAGTGGTGATATCCCCTTTGTCATTTTTTATTGTGCCTATTTGATTCTTCTCTCTTTTCTTTGTTATTAGTCTTACTAGAGGTCTATTTGTTAATCTTTTCAAAAAATCAGCTCCTGGACTCACTGATTTTTTGAAGGGTTTTCTGTAACATTCAATTTTTTTAAAGTTCTCTTAAAATTTTTTTTGCCTAATATTTATTTTTAGGAAAATGTTTTATGAGCTTTTGAGAAGACTGTGAGTTTTGTTTTTGTGTAGAGTGGTCTCTATGCATCTCTCACATCTAACTGCTTTAGAGTACTTTCATGTCCAGTGTTTTCTTTTGAATATTCTATCTGGCTTTATTATTAATTACAGAATTGTTGTATTAAAATATTGTTCTCAGTATATTGCTGTTTTTTGCTTGTGTTCTGTCAAGATATTATTGATTTATTTTAAAATCCTCATGTGAGGTGCATATATGTGTGTGTGTATACATAATTAGATATATACACACAATTATATAAATGTGTATAATTGTCATAGATTTCCAGTGAATAAACACTTTTATTATTTTCTCCTTTGTTTTCTTTGACAGTTTTAATCTATAGTACATTTAATAAACTAAGACCGTTATTTAAAAAATATTTTGCATAATATAATTGTGACATAGCCTGTCTTCATTTGTTTATGATTTGCATAAAATTGTTTTGATTCATCTCATCACTTTTAGTCTGTTTTTGTTACTATATATTATGATGGCTCATATCTGTCATCTTAGTATTTTAGGAGATTGAGGTGGGAGGATCAGTTGAGTCCAGGAGTTTGAGACCAGCCTGGGAAACAAAGCAATACCATGTCTCTAAAACAAATAGATAAATAAATAAATAAATAAATAGTTTGAGTCCCCTGTAGACAGATGTAGTTAGAAGTACTTTTTTTTTAATCTCTATACTCAATTTATGACTTTTGGTTGAGAAATTTAGTTTGTGAGTAGTTACATAATATCCTGCATTTGAAGGAATTACTTCGGACACTTTGTGGAGTAACAGTTAAATATTAAATTTGAACTCAATTTAACATGGTGTCAAACAATGGTCACCAAGTCCCAGAACAGGTTGTGTGAGCCCCCTGAGGCCTCCATCCAGCGCTGTTTCAGATAACTCTCTATTTCAATTTATTCCTACATGTTAGTTATTGAAAAACAATAGACAATCACAAAAAACAAGTTGACATTTTTGTGTTCCTTGAGCCCAGTCATGAAGCGCCCTCCTGACTGGACTTCATGCCAAATAACTCATTATAAAAACAGCTAGGGTTCCAGACTGCGCCAAAGCTTCATGAGATCCCTCCTCATCTGTGCATGGACCAGTGGCCAATCTGGAGCCCAGACTGTTGCTTCCCAGTCTGGTGGTGAATCCTCCATAGTCCGGTGGGTGTAAATATATATATATCTCTTTTCCCTTCTCCCCGTCCCGTAGCAAGTTGCTTATTATATATTTGCTTATTATATCTGCATTGTCATTTAAGTGGAATAAATTTTGTTAAACCGTAAAGTTATTGTGTGTGTGTTTTTTTCTTCTCCCGTTGTGTGTTCCCCGCACAGAACATTTTTGGCAACACGAACAAGATTAGAAAGCAAAAACAAGCCATTTTTTGGCTGCAGTAACCGGAATGGGAGCTCGGGGACTTCCCATATATTCGGATGGAAACTCCCCCAGTTTTTTCCCTTGGCCATTGACTGGTCCAAGGGAGCTGGCCTTTGTGAAAATTAGGAATCTAAATTAGTGCGTTTTGAATCATTGGCTGTGTGAGAGGTGCTGCAGGAAATCCCAGCTGGTAAATGGGATGCTGAGGGAATTTCGTAGTATGGATGGTGCTTGCTTCCTGCTTATAAGTTAATGTGTCAATATAGGGACTGGTTGCTACAAGAGAAATTTATGCCAGAAAAGAAAAATTCTAATCTGACTTCCAGACTGGCCCTGGCCCCATGCCAGGCCTATGTCTTGACTGATCAGGCTCAGAGCTATCAGCCTATTGCTGAAAAAAGCAGCTGACTGAGTGGCCCAGTCAGGGTAAAACTGAAGAACTAGTCAGTTTTCAGGGCTTGGAGAGGGTAAAAACTCTAATCCTATCTCAAGGACGGGAAGTTAACTCTAGTAAAGTTCAAGGAGGTGCACAAACTGTAACCTTCCTTGGCATCCTATGGAATGCAGGGAAACAGTCCATTTTACCAAAGGTTAAGTTTAAAATACTAGAATTTGCAGCACTACCACTGAAAAAGGGATCTAACAGTTTATTGGCTTGTTTGGATAATGGAGACATCTTATTCCCCCCATGGGTAACATTTTGCGACCTCTGCAGGCAGTCACTAGAAACTGCTATGAATTTCACTGGAGAGAGAAAGAGAGCATGGCTTTTCAACAAGCCAAACAAAAGGAGAAACTGGCCCTGGATCTATGGCCCTTACAGGATGGGTCAATAGAACTGCAAGTAACTGTCCTAGATCAACATGCTAATTGGAGCCTTAGGTAGAAAAAAGATGGGAAGAGGGTACCTTTGGAGTTTTAAACCCAGAAGCTGTCAGAGGCTGACAAAGCTTATACTCTCTTTGAGAAGCAGCTGTTGGTCTGCTACTGGGCTTTACAGGAAACGGAACACCTTTGTTTTAACCATGATTTTTTTTTTTTGCCATTATTTCTTGACTTTTATTTTGTTCATTAATTTTCACAAGATTAATTGGCCTTTTGGGCATTCAAATCAATATGACATTTTATGTCATGGCCTTTTCAAAACATGCTTTTCCTGGAGCAATTTATTGCAGATCATTTCTTTTTATTAATTATTATTATTATTATTATACTTTAGGCTCTATGGTACATGTGCGCAACGTACAGGTAAGTTAAATCTGTATACATGTGCCATGCTGGTGCGCTGCACCCACCAACTCGTCATCTAGCATTAGGTATATCTCCCAATGTTATCCCTCCACCCTCCCCACACCCCACAACAGTCCCCGAAGTGTGATGTTCCCCTTCCTATGTCCATGTGTTCCCATTGTTCAATTCCCACCTATGAGTGAGAACATGCGGTGTTTGGTTTTTTGTTCTTGCGATAGTTTACTGAGAATGATGATTTCCAATTTCATCCATGTCCCTACAAAGGACACGAACTCATCATTTTTTATGGCTGCATAGTATTCCATGGTGTAGATGTGCCACATTTTCTTAATCCAGTCTATCATTGTTGGACATTTGGGTTGGTTCCAAGTCTTTGCTATTGTGAATAATGCTGCAATAAACATACGTGTGAGTGTGTCTTTATAGCAGCATGATTTATAGTCCTTTGGGTAGATAACCAGTAATGGGATGGCTGGGTCAAATGGAATTTCTAGTTCTAGATCCCTGAGGAATCGCCACACTGACTTCCAGAAGGGTTGAACTAGTTTACAGTCCCACCAACAGTGTAAAAGTGTTCCTATTTCTCCACATCCTCTCCAGTACCTGTTGTTTCCTGACTTTTTAATGATTGCCATTCTAACTGGTGTGAGATGGTATCTCATTGTGGTTTTGATTTGCATTTCTCTGATGGCCAGTGATGGTGAGCATTTTTTCATGTGTTTTTTGGCTGCATAAATGTCTTCTTTTGAGAAATGTCTGTTCATGTCCTTCATCCACTTTTTGATGGGGTTGTTTGTTTTTTCTTGTAAATTTGTTGGAGTTCATTGTAGATTCTGGATATTAGCCCTTTGTCAGATGAGTAGGTTGCAAAAATTTTCTCCCAATTTGTAGGTTGTCTGTTCACTCTGATGGTAGTTTCTTTTGCTGTGCAGAAGCTCTTGAGTTTAATTAGATTCCATTTGTCAATTTTGGCTTTTGTTGCCATTGCTTTTGGTGTTTTAGACATGAAGTCCTTGCCCATGCCTATGTCCTGAATGGTAATGCCTAGGTTCTCTTCTAGGGTTTTTATGGTTTTAGGTCTAACATTTAAGTCTTTAATCCATCTTGAATTGATTTTTGTATAAGGTGTGAGGAAGGGATCCAGTTTCAGCTTTCTACATATGGCTAGCCTGTTTTCCCTGCACCATTTATTAAATAGGGAATCCTTTCCCCATTTCTTGTTTTTGTCAGGTTTGTCAAAGATCAGATAGTTGTAGATATGTGGCATTATTTCTGACGGCTCTGTTCTGTTCCATTGATCTATATCTCTATTTTGGTACCAGTACCATGCTGTTTTGGTTACTGTAGCCTTGTAGTATAGTTTGAAGTCAGGTAGTGTGATGCCTCCAGCTTTGTTCTTTTGGCTTAGGATTGACTTGGCGATGCGGGCTCTTTTTTGGTTCCATATGAACTTTAAAGTAGTTTTTTCCAATTCTGTGAAGAAAGTCATTGGTAACTTGATGGGGATGGCATTGAATCTGTAAATTACCTTGGGAAGGATGGCCATTTTCATGATATTGATTCTTCCTACCCATGAGCATGGAATGTTCTTCCATTTGTTTGTATCCTCTTTTAATTCCTTGAGGAGTGGTTTGTAGTTCTCCTTGAAGTGGTCCTTCACATCCCTAGTAAGTTGGATTCCTAGGTATTTTATTCTCTCTGAAGCAATTGTGAATGGGAGTTCACTCATGATTTGGCTCTCTGTTTGTCTGTTATTGATGTATAAGAATGCTTGTGATTTTTGTACATTGATTTTGTATCCTGAGACTTTGCTGAAGTTGCTTATCAGCTTAAGGAGATTTTGCACTGAGACGATGGGGTTTTCTAGATATACTATCATGTCATCTGCAAACAGAGATAATTTGACTTCCTCTTTTCCTAATTGAATACCCTTGATTTCCTTCTCTTGCCTAATTGCCCTGGCCAGAACTTCCAACGCTATGTTGAATAGAAGTGGTGAGAGAGGGCATCCCAGTCTTGTGCCAGTTTTCAAAGGGAATGCTTCCAGTTTTTGCCTATTCAGTATGATATTGGCTGTGGGTTTGTCATAAATAGCTCTTATTATTTTGAGATACATCCCATCAATACCTAATTTATTGAGAGTTTTTAGCATGAAGGGTTGTTGAATTCTGTCAAAGGCTTTTTCTGCATCTATTGAGATAATCATGTGGTTTTTGTCTTTGGTTCTGTTTATATGCTGGATTACATTTCTTGATTTGTGTATATTGAACCAGCCTTGCATCCCAGTGATGAAGCCCACTTGATCATGGTGGATAAGCTTTTTGATGTGCTGCTGGATTCTGTTTGCCACTATTTTATTGAGGATTTTTGCATCAATGTTCATCAAGGATATTGGTCTAAAATTCTCTTTTTTTGTTGTGTCTCTGCCAGGCTTTGGTATCAGGATGATGCTGGCCTCATAAAATGAGTTAGGGAGGATTCCCTCTTTTTCTATTGATTGGAATAGTTTCAGAAGGAATGGTACCAGCTCCTCCTTGTACCTCTGGTAGAATTCGGCTGTGAACCCATCTGGTCCTGGACTTTTTTTGGTTGGTAAGCTATTGATTATTGCCACAATTTCAGCTCCTGTTATTGGTCTATTCAGAGATTCAACTTCTTCCTGGTTTAGTCTTGGGAGGGTGTATGTGTTGAGGAATTTATCCATTTCTTCTAGATTTTCTAGTTTATTTGCGTAGAGGTGTTTGTAATATTCTCTGATGGTAGTTTGTATTTCTGTGGGATCGGTGGTGATATCCCCTTTATCATTTTTTATTGCGTCTATTTGATTCTTCTCTCTTTTTTTCTTTATTAATCTTGCTAGCAGTCTATCAATTTTGTTGATCCTTTCAAAAAACCAGCTCCTGGATTCATTTATTTTTTGAAGGGTTTTTTGCATCTCTATTTCCTTCAGTTCTGCTCTGATTTTAGTTATTTCTTGCCTTCTACTAGCTTTTGAATGTGTTTGCTCTTGCTTTTCTAGTTCTTTTAATTGTGATGTTAGGGTGTGAATTTTGGATCTTTCCTGCTTTCTCTTGTGGACATTTAGTGCTATAAATTTCCCTCTACACACTGCTTTGAATGCATCCCAGAGATTCTGGTATGGTGTGTCTTGGTTCTTGTTGGTTTCAAAGAACATCTTTATTTCTGCCTTCATTTCGTTAGGTACCCAGTAGTCATTCAGGAGCAGGTTGTTCAGTTTCCATGTAGTTTAGCGGTTTTGAGTGAGATTCTTAATCCTGAGTTCTAGCTTGATTGCACTGTGATCTGAGAGATAGTTTGTTATAATTTCTCTTCTTTTACATTTACTGAGGAGAGCTTTACTTCCAAGGATATGGTCAATTTTGGAATAGGTGTGGTGTGGTGCTGAAAAAAATGTATATTCTGTTGATTTGGGTTGGAGAATTCTGTAGATGTCCATTAGGTCTGCTTGGTGCAGAGCTGAGTTCAATTCCTGGGTATCCTTGTTGACTTTCTGTCTCGTTGATCTGTCTAATGTTGACACTGGGGTGTTAAAGTCTCCCATTGTTAATGTGTGGGAGTCTAAGTCTCTTTGTAGGTCACTCAGGACTTGCTTTATGAATCTGGGTGCTCCTGTATTGGGTGCATATATATTTAGGATAGTTAGCTCTTCTTGTTGAATTAATCCCTTTACCATTATGTAATGGCCTTCTTTGTCTCTTTTGATCTTTGTTGGTTTAAAGTCTGTTTTATCAGAGACTAGGATTGCAACCCCTGCCTTTTTTTGTTTTCCATTTGCTTGGTAGATCTTCCTCCATCCTTTTATTCTGAGCCTATGTGTGTCTCTGCACGTGAGATGGGTTTCCTGAATACAGCACACTGATGGGTCTTGAGTCTTTATCCAATTTGCCAGTCTGTGTCTTTTAATTGGAGCATTTAGTCCATTTACATTTAAAGTTAATATTGTTATGTGTGAATCTGATCCTGTCATTATGATGTTAGCTGGTTATTTTGCTCATTAGTTGATGCAGTCTCTTCCTAGTCTCGATGGTCTTTACATTTCGGTATGATTTTGCAGTGGCTGGTACCGGTTGCACCTTTCCATGTTTAGCGCTTCCTTCAGGAGCTCTTTTAGGGCAGGCCTGGTGGTGACAAAATCTCTCAGCATTTGCTTGTCTGTAAAGTATTTTATTTCTCCTTCACTTATGAAGCTTAGTTTGGCAGGATATGAAATTCTGGGTTGAAAATTCTTTTCTTTAAGAATGTTGAATATTGGCCCCCACTCTTTTCTGGCTTGTAGGGTTTCTGCCGAGAGATCCGCTGTTAGTCTGATGGGCTTCCCTTTGATGGTAACCCGACCTTTCTCTCTGGCTGCCCTTAACATTTTTTCCTTCATTTCAACTTTGGTGAATCTGACAATTATGTGTCTTGGAGTTGCTCTTCTCGAGGAGTATCTTTGTGGTGTTCTCTGTATTTCCTGAATCTGAATGTTGGCCTGCCTTGCTAGATTGGGGAAATTCTCCTGGATTATATCCTGCAGAGTGTTTTCCAACTTGTTTCCATTCTCCCCGTCACTTTCAGGTACACCAATCAGACGTAGATTTGGTCTTTTCACATAGTCCCACATTTCTTGGAGGCTTTGCTCGTTTCTTTTTATTCTTTTTTCTCTAAACTTCCCTTCTCGCTTCATTTCATTCATTTCATCTTCCAGGGCTGATACCCTTTCTTCCATTTGATCGCATCGGCTCCTGAGGCTTCTGCATTCTTCACGTAATTCTCGAGCTTTGGTTTTCAGCTCCATCAGCTCCTTTAAGCACTTCTCTGTATTGGTTATTCTAGTTATACTTTCTTCTAAATTTTTTTCAAAGTTTTCAACTTCGTTGCCTTTGGTTTGAATATCCTCCTGTAGCTCGGAGTAATTTGATCGTCTGAAGCCTTCTTCTCTGAGCTCGTCAAAGTCATTCTCCGTCCAGCTTTGTTCCGTTGCTGGTGAGGAACTGCGTTCCTTTGGAGGAGGCGAGGTACTCTGCTTTTTAGAGTTTCCAGTTTTTCTGCTCTGTTTTTTCCCCATCTTTGTGGTTTTATCTACTTTTGGTCTTTGATGATGGTGATGTACAGATGGGTTTTTGGTGTGGATGTCCTTTCTGTTAGTTTTCCTTCTAACAGACAGGACCCTCAGCTGCAGGTCTGTTGGAGTACCTGACCAGCCGTGTGAGGTGTCAGTCTGCCCCTGCTGGGGGGTGCCTCCCAGTTAGGCTGCTCGGGTTTCAGGGGTCAGGGACCCACTTCAGGAGGCAGCCAGCCCGTTCTCAGATCTCCAGCTGCGTGCTGGGGGAACCACTGCTGTCCTCAAAGCTGTCAGACAGGGACATTTAAGTCTGCAGATGTTACTGCTGTCTTTTTGTTTGTCTGTGCCCTGCCCCCAGAGGTGGAGCCTACAGAGGCAGGCGGGCCTCCTTGAGCTGTGGTGGGCTCCACCCAGTTCAAGCTTCCTGGCTGCTTTGTTTACATAAGCGAGCCTGGGCAATGGCGGGCGCCCCTCCCCCAGCCTCGCTGCCGACTTGCTGTTTGATCTCAGACTGCTGTGCTAGCAATCAGCGAGACTCCGTGGGCGTAGGACCCTCTGAGACAGGTGCGGGCTATACTCTCCTGGGGCACCGTTTCCTAAGCCCGTCGGAAAAGCACAGTATTCGGGTGGGAGTGGCCCGATTTTCCAGGTGCCGTCTGTCACCACTGGAAAGGGAACTCCCTGACCCCTTGCTCTTCCCGAGCGAGGCAATGCCTCGCCCCTGCTTCGGCTGGTGCACGGTGCGCTCACCCACTGACCTGTGCCCACTGTCTGGCACTCCTTAGTGAGATGAACAGGGTACCTCAGATGGAAATGCAGAAATCACCCGTCTTCTGCGTCGCTTGCGCTGGGAGCTGTAAACCGTAGCTGTTCCTATTCGGCCATCTTGACAATCATGATGTTTTTATGAGGCCCCAAATTCCTATCTTGACTTGGGTAATGAGCTCCCTCAAAACCCATTGGATAGGGTACACTCAAGAAAGCATCATAAAATGGAAGTGGTACTTACAAGACCAGGCTAAGCTGGAATTAAAAAGGGGTATCATTTTTCCATCAGGATGTGCAAAACTTACCAACTCAGGAAATCACTGAGTAAGTCCTGCAGATAGGGGAGGAAACCTCCCCTGCCCAATGGGGCAAATCCTTTAAAGAACTAAACCAAGAGGATCAGAAACACGCTTGGTTTACTGATGGTTCCACTAAAGACATTGATGGGACCCGATGCTGGGAGGCCGTGGTTTATAATCCTGTTAAAAACATAAGCATTTCTGATGAAGGGTGGGGTGTGAGCAGCCAGCTGGCTGAACTAGAAGCCGTCCTCCGATCTATTCAGGAGGAGGCCAGAGGGATTTTCTACTTGTATACCGACTCTTGGTCAGCAGAAAATGGTCTTACTACCTAGATGCCCAAATGGCAATTAAACAAATGGTGAATTGTGAATAAAGAGTTTTGGAGAAAACAATAATAGGAAGATATCTGAATACTGGCACACACTACCATTATTGCTGTTTTCCATATTGATGCTCATGCATCTCTGCTTTCTCTCAACAGACAAATCAGCAGGAAGATCAACAGGCAAAAGTTTCCATCATAAATGCAAACTGGAATGTGGGTGAATAGATTACAACACTTTCAAGCCTGGCAATGAGACACATTATAATGTATGGTGGTATAGTTGATAGTGATTATCGGGAAGAGTTAAAGTTCACTTTACACAATATCACCCCAGATTCTTTTGTTACAAGACTGCAGATGTGGGTTGCTCAATTTTCAGTGGTACCTGGTACCTTGTTAACTATTAAACCCTGAGGAAATCTCTGCCTCAAGAGAGGCTATGTACAGAACTGGGAAATTCAGATCCACTGGTATAGGTAGGTTAAATCCTGGAGCCAAAATATGGATATAGCCTCCATCAGATCCCGCCCCTAAGGCTGGTGACATTTTAGCTATGGGAGCAGAAAATAAAGGGGTAGTACAATTTCCTAAAAATGAAAAACAATATCATGTTCCCCTTCATTTTTGTTGTTACAGAGAATAACCTCTCTGCTAGTAATCAGTACCTGGGTGATCATGTCTGAGACCAAGAATGAGTTCATCCACTGGGCAGCAACCGCTGCAGCAGAAGCCAACTGCAGTCAATGCTGGCTATGCATCAAGTTGCCAGAGGCCACAGGAAATGGACTACCTTGGAGAATTATTCTTGCCATCATTTCTGAATGGCTCTGTCGTTACCAGTGGGGCCAAAACAACACTTGCAATCCAACCTGGACTTCCTTTGCTACTTTAATAACATGTTAATACACTATAGTTATAGTAAAACCATTGTTGCATACTGGGGGGCCCTCTGGGTATGCAGATCCTATGGGTGGCCTTACCTGTCCCAATATTGGTTGGGGAGATTCACTTGAAGGTGCCATTAATTCCATTCGCCATCCGGGATAATATTCCCGTCTCCAGTAATCTAGATGCTTACAAACATAGCTGGTTATGAACGTGCCAGAATCCCTGGTGGTGGTACCCTATCACAGTATTCTTCCGCTGCCCCGGGTACAATCCTGCTTCAGCAATAAATGAAAATATTAAGCCTACATGTAGAAAAATCTCTTAATGATAGCAGCACTGGACTTCTGTTGTTAGAAGAATTTGCTTAGCTGCGTACTGTTGTGTTGCAAAATCGAATGGCATTTGGTATGCTTGCAGCAGCCCAAGGAGGGCTTTGAACCTTGCTGCATACTGAATGTTGTGTGTGTATCCCTGAGAGTTCTCACAATATTACTCTCCTTGCCCAAGACATGCAAGGACAAGTAAAACAGTTAGAATCTAACCGTCAGGACCCCATCATGGACTGGCGGTCAAACTGGCATTGGCGTTGGCCATGGTGGGTGTGGTTTTCATTAATTGTGGTTTTCATTCTCCTCTACTTACCATGTGTCTGTAATCTATACCACTTGTGCCTTCCCAGTATATCTGTAAAAATATTTTTTCTACAATTAAGTGTCAAATTGAGATTGAATGAGGAGGAAAAGTTAAATATTAAATTTGAAATCAATGAACATGGACAGAAACAATGGTCACTAAGTCCTGGAACAGGTTGTATGAGCCCCTTGTGGAATTCATCCATCACTGTTTCTGACAAACAGTTATTGAAAAACAACAGATAGTCGCCAAAACAAGTTGACCTTTTCATTTTCCTTGAGTCCAGTCTTGAAAGGCCCTCGTTAGTGGGCTTCATGCCGAACAAATCGTTACAAAAAAAGCTAGGGTCCCAGACTGTGCTGAAGCTTAATGAGACCTCTCCTTGTCTGTGCACGGATGGGTGGCTGACTCTGGAGCCCAGGCTGATGCTTTCCTATAGGCAAAGCCCAGGGAACAGAGGAGAGTCACATCAAATAGTTGATGAGTCAAGAGATATGTCACAGGGACTCCTGTATGCAGGGTCCAGACAGGAAACTAACATCGTTTTAGTGCTGAGCCCAGCAATATGTTACAATGTCTTCTGAGGGAAGAACAAAAGGAAAAACTAATGTCACTTTGGTGTTAAGCCCCGTGATATGTCACAATTTCCACTGCAGGAAGAACCTAGGCAGAAGAGAACAGTTACATCAGCTAGGTGCTGCCTCCATTGATATGTCAAAATCCCCACTTGAGCAGGAATCAGTCAGCAGAAGAAAGTCACATCACCTGAGTGATGGGTGCAGAGATATGTCACAATGTCCCCTGTAGGCAGAGCCCAGGCAGGAGAGCTGCATAACCTGGGCGTTGGACCCAGCAATATAGCATATTTGGTAGGGCCCTGGCAGAAAAATTACAAAACATGGGTGCAGCACCAAGTGATATGTTATAATGTCCCCTGCAAGCAGCACCAAGGCAGGAGAGGAGACTCACATCACTTGGTTGCTAGAACAAGTGATCTGTTATAATCTTCTTAGTAGGCAGGGTGCAGGCACTTTTTCTATGTGATGGATGCCGAGAGAAGTCACAAGGCCCCCTGGGAACAGGGCTCATGCACTAGCCATCAATTCCATAGGTATTATGCCCAGCAGTATGTCACAATATCCAAAATATGCAGTGCCCAGGCAAAAGAGGAGAGTCACATCATGTGGGTGCTTGTCCCAGTGATTTGTCACAATCTCTCCTTTTGACAGGACCCAGGCAGAAGAGGAGGGTCACATAACCCAGGTGATGAATGAAAAGGTGTGTCATAATACTCCTGAGGGCAAAGCCCATTCAGCAGAGTTCTAAGTGTTGGATCCAGCCATATGTCACAATACACAAGGTATGCAGGACCCAGGTAGGAGAGGAGCGTCACATCTTCTAGGTGTTTGTTCCACTCATACATAGTAATCCACCCTAAAGCAGAGACAAAGCAGTAGAGGAGAGACACATCACTTTTTAAAAGGAGGGCCCAGGTAGGAGAGTCAAATCACCTATGCGAGAAGCCCAGTGATATGTCACAATCTTCTCTGATGGAAGAATCTAGAAAGAAGAAAGGAGACACGTCAGGTAAGAGTTGAGCCCAGCAACATACCAAAATTCTTTCTGTTAGCAGGGACCAGGCAGGAGAAGAGAGTCACAACACCTGGGTGATGAGCACAGAGATATATTTCAATGTCTTTTATAGCCAGGGCCCACACCGTAGACTTTCATGACCTAAGTGTTGGACCCAACAATATGTCACAATGTCCCATGTTGCAAGCTCCAGGCAGGAAAGTCACATGACCTGAGTGTGGGGCCCAGGGATACGTCAAAATATCCCTTGTAGGCAGGGCCAAGGCAAAAGAGGAGACTCACATTAACTGTGTGTAAGACCAAGAGATATGTCACAATGAGCCCTAAGGGCAATGCCAAGGCAAGAGAACAAAGGCACCTCACATAAGTGCTGGGTTAAATAATGTCACAATTATATCTATGGGCTGGGCTAGGCAGAAGACTCAAATCACTCAGGAACTGGGTCGAGATATATTTCACAGTTACACTTCCAGGAAAGTCCAGAGTTGAGACTGACAATCCTGCACATGTCCCATATCTAGGTGTGAGAGCAAACACATTCTGTATGTTGGATCTAAGTGTTCAAGTCACAGTCTCAGTGGTGCATTGGATCTGTGCACGGCAGCTTCAGTCTTTCCCGAGGATTGTGGCCCCTTAATGGAGTCACAGCCTCACGTGTTTACTGAATGCTGGTTTTAGAGTCACTAACTCCAACATGGATCGCATCCACTTATGAGAGTCAATTGTTCAATTTTCAACTGCCTCTTGGTGTGAGATTCAGAACCTCAACAGTGGGCCGTGTTCATGTGAAAAGATGACAATTTTTACTCTTGGCTCAGAGTAGATATGAGTGTCACAATCTCACCTTTGTTCTGGGCCCTGTCAGGACACTCTTTTCACCACATGAAGCCTTTATAGAGTATGCATGAATGTAACAATCCTCTCTGAAACCCTAAGCAGGCACGTCCCCCTCCTTGTACCTTTAGATTTAAGCCCTGTTATGACAGTTAACATCTTTCTAATTGCCTTCGTCCAAATAAGAGTTCTTAACTGCCTATGAGCTGTGTTTAAAAATGAGTCACCATCCCACCTGTGGCTGGGTGTTCACATATAAAAGTCACAATCCCAATTGTGGACTGTGTCTGCATGTGTAATTAAGGACCTCAAGAGTGTGTTCTCTCCACTTGTGATAGAGACCATCCTGAATATTGGTGGGGTGTGCATCTGAGAAGCATAATCTCACCAGTCTGCTGAGTCCTGTGGTGACAATTTCTCTACCATATGCACATTGTTTACACAATATGCAAGTCAGTTGTACTCCTCTCTGTGACATATCACTGGGTCTTGCACACAGGTAATGTGAGCCTCCTCTCCTGCCTTGGAATGCTCACAGGAGGCACTGGGACGTACCACTGAACCTAATATTCAGGTTATGTGACTGTCTTTTCTGTGTAGGGCATGGTGGCATATCTCTGCACCAGTCACCAGATGGTGTGACTCTATCTTCTGTCTAGTCTCTGCTTACAGGGTGAATTGTGACTTATCGCTAGGTGCAGCATTTAGCTAATGTGACTCTTCCCTTTTTTCAGGTTCTGCCCACGGAGGGAGATTGTGACATATAGATGGGTAAAAAACCAAAATGATTTTCCTCTTTTGTCTTGGCTCTGTCCTTAGAAGGCATTGGGACATATTGCTGAACCAGCACCAATGTAATGTGAGTGTCCTACCTGAACCCTGCCCACAGGGAGCATAGTGACATATCTCTGAGCCCATGAAATATTTGATATGGCTCTACTCTCTTACCTGGGCTTTGCGCATCAGAAAGTTTGTGACGCATTTCTTTGTCCAGTGCTTAGGTGATGTGATTCTCCTCTCCAGCCTGAGACATGCCCACAGAAGTAAGAGTGACATCTCTGGGCCTAGCCTACAGGTGATGTGACCCTTATCCCTTGTTTCTGCCCGGGGGAGTCATTGTGATGTATTTCTGAGACCATTATTAGAATGATGTCACTCTCTTTTTCTTACTGAGATCTGTCCACAGTGGGGATGATCATATATCACTTAGGTCAGCACACGTGTAATGTGACTCCCTTCTCATGCTTGTGCCTTGCTCCTGGGCTAATTGTGACATATAACTGGTCCCCTCCCTTAGGTTATGCAACATATCCCTGTGATAACACTCTTTGTACCTTTCAAGGGCTTTATATAATATAAGAGAAAGTGGTATTCCTCTAAGACCTTCATACAAAGAGAAGACTTAAGACCTACCTATTTTCCAAAGCCTCACTAGGAAAAACAGCATTTCTCTTAGTGGGAGGTTTGAGGTATGAGAGTCATTATTACACCTTTGAGCTGGCCAAGATATATGTTTCAATCTCTCCTCTGGGTAGGGAGTGAGCTGGAGAGTCACATCACCTGGATGCTTCACCAGAGATCTGTCAATATCTTCCCTGATGGCAGGGACCAGGTAGGAGAGTCACATACTTAAGGCTGCGCCAGGGATATGTAACAATCTTTTATGAGGTTGGAGGCTAGGAAGGGAGTCCCATCACTTGTGTGCTCACCAGGGATATGTTGCAATCCCCTCCTGAAATCAGAGTACACGCAGCAGAGTCAAATCACCTGAATATTGGGCTTAGTGATATATCACCACACTCCCTGTGGGTAAGGCCATGGCAGGAGAGACACATCACCTGGTTACTGATTACTGGGCCCAGTGATATGTCACAATCTTTCCTTTGGGCAAGGTGAAGGGAGAAAGGAAAGTCACATCATCTGGTGATGGAGGCAGAAATATGCTAAAAGCCTCCCTGTGGGCAGGGTTCAGGCAGGAGCCCCCAATCTCCTAGGTGTTAAGTTCAGTGATATGTTACAATGCTCCCTGTGGGCAGAACCAGGGCGAGAGAATAGAGTCACATCACCTACGTTCTAGGTCCAATGATATGTCCCCATTTTATTTGTGAGCTGGGCTTAAACAGAAGAGTCTAATCACTCAGGTGCTGGACAAATGTGTATGTTTGTCACAATGACACATGTAGGAAGTTCCAGAGATGAGATTAATCCCGCACATATTCTTGTTTTAGGCATGAGAGGGAACACCTTCTGTATGTTTGTTCTAAGTACACAAGTCACTATCTCAATAGTGGACTAAATTTGTGCATGGCAGCCCCATTTTCTCTTGCAGACTTTCTCCCCTAATTGAAATCACAGATTCCCAGGTGTGCTGACTCATGATCTGACAGTCATCAACACATCTGTGACTCTCACACATGAGAGTCAGTTTTTCAACTTTTTTTATTGTACTTTAAGTTTTAGGGTACATGTGCACAATGTGTAGGTTTGTTACATATGTATACATGTGCCATGTTGGTGTGCTACTCCTCATTTACATTAGGTATATCTCCTAATGCTATCCCTTCCCCCTCCCCCTTCCCAAAACAGGTCTCGGTGTGTGACGTTCCCCTTTCTGTGTCCAAGTGTTCTCATTGTTCAATTCCCACCTGGGAGTGAGAACATGTGGTGTTTTGTTATTTGTCCTTGCAATAGTTTGCTGAGAATGATGGTTTACACCTTCATCCATGTCCCTACAAAGGACATGAACTCATCATTTTTTATGGCTGCATAATATTTCATGGTGTATATGTACCACATTTTCTTAATCCAGCTTATCATTGTTGGACATTTCGGTTGGTTCCAAGTCTTTGCTATTGTGAACAGTGCCGCAATAAACATATGTGTGCATGTGTCTTTTTAGCAGCACAGCATGGTACTGGCACCAAATCAGAGATATAGACCAATGGAACAGAACAGAGACCTCAGAAATAATGCCACACATCTGCAACTATCTGATCTTTGACAAACCTGGCAAAGACAATAAATGGGGAAAGGATTCCCTTTTTAATAAATGGTGCTGGGAAAACTGTCTAGCCATATGTAGAAAGCTGAAACTGGATCCCTACCTTACACCTTACACAAAAATTAATTCAAGATGGATTAAATACTTAAATGTTAGACCTAAAACCATAAAAACCCTAGAAGAAAACCTAGGCCGTACCATTCAGGACACAGGCATGGGCAAGGACTTCATGTCTAAAACACCAAAAGCAATGCCAACAAAAGCCAAAATTGACAAATGGGATCTAATTAAACTAAAGAGCTTCTGCACAGCAAAAGAAACTACCATCAGAGTGAACAGGCAACCTACAGAATGGGGGAAAAATTTGCCGTCTACTCATCTGACAAAAGGCTAATATCCAGAATCTACAAAGTACTCAAATTTACAAGAAAAAAGCAAACAACCCCATCAACAAGTGGGCCAAGGATATGAACAGACAGTTCTCAAAAGAAGACATTTATGCAGCCAAAAGACACAGGAAAAAATGCTCAATTTTTCAACTTTTGAAACTGCCTTCTGGTATGGGATTCAGAGCCTCAAAAGTGATATATGATCATGTGAAAGAACGGCAATCTTTAATGTTGGCTGGGTGTGCATCCCAATGTCATTATATTACTGTGTGCTGAGCCCTATTAGGACTTTCTGTGTTGCACCTGAGGGTTTTATATGGTATGCATGACAGTCTCAATTCTTTCTGAGATTTTCATGCTGGTGTGGACCCATGATCAAACCTGTGGCCTTAAGACTACATATGAGTCAACATCTTTACAATTGGCGGGGTCCAGATAAGAGAATCATCACCTATCTATGTGCTGGGTTTATAACGAATTTCCCATTCCAACTGTGGCCAGATCTTTACATATAAGAGCCACAATTCCAACTATAAACTGCATTCATGTGTGAAATTCAGGACCTCACCAGTGGATTCTGTTTATATGTGAGGGTGAAAATCATAATGGTCAGGAGGGTGCAGGGGGTGAATAGCAGAAAAAAATTTCACCTGTGTGCTGGGCCCTGTGATGAGACTCTGTACCACCTGAGGGATTTATGTAATATGTGAGAGAGTGGATGATCTTAACGAGGAAAACCAGGTATTTTTTTTTTTTCATTTCCCTAAGTGTAGGTAGGAGAAGCAGGATCTCTCCTATTGGCTGGTTTGACATATGAAAGTCATTACTGCACCTGTGAGTTGTGCCCCAAGATATACGTCACAATTACACCTGCATATAGAAAGAGAGCAGGAGAGTAAAATCAGTTGGACGTTGGGTCAGGGATATGTCCTTTCCCTGAGAAAAGGGACCAGGCAACAGAGTCACATTATCTGAATGCTCAGGCATGGGTATGTTGCAATCCACTCCTCAAATTAGGACCCAGGCAGCAGAGTCACATCATCTGGTTGCTGGATCTAGCAATACGTCACAATACTCTCTGTGGTCAGGATGCAGGTAGAAGAGTCACATCTTCTTGGTGATTAATGCAGAAATACGTCACAAGTTTCTCTGTGTATAAGGTAGAGGAATAAACCTCTTATCCCCTAAGTGTCGGGCCCAGGGATATGTCAAAATACCCAAAATGTGCAAACCCAGGCAAAAGAGAACAGTCACATCACCTTGGTGGTAGGGTCAGTGATATGTCACAATCCCCTCTTTTGGAAGGGCCCAGATAAGAGTGGAGAGTCACATCACCTAGGCAATGAATAGAAAGGTATGTCATAATACCCCAGTTGGCAAGATCTATGCAGAAGAATCACATCACCTGTGTGTTCAACCCAGATATATGTTACCATACACCATGTATGAAGGGCCCAGGCAAGAGAAAAGGCCACATCACCTAGGTTCTGGGCCCAGCAATATATCACAATACCCTCTAAGAGGAGATAAAAGACAGGAGAGTCACATCACCTAGGTCAGAGGAGCAGAGCTATATGGTAATGCCCTGGGTGTGTGGGCCCAAAAATAGAGGAGCGTTACATCACCTGAAGACTGCACCCAGCTATAAGTCACAATGACCCCTGTGGGCAGCACCCAGACATGAGAAGAGAGTACCATCATGTAGGTGCTGTGCCAGGCTGTATTTCACAATCTCCACTATGGATAGGTTTCAGGGAGAAGAGGAGCGTCACATCATCTAGTTGATGAGTCTAGAGATACGTCAAAATGAACCCTCTGAAGAGACCAGGATGCAGAATCACATGATCTGTGTGCTGGGCCCAGCAATAACTCACTCTCCCTTCTGTAAACATGGCCAAGGCAGAAGATGAGGGTCACATCTTTAATGTGATGAACGCGGAAATATTTCACAAGGCTCCCTGTGACAAGACCCAGGCAGGAGATTCCCTTCCCTCAGTTGTTGGGACCAGAAATACATCACAATGTGGGGCTCAAGCAAAAAACAAAAGAAACATCACCTATTTTCTGGGCTTAAAGTTATGTCTCACTCTCTCCTATGGGCAAAGCCTTTGTTAAAAATGTAGAGTCTTGTCAAATACTTGATGGGCTCAGAGATATGTCCCAATGCCATATGTTACAAATTGCTGTAGGCAGGGTTCAGGCAGGAGACTCACTTTGGTGTTGGGCCCAATAATGTGTCACAGTGCTTTCTGCTTGCAGGGCAAAGTCAACAGAGTAATGTCATCTAGGAGTTGGACCCAACAATGTATCACAATCTCCTTCCAAACAAATCCGAAAACACAAAAGAAGAGTAACATGAGCTAGGTGCTGGGCACAGTGATATGGCACAATCCCTTCTTTAAGCAGGGACTAGGCAGGAGAAGAAAATCACACCACATGGGTGATGGGCACATAGATATTTCACAATGTCCCCTTAGGCAAACCTCAGGAAGGAGAGGTAGATCATCTAGGTTTCGGATGCAACAATATGTCAAAATGGCCATTGTGTACAGGGCACCGGCAAAAGAGTCACATAACCTGGATGTGGGACCCAGCAATACATCACAACACCCCGGTGAGTAGCACTAATGCAAGACAGAAAACTTACATTACCTAAGTGTAAGGCCAAGTGATATGTCCCAATGTCTCCTGTGGGCAGCACCAAGGCAGGAGATAAGAGTCACAACACCTAAATGCTGGCTTCAGCAGAATCCCATCTGTGAGCTGGACACAGGAAACAGAGCAAAAACACTCGAGAGCTGGGCAGAGATGTATGTCACCATCCCCCCCTGCAGAAAGCGACAGGGATGAGATGAACAACTTCACACATGTCCAGATTCCAGGTATGAGAATTTGTATGTTGGGCCTAAGTACACCAGTCCCAATCTCAACAGTGAACTGGATTCATAAATGAATCTTCTCTGGCTGACTGTGTTCCCTTAGGAGAGTTATAGTCTCACAGATGTAATGAATTTTGTTCTGAGAGTCACCCACCTACCTGCGGAAAAGATCATTATATGAGAGTCCATTTTCTTTTTTTTTCTTTCTTTCTTTCTTTCTTTCTTTCTTTCTTTCTTTCTTTCTTTCTTTCTTTCTTTCTTTCTTTCTTTCTTTCTTTCTTTCTTCCTTTCTTTTTCTTTCTTTTCCTTCTTTCTTTCTTTCTTTTCTTCTTTGCTGTCTTTTTTTTCTCCCTTGAGATGGCGTCTCACTCTATCGCCAGGCTGGAGTGCAGTGGGACGATCTCGGCTCTCTGCAACCTCTGCCTCCTGGGTTCAAGCGACTCTCCTGTCTCAGCTTCCTGAGTAGCTGGGATTACAGGTACATGCCACCACACCCAGCTAATTTTTGCATTTTTAGTAGAGAACGAGGTGGCCAGGCGCAGCGTCTCATACCGGTAATCTCAGAAATTTGGGAGGTCGAGGTGGGTGGATCAATTGAGGTCAGGAGTTTGACACCAGTCTAATCATTATGGTGAAACCCCATCTCTACCAAAAATATAAAAATTAGCTGGTCATGGCTGCACGAGCCTGTAGTACCAGCTACTCGGGAAGCTGAGACAAGAGAATTGTTTGAACCTGGGAGGCAGAGGTTGCAGTAAGCCTAGATGGTGCCACTGCACTCCAGTCTGGGAGACAGAGCAAGACTCTGTCTCAAAATAATAATAATAAATAAATAATAGAGAGACAGGGTTTCACCATGTTGGCCAGGAGGGTCTTGATCTCCTGACCTCGTGATCCACCCGCCTCGGCCTCCCAAAGTGCTGTGATTACAGGCGTGAGCCACCGAGCCCAGCCGGTTGTGCCCATTTTTGAGGATGGTAACTTTTATTGTCACCAGAGTGTGCATGAGTGTTACAATTTCACCTGTTTTCTGGGCCCTGTTAAGACACTATTTACCTCCTGTGGGCCTTGTACAGTATGCATTAAACATAATCTACTCTGAGATCTTCATGCTGATAGAAACTATGATCATACCTTTGGCCATAAGCCCATGTATGAGAGTCAACATCTCTCCAGCTGGCTGGATCCAGATAAGAGGATCTTTACTTGTCTGTAAACTGGGTTCAGAAATAAGTCACTATCCCAACTGTGACTGGATGTTCACATATGATAGTTACAATTCCAACTGTGGACTGCATTCAGGTATGAGATTTAGGACCTCCGCTATCACCTCTGTTCCTGTGTAAGAATGACAATTCTGATGATTGGTGGATGTGCACACAGAGAACACAATCTCACCTGTGTTCTGGGCCCTGTGATGACACTGTACCATCTGAGTGCTTTACGTGATATGCAAGAGTGCTTATTTTCTCTGACCTTCAGAGTAAGAGAAGACCCATAATTTTGCACGTTTTGTTAAGCCTGGCTATGCGAGAAAGTATCTCTCCTATTGGTTGGTTTAAGGTATGAATGTCATCATCACACCTATGTGCTAGGCCAAAATATATGTGACAACTTCACATTTGGGTAGTCAGCAAGCACGAGAGCCTCCCCATCTGGGTCTGTGCAAGGGATATGTCACAGTCTCCCCTGAGGACAGGGACAAGGCAAGAGAGTCACATCCCTACGTGTTCTGCCAGGGATAATTTCTTGCTCCCTCCTGAAAGCACGACACATGCATCAGCATCACCTCACCTGGCTTCTGGGCCCAAGGATATGTCACAATTTTCCCTGTGAACAAGGCGCAGGCAGGAGAAACTCATAACCTGTTTGCCGGGCCCAGAAATATGCTACAATTTTTCTTGTGAGCACGGCTCAGGCAGAAATGGAGGGGATCACATTTTCTAGGTGATAAATGCAGAGCTATGTCACAAGGCCCCCAGTAGTCATGGCCTTGGCAGAAGCTTCCTATTGTCTATGTGATTGGCCCAGTGATACATCACAATAGCTAAATTATGCAGGGCACAAGGCAAAGAAGATAGTTGCATCACCTAGGTAATGAACAAAAAGATAGGTCATAATACCCATGTGGAAATGACCCATGCAGGTGAGTCACATTACCTAGGCTTTGGACCCAGTGATATGTCACAATACACAATATATGCAGGGCCCAGCCAAGAGGGAAGAGTCAAATCACCCAGGTGCTGGGCCCGGTGATACATTGTAATCTCTCTTTGGTCAGATCCCAAGCAGTAGAAGAAACTCACATCACCTCGGTGCTGAGGTCAGCCATATGTCACAATACACCTGAGAAATGAGCCCAGGCAAAGAGTCTCATCATTTAAGTGAGAGGCCCATAGATATTTTGCAATGCCTCCTGTGGGTGGTGCTCAGTAAAAAGACAGTCACATTACTTAGAGTCTGTCCCCAGCGATTTGTAAGAATGCCAGCTGTGAACAGGCACCAGGCAGGACAAAAGAGTCCCATCACCTGGGTGATCAGTGCAGAGATATGTCACAATGCCCCCTGTAGGCAAAGCCTAGACAAGAGTTACATCACCTGGGTGTTGGACCCAGCAATATGTCACAATGGCTCGTGTGGGCAAAGCACAGGACAGAGTCACATAACAAAGTGCCAGGACCAGTGATAGGTCAGGATACCCACTATGGGCAGCGCCAAGACAGGAGAATAGAAGCATATTAATTAGCTGCTGGATTCAGGGATAGATCACAATCTCATCTGTGGGCTACACCCAGGCAAAAATGTGAAATCACTCAGGTGCTGCCTAGAGGTGTACATCAGAATCACACCTGCACGAAGGTCCATGGATGAGACCAACAATCCCACATAAGTGCCGGTTCTGTGTGTGAGAGTGAACGCCTCCTGTATGTTGCGTCTATGTGCATAAGTCACTATCTCAATGGAGGAATGGATTTTTTCCATGACAGCCTTAATCCCTTTTGAAAACTGAGTTATCTTAGTGGAGTCACAACCTCACAAGTGTTTTGGATCTTGGTCAGTGAGTCACAAACCCACTTTTGGACAATATCCACTTATGAGAGCCAATCTTCCAACTTTTGACTCCCTCTGGGTGTGAGTTTCAGAACTTCAATTATGGTCCATGTTCGTGTGGGAGAATGACAATTTTGACTGATGGCTGGGCTCAGGCAGGAGCCTTTCATCCTGCAGGTGTTGAGACAAAGGATATGCCACAACGCCTAAAATATGCTGGGTGCAGGTGAAAGAGGAGACTCATATTAGCTGGTTGCTAGGTCCCGTTATATGTTACCACCTCCCTTTTTGGCAAGGCTAAGGAAAAAGAGGAGAGTCAGAGCTAAAGAAATGTCGTAATGTCCCTGTGGGTACAGCCTATGCATGAGAGTTGCATCACCTAGTCATTGAACCCAGCCATATATTATAATACACAATGTATACAAGGCCCAGGCAAGAAAGGAGAGTAATATCACATAGGTACTGTGTCCATCAATATCTCATAATACCTCCTGAGGGGAGATTCCAGGCAACAGGGTAACATTACCTAAGTGAAGTGCCCAGAGAGATGTTTCAATGCCCCTGGTGGGTAGGATTTTGAAAAAGAAGTTACAGAACCTAGGGGCTAGGCCTAGCTATGTGTCACATTCATCTCCAAGACGGAGCCTAGACATGAGAGAAAAGTCACATCATGTAGATACTGGGCAAAGTAATATGTCACAATCCTCACTGTGAGCAGGCCCTAGGAAGAAGTAGAGAGTCACATACTCTAGATAATGGGCCCAGAGGTATTTGACAATGACCCCTGTACGTAGGGACCAGGGAGAAGAATCACATCACCCGTGTGCTATGCCCAGTTATAAGTCCCACTTCCTTCTGTGGGCATGACCCAGGCAGGAAGAAGAGTCACATCATCCCGGTGCTAGACCCAGAGATATGTCACAATGTCTCTTATGGGCAACGCTCAAGTAAGAGAGGAGAGTCACATCAAATAGGTGATGCACCCAGAGGTATTTCACAATGCTTTCTGTAAACTCGATCCAGGCAGAAGATTCACATCAACATCAAGTTGGTGCTAAGCCCAGCAACATGTCACAATCCCTTCTGTGTAAAGGGACCAGGCAGGAGAAGAGAATCACATTACCTGGCTGATGAGCACAGAGACATATCACAATGCCCCTGTAAGGCAGGGCCCAGGCAGGGGAGTTACATCGCCTGAGTAGTGGACCCAGCAATATAACACAGTGTCCCATATGGGCAGTGCACAAGCCAGAGAGTCACATAACCTGGGAGTGAGGCCTAGCTATATATAACCACGCTTCCTGTGGGCAGCGCCAAGGCAGAAGAGGAGACTCACATCACCTGGGTGCAAGGCCTAGCGATATGTCAAAATGCTCACTGTGGGCAGTGCCAAGGAAGGAGAACAGAGTTACAACCTCAATATGCTGGATCGAGAAATATGTCAATATCCCATCTGTGGGCTGGGTCCATGCGAGACCGTCAAGTCATTCAGGTGCTAGGCACTGGCAAATTTCACAATGAAAGCTGCAAAATGGTCCAGGAATTAGATTAAAAATCCCACAACTGTCTCAGTTGTAAGCATGACATTCAACACCTCCTATATGTTGGGTCTAAGCCCACGAATAACCATCTCAAAACCAGGCTGGATTTGTGCATGAGAGCCTCAATTCCTCTGCAGACTGACCTGTGTTCCTGTGAGAGGATGATAATAGTTACTGTTGGCTGGGTGTGCATATGAGTGTCACAATCTCACCTGTGTGCTCGGCCCAGTTAGCACGCTCTGTGTACTACCCAATGGCCCTATACAGTATGAATGAGAGTTGTAATCAACTTTGAGAACTTCCTAATGGTAGGGACCCATGATCGTACTTGTAGCATTAAGCCCAGGTATGAGAGTCAACATCATTACAATTAACTAGGTCAGGATAGGAGAGTCCTCCCTTGCCTATGAGCTGAGTTTAGAAATGAGCCACCATTTCAACTCTGGTTGGCTGTTTATATATGAACACGGGCCTAGCAGCAAGGTGATGCGAGTCTTTGGCCTAGACACTTCAAGCAGGAGGCAATGTGACATATCTCTTGGCCTATCAACTATTTGATGTGACCTTCCTTTTATACCTGAGCTTTCCCCATAAAAGAGATGTGACATATGTCTAGACCCAGCACCTGGGTGATGTGACTCTCCTTTATTGACTGAGCCCTGTGTATTTTGGGTATTCTGACGTATCCCTGGACCTAACATCTGGAAGATAAGAAGATCCAGCATGGGCCCTGCCTAAAAAGTTTCTTGTGACAAACTTCTACATGAATCACCTTGGAGATTTGACTCTTCTCTCTTACCTGAGCTTTGCTCATAAGAGAGATTGTTAAGTACCTCTGCAGCAAGAACCTAAATGCTATGACTCTTCTTCCTTACCTGGGTCATGCCCACAGATGAAAGGGTGGCTTATCGCTGTGTCTAGCACATCGGTTATGTGATTATGCTGCCTGATCACTTCTCACAGGAGCCATTGTGACATATCCCTGGGCCCAGAAACTATTTAATATGACTCTACTCAATGACCTTAACATTGTTCATGGGATAAATTGTCATATATCTCTGGATCCAGCACCTAGGTGATGCGATTCTCCTTTTCTGCATGGGCTATGCTTACAAGAAGGAGGCTGACTTATTGCTGTGTTGACAGCTGATGTGATACCTCTGTTCTTGTCTTCTTAGTTTTTAAGAATTTAAACAAGAGACACGAAGAAAAAAAGTACAGCATAATTTATTGGAAAAGAAAATATTTGAAAGTTAAGGGCAGAATACAGTACATCCTGAGAGATATTCCAGGGTGGGCTTCTCATAAGTGTGAGACAGCGTGGAATGTCACTGGAGAAACACCCTTATGGGAGTTTTACATTATTATTAATAAGGAGGAAGGAAGAGGAGTTGCTACTAAGCATGTTCTGAGTGGTATTCTGGGTGCTCATGCGCAGTAACTGTACATGCTTCTTCATATGTTGCATGTCTCGTTAGCATCTTAGATCTCCACCCAGGAGTGTATTTTTGTTTGTTTGAGACAGAGTCTCGCCGTGTTGCCCAGGTTGGAGTGCAGTGGTGTGATCCCTGCTCACTCCAACCTCCACCTCCTGAGTTCAAGTCATGCTTGTTCCTCAGCCTCCTGAGTAGCTGGGATTACACGCATGCACCACCATATCTGGCTAATTTTTGTATTTTTAGTTGAGACGCGGTTTCACAATGTTGGCCAGTCTAGCCTCGAGCTTCTGGTTTGAAGTGATCCATCTTCCTCAGCCTCCCATAGTGCTGGGAGTACAGGTATGAGCCACCGTGCCTGGCTAGGGGGTGTATTTTTTGTTATTAAAATAAGCAAAAGTTAAGTTTGAGGACAGGTAAATTCTAAACGCACATGCTTTCTAGAACAGAAAGACCTTAATGAGGATAGCTTTGCTCGAATAAGCCCAATTACAATGCGAATGCTAAAGCTTACTGTGCTGGCTGTACAGTCACCACAGTTTCTCTACCCCGAGATCATGGTCATTTTCTTGACTATCTATTCGGCCTCAATTTCCCCCTAAGATATTTTAGGGCAATCTTCATATTGGAAGTTGAGGGGTTAGGTCATTTTTTTCTGGAGCTGTTTCCTGCTGAGTGGGTGTTACTTCTGCCTAGCCTGGGCCTTAAAGTTTCTTCCTGTGTGATCTGACCGGGTGTAAACAACATCGTTCATGGAGCCAGTGGGCAAGATTTTGGCAGCCAAAGGTTGAAAGCCTTGCAAAACTATCATGCAAACATGGAGCTGCCACAAGCAAGAGAGCAAGAAATCAGTTAACATTTTAAACAAAATTGGAACAAAAGTAAAAGCTGAAAGTATAATAATGACTGATACTATTAAAGAGAGCAAGGCAGGCAATGGACATCGCTTTCATGTTCCCATGGATGTTCCTAGAGATTCAATTTTGTCTGCCTGGGTGATGATATTATTAATATTTTCTTTGACTAAACCAGACTGATTGATCTCAAAAACAGCATTCTTCTTTTAGATATAAACATGCTCCACTTTGCCTGGCTGGGAGAAGATGGTAGCCTCTTTGTTTTTGTCGGACTACAGTGGCCATGGAGGCCAGACGTTGTTGAGTCTGTTGAGGCCCTCTGCTGCTTGTTGGGGACACATTGAGGTTTTCTGAGATAGCTTATACTGGATTCCAGGGTCTCCACCTTATGGTGACATTTGTGCTGCAAAAGTATTCTGCATTAAAATGGTGAAAGCAACAAAAGTTTTAAGTCTTTTCTATTTTTTCCCAATAAGCAAAAGTTTTGTGCAGCTAAGTTGGCAGCAGTCATTGGTTCCATTTAGGAATGGTGAAGTTGAATGGTGGTCAAAGTTAGAGCATGGGAGGCTTCAGTAAATGCGCTGAAGTTGTCTGAGAGCCATCAGAGCTGTTGCTTCCATTGGATTAGATCATTTATTGAGAGAACAAGCAGTCTGATGGTCCTCTCTCCATTTGAGACTTTCTGTAAGGGGAGCAATTTCTCTGGCCCTGCATGGTGTGAAGCTCCACTGAGAAAAGCTACAGTTGGGCTGGTCTCTATTGTACCTGGCAAAGGCCTATAGAGAGGAGCATAAGGAGGAGGTGAAACAAGCTTAGATTCTACAGAAAACTCTGATAGTGTGGGGGATGCTGGGGATTCTAAAGGAGTTGTGGGCCCATGAGGGCCCCTATCTGGAGCTGGTGTTGGGCTGTGCGATCTCGGGTCCCTTCCCCTTAATAAGAGATGATCTTCTAATGCTTCTGAGGAGCTTTGTGGCTTACTAGGCTTTAGCCCACAGGTGCTGCATAGAGCTGGGTTTTGTTGTCAGGCCACAAATGTTTGCACATAGGATATTTCAGACAATTTTCCCTGATTTCTACAGAAAAGGTCTAGCTGTAGGAGGGGTTAAAGTTCACAGTCTTATTCTCCAGCTATGTTTTGTCAGCTATTCTGTATCCAGGTTAAATAGTATTACAAAAGAAGATAAGGTTTTTTTTGGTTCATCTAGCCAAAAGCTGTTTCAATTTTTAAATATACATCCCAGGGGTGTTTCAATGGCAGTAGAGGAAGCGGCTCCCATGGTGCCGAGAGACTCTTGCAACGTCAGAACATGTACTAAGTCCGGGAGGCCATGGGCATCACAATGGGAAAAGTGGAACCACCAAAGTGTCCAGCGCTTCCCCTCAAGACTCCATTAACAGAAGCTCTAGGAGGTCATAGTCATTTGCCATACACCGTCCTATCTCTCACCAGTGCTGGACATCTCCAGCCCTACCAAGATGACCCCCACTGCTGGCTGGGGGGCAGACGTCTGGCTGACAAGCCTTTCCCTAATTTACTGGTTTGCCATTTATGATGCCCAATTATAACACCTGCAATACTCCGATTCAAACCCCACGACCGGACATCTACATGACTGTGCGTCTTTTGTTCAGCAAAGAAAACCTGTTGAAGAACAATTTCAAGGAGCTGGGAAATGCATAAAGCCTGAAGGGACAGGGTTATCTTAATATTCCACTCAAAACAAAACAAAACAAAATTGTAAACAGAAAACCTGACCAGAAAATAAAGTACAACAGCCACTAGGTGGCGATCGAGTATTGCCGAAGGGACAGCAAACGCTAAGCTGAGTCTGAAGTGTGGCCAGAAAGATGTGAAACTAAGCAGCAAAGTAGCCCGAATATGAAATGTTGAGAGCAACCCATGTGGTTAGTGGTATTTATGGATAGTACAGAGGCAGCAGACAAAAGGAGAGTGGACATATATTCTCTCTCTAGAGAATATAGGTGATTTAAACAGGTTTCCCCCAGAACTTTAGTGAAACAGCGCTGGAACAACCAGCGATAGTTAACCAGGTAGCCTGGAAGTGCCATAGTATTCACTGCAAGTAAAGGGAAACTGAAATTAATGAAGCGGACAAAGCTTTCTCTGGGCCATGGCACCAGAAATGTTGATGGCTGATGTAATACCTTGGTTCTTATCTTCTTAGCTTAAAAGAATTTAAACAAGAAACACGCAGCAAAAGAAGTACAGCATAGAGTAATTTATTGCACACAAAAAAGAAAACAATACGTTGAAAATTAACTGCAGAATAGACGGTACAGCCTGAGAAAGAGATTCCAGGGCAGCCTGCTCATAAGAGTGAGATAGCATTAATTGTTGCTGCAGAAAACCTCCTTCTGGGAGTTTTACATGATTATTCATAAGAAGGTGGAAAGAAGCGTTATAGTGAGCATGTTTTGAGTGGTCTTCTGGGTGCACATGTGCAGTAGCTGTACATATTTGTGCATATATTGCATGTCTCATTAGCAGGCAATGACATTCCACCCAGGAATGTGTTTTTACTATTAAAATGAGCAAAGGTTCAGCTTGAGGACAGATAAAATCAAAATGCACATGATCTCTAGAAGTAAAAGTCCCTACTGAAGATAGTGGGTTTCAAAGACCCCAAGTGCTCCACAACTTAAAAGTGGCCCCCATGAAGCTGGAACACTATCTGTTCCTGAGGGATCCGGTCCCATTTGTGTCTCTGAGACACTGGCAAGCCAGGCCTGACTTGAGATGAGACTGAAGATTTTAAGTGTAAAATGCCTAAATAGCAGCTTCAGGTTGTATTTTGGAGCTTCTCTGCTTAACTTGGTTGATGAAAATGGCTCACAAGACTCACGCCTTGGAAATGGGGTTTTCTCCTTTGCTCTTAGCAGATTTTGTGCAACCCAATAATTAACCTTCCTGATGCCTCAACTTTCACATTCGTGAAAAAGGCACCATTGAGTGACGTTTCCAGGAAGGCACAGCCCTTGTCCGCCGCTGCAGAGCTCTGAAGCTGTTCACAAGCAGGCCAGGTGGAAGATTTCTCTAAAAAGCGATTGAGCATGCGCTCTTGCTAGAGAAAAAAGAGGGCTGTGGCACAATGGACGGTGTCTCAGACATCAGAACAGTTTCCACAGCAGTTTAGGGAAGAAGGCAGCGCCCTGGGCTGCAGAGTGTGCAGTGCTCTGGAAGGAACCCTGGGTGCAGCTGAAAGAGGAACCTAAGAAGCATAGGGCCAATCGGGTGAGGACAATCCTCCCAATTTGGGCAAAGGTAAGGTATCTTTGTATGGTAATACCCTCCTCAACGCTCAGCCCAGACCTGTCCTCCAGGTCCACCTCTATACTCACTCCCCGTGGCAAAGAGTCGGCATAGCATAAGAACTCAGCAGTGCTTTGGACACTGGGAAGTCCACAGCGCACTGTCCCTCCCTCCAGGGCTATGCACCCCGGATCCTGGTACATGCTGGAATTATAGTTCTGAAGCCTACCGACAAACAGGCTGAGAGCAGTGAACGGACTACAGCTCTCAGCATATTAGGTGGTGCGTGTACCACTTTGCCCCTTCTTCCAGGGCCATGCCTCACCCCGGAGACTGGCGCATGCTGGGATTGTAGTCCTGTAGCCCTTTGACCAAAGGGCTGGGAGTGTTTATAAGAATATATCTCCCAGCAATCTTAGGGAGGGGCACACAGCCCCGCCTCTTCCTCCAGCGACACTTATTGTCCCTGAGACAGGTGCATACTAAGATTGTAGTCGTGAAGCTCTGCGACCAAAGGGCTGGGAGTGTTTATGAGCATATATCTCCCAGCAAGCCTAGGAAGACGCACACAGCCCCGCCTCCTTTTCCACTGACGAGCACTGTCCCTGACCCCAGTGCATACTGGGATGATAGTCCTGCAGCCCTGTGACGAGAGTTCTGGGAGTCTTTATGAAACTACATCTCCCAGGAAGCACAAGGAGGTGTCCACAGCCTAGCCTTTTCCTCCAGTAATGCGTACTGTCCCTGAGCCGGGTGCATGCTGGGATTGTAGTCCTGCAGCCCGGTGATGAAAGGTCTGCGAGTGTTTATGGGACTACATCTCATACCAAGCCCAGCGAGGCGCACACAACCCTGCTTCTTTCTCCAGTGACGCCAACTTTCCCTGACCCCGGTGCATGCTACGATTGTAGCGCTGCAGCCCTGTGACCAGCGGGTTGTGAGTGTTTATGAGACTGCATCTCCCACCAAGCCCAGAGAGGCTTGCAGAGCCTTGCCCCTTCCTCCACTGATTAGCCCACGCTCCCTGAGCCCCATGCATGCTGGGATTGTAGTCCTACAGAGATGTGATGAAAGGGCTGGGAGTGTTTATGAGACTACCTCACCCAGCAAGCCCAGAGAGGTGCGCACAGACCTGACTCTTCCTCCATTGACTTGCTCACTCTCCCTGAGCCCGACGTATGTTGAAATTGTAGTGCTGCATCCCTGTGGCCAAAGGACTGCAGTGGTTATGAGACTGCATCTCCCAGCAAGCCCAGAGAGGTTTGCACAGCTCCACGTCTTTCTCCAGTGACGCACACGGTCCCTGAACTCGCTGCATGCTGGGATTGTAGTCCCGCAGCCCTGTGATCAAAGGGCCAAGAGTGTTTATGAGACTACATCTCCCAGAAAACGTAGGGAGATGCACACAGCCACACAGCTTTTCCCAGTGACGCATACTGTTTTTGATCCCGATACATACTGGGATTGTAGTCCTGCAGCCCTCTGACAAAAGGTCTGAGAGTCTTTATGAAACTACATCTCCCAGCAAGCGCAGCGAGGTGCGCACAACCTTCCCCTAGTTCTCAAGTGAAGAGGAATGTCGGTGAGCCCCAAGCATGCTGGGATTGTAGTCTTATAGCACTGTGAGCAAAGGGCAGGGAGAGGCCAGGAAACAACATCTCCCAGCAAACTAGGGAGATGCACCCAGCCTCGCATCTTTTCCCAGTGACGCATACTGTTTTTGATCCCGGTGCATTCTGGGATTGTAGTCCTGCAGCCCTGTGAAAGAAGGTCTGAGAGTCTTTATGAAACAACATCTCCCAACAAGCACAGCGAGGTGCGCACAACCTTCCCCTCCTTCTCCAGTCACTCGGACTGTCCGTGAGCCCCAAGCATGTTGGGATTGTAGTCTTATAGCACTGCGAACAAAGGGCAGGGAGAGGCCATGGGACTACATCTCCCAGGAAACCCAGCAAGGCGCACACTGCCCTGCCTCTTTTTACTTAGACTATCGCACTGTCACGGAGCTGGGTGCATGCTAGGAATGTAGTTCGGCAGCCCTGTGAGCAAAGGGCTGGACGTGTTTATGAGAATACATCTCCCACTACTCCCAGGATGTGCACACAGCCCTGCCTCTTCCTGCAGTGACTAGCGCACTGTCCCTGAGCTGGGTGCATGCTGGGATTGCAGTCCTGGCTTTCTATGACCAAAGGGCTAGGATTGTTAATAAGACTACATCTCCCAAAAAAGCATAGCGAGAAGCGCACAGCCCTCCCTCTTCCTCCTGTGACGTGCGCAGTCCCTGAACCCAGTGCATGCTGGGGCTGCAAGTGTAGTCCTTCAGCCCTGTGATGAAAGGGCTAGGAGGGTTTATGAGAATACATCTCCCAGCAAGCCCAGCGAGTAGCAAACAACCCCGCCTCTTCCTCCAGGGACGCGCAATTTCCTTGAGCCCTGTTCTGGCTGGGATTGTAGTCCTGCAGCCCTGTGACCAAAGGGTTAGGAGTGTTTATGAGAATACATATCCCACCAAGCCCAGCGAGCTGTGCACAATACCGCCTCATCCTCCAGTAACGTGCACTATCCTTGAACTTGGTGCATACTGGGAAAGTAGTTCTGCAGCCCTGTAATGAAAGGTCTGGGTGACTTTATGAAACTACATCTCCCAGCAAGCCAAAGGAGGAGCAGAAAGCTTTGCCTCTTCATCCAGATACACTCACTAATCCCTGATCCTGGTGCATGATGGGAATGTAGTCCTGCAGCCCTGTGACCAAGGGCTGGGAGTGTTTATGAGACCGCATCTCTCAGCAAGCAAAGCAAGGCCTGCACAGCCCCGCCTTTTCCTCCAGTGACGCGCACTGTTCACTAAGGAGTGTTCATGAGATTACATTTTCCAGCAAGCCCAGCGAGTCATGCACAGCTCTACCTCTTCCTCTAGCGATACACACTGTCCCTGATTCCATTGTATGCTGGGATTGTGTGCAGCATTGTATGCTGCAGCCCTGTGATCAAGGGGCTGGGAGTCTTTATAAGACTACATCTCCTAGCAAGCCCAAGAGGCGCTCACAGCCGTGCACCCCCCTCCAGCCCCACTTTTCCTTCAGTGCCGTAAACTGTCCCGTGAACCTGGTGCATGGTGGAATAGTCCTGTTGCGGGATTCAGGAGGACGAGAGAGACCTCGGGTTGAAACAGGAGAATCTTTATTGAGTGCACTCAGGACCAGCTGACTCACGTCGAAAAGACTGGGCCTGGAACAAAGACAGCACCTGACTTTTAGACACACTTCACAAAAGGGGGTGGGCTAGCTTGAAGCAAGATTACAGTGGCATGAAAGCAGGAATACAGAGGCAGGACAAAGATAGGATTACACATGACCGTTGTCAAGCAACCCACATGTCCATTATCTAGGTTTCCCTGGGCATGGGCTCATCCTCTAACCCTCACTGTGGTGCCCAAACAGCTGTAGTTCAGCCTACTCAGGCTTCTCATGACTTTCATTGTACTTCTTCGATAAAACAGAATACTTGAAGTCACTAGTTACAGAGAACAAGAATCTATAAACTATTTCCATAAAACAAAGGAAATTTGTTTTTCTTTTCCCTGTGTTGGGGAAGAGCTGGGAGCGTCTCCAGAGCACATTAGATAATATTATCAAGACTTTTCCTGGGTCTGGGCTGAGCCTATTGCTGCCTCTGGGACAAGTCAGCCTAATACAAGAAAACTTATTTATCTTTCTTTTTAATTTTATTTTTCTTTAATTTCCTTCCTTAGGCCCCCAGTCCTGTGACCAAAGGCCTGGGAATGCACAGTTACACATCTGTTTACTTGTCATGAGACTCTTTTCCTTTACCCCCATGAACATACTTACCACACCTTCTTTCAAATCTTATCTACTGATTACAGCATCTTGCACTTCTTGAGAATAGATTCTATTGTCTGCTTTTTATCTTGTGAATCGATTACATTTTCATGCTTCTTCACACATCTTATGAATTTTTAAATTGTGTGACAGGAACTACAGGGACTCTGGATTGTGTTGCATTTCTTTGAAAATTATTATGTTAAGAGGGAGTTAATTTGAATAGATTCAAACCCCAATCCTTATCTCTTCTACAGTGGCATAGCTAAAATCTTCATTCAGTTCTTCTAAACAGTGTGCGTTTCTATATAGCAAAATATAGTATTTAATTAAGCTTTATTATACTTATCTGTGAAATAGTTATTCAACGAACTAGTTTACTTCATTATTACTGGAAGTCAGAACCTCAGTTGTGTTCACTTTTTGGATTTTATATAAGTGAAATTATATAATATGTACACATTTACATATACTTTCTTCTATGCAACTTTATATTTATGATATTAATTCATGCTATTGCAGATAACTATAGTTTGTTTATTTAAAAAATATTTTTTACATTTTGGCAAAGTATACATAAAATTAACCATTTTAGCTACTTTAAGTGTGCAGCTGAGAAAAATTAACCACACTCACATTGCTTTGCATCTATTATTCCCTTTCATAGGGACCTTCTTTCAACTTCCAAAACCAAAATTCAATACACATTAAATAAAAACTCCCTGTTACTCCTCCTTCAGCTCCTAGGAACCACTCTTCTACTCGGGTTTCTAGAATTTAACTACTCTAAGTATCTCATAAGTGGAATGATACAGTATTTGTCCTTTTATGACTGGCTCATGTCACTTTGCACAATGTCCTTAAGGTTCATGCATGACGTACCATGTGTCAGAATTTCCTTATTTTACATAACTGAATAATATTCCAATGTATGTATAAATCACATTTTATATATTGATGATAATTCAAACAACACGGGTAATTCAAAAACCTTTTGGGTGATGTGAGTAATGCTGCTATGAACCTGGGTGTACGTGTATTATTTTGTGTCTTTGCTTTCACATCTTTTGCTACATACCCAGATGTGAAATTGCGGGTTTATATGGTGAGTTTATGTGTAAATTCTTTAGTTACTATGCTGCTATTTTACAGCAGCTGCAGCATTTTACATTTCCACCAACAGTGTACAAGGATTCTAATTGCTCCACATCCTCACCAACACTTGTGATTTTCTGTTTTCTTTTCTTTTGGTACTAGCTATGCTGATGCATATTAAGTGATATATCATTTGGGGTTATATTTGCATTTTACTAATGATTAATTTTGTTGAGCACCTTTTCATGGACTTATTAGCCATTTCACATAATTTTTAGAGAAATGTCTGTTTAAGTATTTTGACCATACTTTAAACAAGTAGTTTATTTTATTATTGCTGAATTGTTCTTTGTATATTCTGGATAGGGTCCTATTTATCTATTTTTCTTTTGTTTCTTGCGTTTTTGGTGTCCTGTTAAAAAAAAAAAAATTACTGCCAAATCCAGTGTTATGACATGTTTTACCTACATTTTATACTAAGAATTCTGTAGTTTTAGCTCTTACATTTAGGGTTTTGATCCAGTTAGTTAATTATTTCTTATGGTATAAGTTAAGGGCCCAGCTTCACTCTTTTACATGTGGGTACCAAATTTCCCCTGCACTAATTGTTGTAAAGGCAATTCATTTCCCATAAAAATCATTTGACCATATATATGAGGGTTTACTTATATTGGCTTTCTATATTACTCCATTAGTCTATTTGTAGCATGCTATTTTGGAATTTTGTAGTAAGCTTTGAAATCATTAAGTGTGACTTCTCTAACTTTGGTATTTTTTTTCAAAATTATTTTTGCATTCCCTTGAGATTCCTCATAAACTTAAAAATTGATTTTTTAATATCTACACAAAATAATTGGCATTTTACTTCTTGGTTACTTCCTAAGTATTTTATTCTTTTGATGCTATTGTAAATTGAGTTGTTTTCATAGTTTTCTTCTCAGATTATTCATATTACTACATAAAATACAGTTTATTTTTCTATGTTGATTTTGTATGCTACTACTCTGCTGAATTTATTAGTTTTAATATTTTGTGTGTGGAATCTTTAAGATTTTCTCCATACAAGAATATATTTTCTGTACATCTGTACACACTTTGATGCAGTTTATTTCATTGTCTTTTTTAATTTCTCTGAGTGAAACTTCTAATACTGTGTTGAATAAATGTGGCTGGCAAGAGCAGACATTCTGTCTGTCTTCTGAGCTTAGATGAAAGAATTTTGGTCTTTTCCTCTAGAACATGTTATTTGCTGTGGGTTTTTATATGTGAATTTTACAAAGATGGTTTTATTTTATTCGTCATTTATTATGTTTTTATTATGAAATATTTTGAATTTTGTAAAATGCATTTTCTGTATTAATGAGATAATGTTTTCTAAAAATTTTGTTAATGTGACGTGCATTGATTAATTTTCTTATACTAAATCATTTGTTAAGAAAGGCTAGCTAAGTGAACCAGTGAGACTGGAAAAAGAATAAAGAAATCTCTACTGGTTGTGATCAATTAGTTGTAAACACCACTGCACTGAAACCAGACATATGCTAAAACTTCCTTACATTCCAATAATAAATTCCCCTTGGTCATGGGTTGTAATCTTGCTAGTATGCTGCTGAATGTATTTAGATAGGATGTTGCTGAGTAGTTTTGCATCCGTGTTCATAAGGGATATTAGTCTACGGGTTTTTGTAGTCTCTTTGTCTGGCTTTGACATGAGCTAATGCTGGCATCATGGAATAAGTTTGGAACTGCTCTCTTCAGGCTTTTGGTAGACTTTGGAAAGGATTTTTATTCTATAAATGCTTGATCTAAATCACTAGTGAAGCCAACAAAACAAGGGCTTTTCTTCATGATGAGGTTTTAAATTACTGATTCCATATCCTTAGTAGTTTTCTATCTGTTCAGATTCTGTATTTCGTTGTAATCAAGTCTTGTATACCTAGGAATCTGCCTACTTTATCTAGGTTTTCCAATTTATCATCCTATCATAGTTCACAGTACACTTTTATGAACATTTTATTTCTTCGAATTAGTAGTAATGTCCCACTTTCATTTCTCATTTTAGTATGTGAATATGCTGTTAATTTTTTTGTGTGTAGCTGAAAGTTTGCCAATTGTTAATTTTTTGAAGAAATGAGAATGAACTTTTGGTTTTTTGGAATTCTGTTGTTTGTATAACCTGTATTGCATTTATCTCTGCTAAAATCTTTAATACTTTCTTCTTTCTCTTTGCTATGCATCTAATTTGATCTTATATGTCTAATTTACTAGGTGATAAAGTTATTATTTATTTGAAATCTTTGCTCTTTTTAAATGTATTTTAGCTGCAAACTTTTCATCTTAGCACTGTTTTTGCTGTTTCCCATAACTTTTGATATGTTTTGTTTTCATTTTTCTTCCTCTATAAGTATGTTCCTACTTCCTCTGTGATTTCTTCCTTTACTTATTGGTTGTTTAAGGGTATGTTGTTTAATTTATACAATTTTGTAAACTTTCTAGCGTTTCGTCTGTTATTGATTTAATTTGAGATCTGCTATACAACCCATGCTGGAGAATTCCCCAAGTGCATTTGAGAAGAGTGTGTAATCTCTTTTGTTGGATGGAATATATTGTATATATCTGTTAAATCAATTTGGTTCATTGAGTTAGTCAAGTCCGCTATTTCCTAATAATTTATGATCTATCTCATTTTTCTATTCATTACTCAGAGTGGAGTATTAACATCTTCTACTATTATTTTAGAACCGCCTATCTGTCCCTTTAATTCTGTCAACTTTTGCTTTCTATATCTAAATGTTTTATTATTAGGTGTGGGTTTAAACTATTTCTATCCTCCTGCCAAATGGACATTCTATAACTATATGATATCTTATTGTCTCTTGTAACTTTTTAAGTCTATTTTGTCTGCTATTAATATGGTCATCCCCAGTCTCTTTTTCATACTATTGGTATAAAATAATTTTTTTCTTCCTTTTTTTATAACCCTGAAGTCCTGTGGAAAGCCAACAGCAGCATTACTTAATTTAAAAAGCAGAGAAATCTTAAATCAATAGCTTAATGTTTGTAAAAGCATTTAAATGGAAATGAACTACCCAGTCCACCAGGAACAAAGGATATCAGTTGGATCTAAGAGTAATCATGCCAAAAAGCTCTAGGAGGAAGAGCTGCTGGGAATTAGGACTGTGATAATGGTCTTTGGGACCAAGAAGGAACTGGGGAAATGGGGATTCTTAGGGTCAGGTGCATGCTTAGCAAAAGACCCAGAAAACCCTAAGCTCTCACCTCTGTATTTTAAACTCTGCACAAGTAGAAAGTAGAGGCGCAAGGAGAGTTGTAACTTCGTGCTCATTGGTAAAGGCATGCTCCAACACACATACATAGATCCCAAGTGAAAAAAAATCAGATATTTATTTTTAGTGAATGTTAAAAAATCTGGAGTCTTACTTTCCAATTAAGGTTCAGTGAAAATATTTGGGGAGATTTGCATTGATCAATTCATCCTGAGGTCAAGAAAATCTTCATTTTGACATTGGGAGCCTCCAGTAAAGGATTAGCCTCCACCTAGGGGTGTTCTTTGGCCTTTTGGACTCAGAGACATCTTGACACTACTACTGGTTACACTGATTTGAAAGTCAGCTAAGAGTTTGCTAAAGAACTCCTGACAAACTAAATTTGACGTATAGAGGGCTAGGGAATCCCCAGCTAGTTGAAATTTTGTGCCTCCTTCTATCCTCTGAAACAAAGCTGCTGTCTCTGTGGGGCCCCCAATTTACTGAGTATTTCCTATATGACTGGTCCTCGTTCATAGATGAGTCAGGAAAGCTGAAATCTCATGATGTCCACTGGGCTGCTATGGCTGTTTTACCTGTGCCAGCCATACAGAACCTGAAATTTGTGGTTGCTCCTCTCAAAGGTCAGAACTCAGGCTTTGGGGTAAATGCCCATATTCTATCTGTTTGGTTATCTACAATGGAAACTGTAGACTGTCTGAATATCTTTTGGGCTGCAAGCCGGAAACAATCCCAGATGCTGATCTAACTGGGTCACTCATCTAGAAGTCCATGGTAAGTGTTTGTTTTCTAGAAAGTAACCACAATCAAGCTGCAGATTGAACCTAAATCTGTGTCTAATGCAGAGTCTAATACTGAAGGCCAGATTTGGGGTTGCTGGAGAAAGTTGACCTATTTGTCTCATGATTGAACAATTCCTAGACCATAACTAGTAGAATAACCAGAAGTGGACTTTTAGCCCACTTTTTGAGATATCAGTCACCACTGTTGACATCTTCAGCATAATAGTCATGTGATTCCAGCCATACCATGTGTCTCTTGAAGCTAATCTGTGCCACCTTTTAGGCTTTTGAGACCAATTGAGCTCTGAATTTTGGCATTTATCACCACATCTACTAAAATGGGCCAACTCTATGATGTTCCCTCCTGTTCCACACATGTTGGTTAATTTGTTGATTAGGTATGCTTTTCTCTATAAGGGGATTATCTCTTCCTGATTGCCTCCAAGATAAGGATGAAATGGTTGGGGGATCTAAGAATCCACTTCACAAACTTGGAATTTCATGCTAATAATTCCTGGGTGAAATGTCTTTCTTTCCCATAACTGCAATTCTAGGCCAGCCTGGCTTGTGTACCCTCTGAGTTGCATCCCAGCCTAGTAGCAGTTATGGGACTCCAACTTAGTTCTAGTTAAGTTTTATGTAAATATTCTTGTCTCTATTTTACCTGGCTCTACTAAATAAAATGTCTAGTAGAGGGCGACTAGAATAAAGGTGAGATTATAGGTACCGGAATGAGACACACTGATTCTGTGGAGGTAGAGGGAGAACAACAACCTGTAACCTGGGGAATGAACAACTTAGACCTCGGAAGCTACGGGGAATGGTGGGACATCAACAACTTTTTTTTCTTTCTGAATAACCCCTGGTGCAGCCCACCAAAGAGTCTGAAATACTATTAGATCAGACGGTAAGGCAGAGGCTGTGGATTCATCTCCTTTTTGTCCCCCACATTACTCTTAAGAATCCTTTGAGACTACTCTATCTCTCTGTGATGTAGGCATGAAACTGTAGTAGGCAGTGTGCACTCTCAGTGCCCATGGTTCAAAGCCATAGTTTTTCAGATGATGGACAACCATTGCTTTTTCTTGAAGAGACTTAGTACCCTGTGGCTGAGCTTAAGCGGGACTGTAGACAGCATTGATTGCATTTTCTTCTTCCTCTATGAACTGGGATTTCGCCTTCTGTTTTTCTACTACCTAGAGATGAATCTGTATTTCTCAATATTTAGGTAAATTAGAGACATAAATCACGTAAGGACCCTAGACACAGCTTCTAGCATAGCTGGACTCACCTATTTCTCTTCTCACTTTATGATATCAATTATATTGGCACAGGGAGAGATACCCTTCGATGGGGTCTCTCAGGAGCCATTAGAGAAGCATACTTCTAGAGAAGCTGGTAGGACAGGGCAGGAGGACCAGTGAGGAAAAAAGCTTCTGTCCAAATTTTTGAGCCTAGATGTGTGTGGCAGATGAATCCAGGAAAGATCCCAGATACCTTGAAGGGATTATTAGGAGAGGATCCATTAGATTAGAACGCGAGAGTGGGTGTTCATCTGTCACCTTCTGAGTCAGATTTTCAGGGTTAAGTCTGTGGTAGGGCTGCAGAGAAATGCTCGCCTGGGAAAGCCGTTGATCATATGCAACATAGGTGGCTCCAGCACAGGGAGAAGTCCTCTATTTGAGAAACATCATACGTGTGTGGATGTATCTGTGCTCTTCCTCAGCAAAGCACCTTTGACTGAATGATTCTTTGAGAATTATGCATAAAGAGCCCTATATTATTTTGAATTTAGTAAACATTGGAACAGAAACAAACAATATTATCTACTTTCAAATTGAATAACAGCATGAGCAACTTCCACGAAAATGTCACATGAGGAAATTCTGGGGCCTTGCTCATCCCCGGAAACCTTGAACATCGTGATGCAACCTGTAGTGTTAAACTTATGAACACTTAGTTTTTTAGCATATAGATTTTTCTTTATAAAAAAAATTTTCTTTGGACCTTTATTTTGTTATATGTCATGAAGAATAAATCATTTATTTCCTTTGTGATAAGAACATCACATTTTTACACCTCAAGTATTAATGATGCCATCCTCCATGTAGTTTTGTTGCTATGGCCTGAATGTTTATGTTGCCATTCAAATTCATATGTGGATAATTTTAGGCATGTGGCCTTGGGGAAGTGGTGAAGCGAAGAGTTCTTCATCTTCATGAATGGAATCAGTGCTCTTTCAAAGGAAGTTGAAGGGAATGCCCTTGTTCCGTTTGCAAGATGGTACCATCTATGGGGAACAGGGCTCTCACCATATACTAAATTTGCTGCTGCCTTGATCTTGCATTTCCAGCCTCTATAACTGTGAAAAATACATTTCTGTTGTTTTTCCTGTACCCAGTCTAAGGCATTTTGTTATAGCAGACTGGATGCCCTATGACACTTTCTTAGGCACTTTGGTCTATTTCTGAATTTTTAGTTTCAGTGACCTATGAGTTTTTTAATCAATCAAGATTTTTCACAGGGCTTGCCAGTCTTGTTTTAATTTTTTTTCAGAGTTTTCTTGTCTATCCTTATTTGTGTTTTCATCTATATAATATTTTATAGTAACGTGTACTTCCAATATTTAATGGTATCTGTATAGGAACAAAATTGAATTTATAAATAACCTTAAGGACAATTGATGTTGAAAATATTGAGTTTTTCTGCCTAAGAATACGATACAAACTGTCTCTTTGCTTATGTCTACTTTCATATATTTCATAAACTTTCTATGTTTTTTCTCATATTCTGTACATATTTTTGTAATATTTATTCCAGTTTATTTTATTCTGCTAAAAAGTAATTTGAGACACAATGAAATTGTAAAATGTTTATTTGAGAAAGACCAATTGATAAATTATAAAATATCAGACCAAAAGATATTTAGTGCTTCACTGACTGTGTAAGAAGCAAGTATTCATTGGAAAAATGTAGAAACAAAGAAATCATTTAATTGGTGGTAGCACAACTTTTTTTATTGTTTTCTGTTTGTCTGTTTACCTTGTTGGACAGTTTCTATTTATATAAGTTTGTTGGCTACTCCTGATTGGTTGAGCTTCATTTCTTTTTTTTAAATATGCAGCTACAAGAAATAATTTAAGTTTTGCTTTTATTTGCAAATCAAGCAAGGTCGAGATCACTTATGAGACCTAACTAACTTTGTCTGCTCAGAGATTATTGAGACATGATCTCCATTTTAATTTACTTTAATAATTTTTCCGTACTTTTACTTTCCATCCAAACTGTAACTTATAAATTATTATTGGTGTACATATGTAGGCCCATGTTGTGTATGCTTTGAAGACATGTCTTCCTTTCAAACTCATTTGTATTGTGTTATTATTGAATTTGCCCCATTTATTGGAATTCTAAACTGCAATCTCCCAACTACAAGAGGTATGAGTTCTGAGGAGATCACAGTAAAGACGACTCAGAAGAGAAAACAGTTCTCCAACCCACACATGCAGTAAAAACAAATTTCACATGGATACAATGAGTAATTATCTAAAATTTAAATACCCTGGAAACATTAATGTTTATCTCATTACTATGTAATATGGAAATTACAAGACCAAAAAAACCCAAAGAATTATTTTTAAAATAGAAATGAAGCTTTTTATATGATGAAATAATCCATAATTTAAATGTAGAAAGCGAATAAGAAATATATGAAATAAAATAAAATTACATGTAAAGGTGACAATGCCTGTATTAGATTTAACAATATCTTTTTTTTTTTTTTTTTTTTTTGAGACGGAGTCTGGCTCTGTAGCCCAGGCTGGAGTGCAGTGGCGCGATCTCGGCTCACTGCAAGCTCCGCCTCCCGGGTTCACGCCATTCTCCTGCCTCAGCCTCCCGAGTAGCTGGGACTACAGGCGCCCGCCACTACGCCGGGCTAATTTTTTGTATTTTTAGTAGAGACAGGTTTTCACCGTGTTAGCCAGGATCGTCTTGATCTCCTGACCTCATGATCCACCTGCCTCTGCCTCCCAAAGTGCTGGGATTACAGGCGTGAGCCACCGCACCCGGCCAACAATATCTTACAATAAAATAAGTTGAAACCTACATAATAGAAGAAAGTTTAAAATTAGGCAAATGTTATGAGCCAGGTGAAGAATAAATACATATGTCAATAAGCGTTTAATGTATTTTGTCTTAGATTTTATATGAAATAATAAAAAGTAAACAAACCAATAGCATGGTAATTTCACCCTGATTGATTCAAACTGAAAAAGTATTAACATTTCTCCATTAGAAGTTGGATTTATGGATTGGCTTCATGCTGCATTCAAGGCACTTTGGCCAGGACCCAACACTCATTGCCAAGAGTCAGCAGGCTAGAAGTTTGCTTTTAAGAGGTTCTCTGGCCTGCGACCAAGACACTTTGTCCTGATTACTTCTTCAACTCTGCCATAGGTTTTGCTGATATAAATGCAAACCCAGCTCTATACCTACCAAACATCTACATGGCTAGAGCTGCACATTGAGCATTTAGGCACTAGGCAAGAGGTCTTCACAGGTTTCCAAACAGACTTTCCAGAATTTCCCAAAAATACTGACATTGTCTTTTTCAGACCCCATCTCCAAAAGAGAATCATAGAGGCGGTCTGGAAGCCATTTAGAATCTCCAGCCTCCAACCTAGTAACAATGGACTTGGATACAAAAAGGCAACCCACTGACCTCAAAGACACCAGCCCAGATTCTGGGCATTAAATTCCTGCCTCCCCATGAAAGATCTTATCTGAGTCACATCAAAGCCCACACTCTTCTTCAACATTCACCTTCCAGACACGTTCCAAAACAGCCCCTCAGAATTGTCTTGAGATGAAACAAAAGGTGATGAAGCTCCAGGTTTGGAATACCTGCCTCATTCCTCACTCCTGAAAAGTCTACATCTGCTGGTTAGAACTCTCACACCTTAGGGAGCCCGGCCTCTCAGAGTGCATCCTGTAACAGGACCTCCTGGCCTTTTCCTCCTTGGAGGAGAGTGCCCAAGAATACGGAATACATGGCCTCCACTCTCACCTGACTTGATTTACTGATGAACTGATGTCTGAGGAGGAAAAATATGTAGGGAACAGCCTGGGTCTTGTGAATCCCTGTTCCCCAGCTATGATGTCTGTGCAAATGGAGGGAGAATCCCCACGTATTACTGGGTGGTAGACAGACACTGCCTAATAAAATTAAGTAAATGTAAGGTGACTTGAAGTGGAATTTATCATATGTCATATACAAAATATTAGTTAGTGAACTTTATGTGAAAACAGTCACAATTTGTAAGCGCATTCAAATATAATTTTAATAGGAAGCTATGAAAATTATCTGAACTTGCTATGTAAATGATTGAGTTTGGGTTAACTATCTGAAGGTCATGAGGTTGGTATCTGCTACTTAATTTCCTAAGACATTTACTTGCAAATGGTTGTCATTTTTGCTGTTACTATATGAAAATTTTTTCTTGCAGAGAGCATTTCTATGAAAGAAAAACTAGAAATTTTGACAATTTCGGTTATTAAAACGATAAAATTGGTTTGCTTGTTATTCTTAACCAAATGCTCCTACAGATAGCACATAATACCCATGCTTTGATTGTTTTTTGTTTTTTTTTTCACCTTAGGTCAATTGCCTTTCATTTTATTCATCAAACTGTATCTACTGTAGATAGATATTGCAGTTGTCATGTGACCTATGGATTTGTACTTTGTTAGAAATATGAATTCTCAGGCCGAGTATATTGGCTCATGCCTGTAATCCCAGGACTTTGGGAAGCTGAAGCGGTTGTATCACCTGAGGTTGGATCACCTGAGGTGAGGAGTTCAAGGTCAGCTTGGCCAACATGGTGAAACCCCATCTCTCTACTATTCACAGTTCACATTGTACCTTGCAATGAATATACATTTTATCCAAAAAGCCTAAAAAAATGAAATTGGTGGGAGAATGGCTGGAAGTATAAGTGACACAAAAATGACACATGACTAGTAGCTGTTAAAGCTGGTTGACTGGTCTGTTATACTTTTTTTGTATCGTGCATACGTTTTTAATGTTCTGTAATAAAACACTTGTACAAAATGACAAAGTTTATCTGCACTTATCTCTTAAGGTCTTGGTTACCTTTTGGAAGGAGAAAGTGTCAAGGGCATGAACAAATCTGATTCTTTGATACACAAGCGTATTTATTTTGTAATAATTCGTCAAGCATTCCATAAACGTTTTGTGCCTATATTGCGGTATGCATGTTACACATCAATGAAAATTTAAATTGTACATATTTGCATAACAATCCTAAAATAATATTTTAGAATAATAGTAATGTTTTGTTTTGTTTTAAAGTGGAGCATGTTCACTCAGGACATCATCAGGTGTATATTAATGTTCCAAGTTATTTATTTATGTTTTAACTTTTGGATGAGTCCCCTGGGTCTTTTAATTTTAACCTCAAAACGGTAAGTAGCATGGTTTTAACTTTTTGGAATGCAGCTTTGTTTTCAGCAAGGTTCTCCGCGAAGAATGATGCTCACCCATTCCAGGGCACACAGCACAGTGACCCGTGCACAGGATGCCCTGAGCACACAAGGCAATCGGTGAATCAAGAACAGAGCAAGCAGCACTGCCTGGGTCTGCAAAATATACTTTGTAGGAAAAGCAAGTAAAATTGAAAGGTCACAATTCAGCAGCAAACGTTTTTACATTCATTTAAGAAATCATTTCTAACAAAGGTTGCTGGTTAAACCCATGGTTTTGTGGCTTGCCTACACATTGTAATCACCTGCAAAACTTTAAACCGTATTTTTTTCAGATCCAACTGCAAGGATTCTGATTTAATTGATCGGTTACAACTTGGGTTTAAGGGATTTTGAAAGTTTTCCTCCCTGCAGGTGATTCTCTCGCGCCAGGGGTAAGAAGCACTGGGTAGGGGTGAGGGATACTTTAGCTGTGAGAGATATCCATGTACGCTTCAGGATTTGCCCCATCGCAAATCTGGAGTTCGGGGTCTTAGAAAACATTCTTGCCCTGTTAAAAATTAAAGGATGGCTTCAACACATACTTAGCTGTTTGGCTACATTGAAGAAAATGAAAATGCCTTTCCAGAGATCAGTTTCTTGAGACAGGGTTTTGTTCTGTCAGTGAGGCTGAAGTGCAGTGGTGATCACGGCTCATTGCAGCCTTGAACTCCCAGGCTCAAGCGATCTTCAAGCTCCAGCCTTCTCAGTAGCTGGGAGTGAAGGCATGCACCACCATGACTGGCTAATTTTTCAATTCTTTTTCTTTTTTTTTTTGTACAGATGGCTTTCTCTATTTTGCCTGGGCTGGTCTCAAACTCCTGGCCTCAAGTGATCCTCCTACATCAATCTCCCTAACAGTTCGACCTACAGGCACAGGCAAGCATGCCTCGTGTATTTACTAAAATGTAGCTACTAGAATATTTAAAATTCACATGTCCCTCACATATTATTTCTTAGAGAATTGCCTCATTTTTGAAATCTCAGGCTGCCTGCTCTAAAGCCTGGATGTGCCAGGAAAGCAAAAATTCTGAAATTTTAAAATAATTGTCATTATATTGTTTCCATGTATGAATAACACATATATATTATTCATAAATAAAAATAATCTTGCACACAAATGTAAATGCAAGTATTTAACAGGCAGCGCCAGGGTCCAGTGCATGGAGGAAGTCCTGCTAGGAAAGGATCCAGGAAAAACCTATAATTCTTGCTTTATTCAATCCAGTGTCAAATCACATATGTCACCCATGGCCTGAGGGGGCGGGATGGGGAATTGAACTCTATCCAATCATGGGTGTTGGAGTGGAAAGTATCTAATCAGGTGCACAGCAGGAGAAGAATGGGCAGCTTTTTGGATCTAGGGAGGTCTTTGCCTGTCTCTCCAGTAAGAACTTCAGAACACTAGAGCCACCTCAATGAAATGGCCAGTTTTTTCAGTTGTTTTAATACTCCAAAAGAGAATTAGTTTTCTCATGCATTTTCCAAATGTGTGGCAAACAGGGCCTCAAATCTACCACCCTGTTACCCTAGCCTAACTCTGGCTTGCAGTCATATTTTAAATTTCCAGTTCTTTCCTGACACTCACCAACATTAGCTAAATTGTGTAACTCACAACATTATCAACTCTTCTTTATTGTACATTTTAGACACACTAGTTTAATTCTTCATTTTTTCAAAAAGCAGTCGATGACACTTAAAAAAATATTTTTCATTTGTAGACATTTTACAGGAGATGAAAGCAGATAATAATCCCCTGACGCTCCACAGTGAAAGAAAAAAAAAGAGAAAGAAACAAAAAAGAAACCCTTTGTGCCCCTTTCTTTAATATTCCCTTGGCACAGACACCCCATCAGAATGTCTTTGGGTTCAGGTTTCATTTCGGAAACTTCACAATGCAATACATCCTCAGCCATCCTGTTATTTTTTGGTTTTGAGTTTCAAAACTGTTTGAGGATTCCCCAAGATGCCAACAGTGGCCATGACTCTTAAAGTGTCTAGTAAATAGCATCCCTTGTGTCATCTCCTCTCAGGGAACAGCCCAAGGTATGGGAATGCAGTCTTTCTGTGGAGTGGTTGGATGCACTGTACCTGAAAGGAATCCCCAGGTATACCCTTGCACTAAAAGCAAACCCCTCAGGACATTAAGATTTTCTTACCCCAACGGTTAGTTTCCATTCCTTAGAGACACACTGCAGTCCAGGCAACTGCATGCTGATACTGAGGAAAAAATGTTCTTAGTTTGGTGAAGGGAGAGAAAATATTTTAAAAGACAAAGAGACCCAACCCAGTGAGGCAGTGCAAAAACCCGCAAAGTAAAATCCACCTCACAGACACAGTGGAGCACAGCGTAGCGGCTCCTGGTGGGACGCTCATGACCCACTTCACTGAACCAGATGGGAGCAGGGAAAATATCCCAAGTCATAGAATGGCTTGACTTGACCCTTGGGTCAGATATGTCTGTGTTTCAATTGGCATTGTCACCTTCTAATTTTGTCACTTTGAAAATATTATCGTATTTATTTTAACTTCACTTTTTCATTAACTGTAAATTATGTTTTGTCAGTGGAGCTTCAAAGGTATGAAAATATTTATAAAAACATTAAGTTGGTGGATTTTGAATACAATTAAGTAGTAATATATTTCATTTGCTAAAAATTATTACTTACCGATTTCTTCAGCAGAATGAGTGTCGCACATTTCCCAGGTCTGTTTTTTATTTGTTTGAGAGGTGATTTCAAGGAGAATCTCACAGCTTACTGTTGGAAATGCTACCGGGTGTAAAGACAGGGATAGTCTCTCTTCCACTACAGTGGTAGGAAATGAATACATATCCACAAGCAAGTGAGGTAGATTAATTGTCAAATTACATAAATTTATCCCATCAGTTATTCTTTTTTTCAAAACAGAGAACTTGTGCAAGTCAATATCTCTGTTCCATATGCTGCCATCTGGGTGTCTGAGGGTGATGCTAAGTTTTAGGAGCTGAGACTTCACACCTCCTGGAAGTGTTCACATATGATTAATTGTTTATCCAAATGATTTGTTATGAACATAATTAAATTACGTGTTTATTTTCTGAAAGAGATAGACACTTTGGCTTTTCTTGATGAGTTATAAGATGTAAGCCCCTTATAATGTTCTTTTATATTTTATTTTATTTTTTACATGTAGTTTCACTCTTGTTGCCCAGCCTGGAGTGCAATGGCATGACCTCGGCTCACTGCAACCTCCACTTCCCGGGTTCAAGCGATTCTCCTGCTTCGGCCTCCCGAGTAGCTGGGATTACAGGCATACACCGCCACACCCGGCTAATTTTGTATTTTTAGTAGAGACGGGGTTTCTTCATGTTATTCAGGCTGGTCTCAAACTCCTGACCTCATGTCATCTGCCCGCCTCGGCCTCCCAAAATGCAGGGATTACAGGCATGAGTCACCATGCCCGGCCATAATTTCCTCTCATTTATACCTTAGATTTGAATAATTTTTGCTGGATTCTTCAAACATGAAGTATTTTTTAAATTGAAAACTAACTGAATGACTCTAACTGGTAAGTAGAGGTCTTAGACCATTGACTAAAAGCTAAGGCCCACCTTGATCCAGCAAAAGGGGACCACTTAAGGCCCAGTTGATTATTCCTGGGTGTCTGCCCTGCAGGTGTCCAAGCCTGCTCACACCAACCATGGAAGGAGCCTTTGTCACTGCCAGAAGATATAGAGCCTTGGTAAGCTGGAAGTTCACAGGCAGATGCAGTTGAGATTGAGATAGAAGAAATGTTGGGAGATTCTTTCTAGAATGGAATTGTTATTGTCCTAAGACTGTTTCTAGACTTGGCCTAAGAAGATACCTAAGAAGCATTGCAACAAAGAAAAACTACAAATGATTAGATCTTTGAGGATCTCAAAGGTTAGGTGGAAAAGGGCTTTATTTCATAGGGAGGAGAAAACAAGTTTACAAAGAAGGTAGGAAGGGAAGCACAGGATGGACGGTAGCAAAATCTGATCCCAGATAAGGTAATGTTTCACCTTGAAGTCAGCCTGTTCTTAGGAAGGGTATGTATAAATAAGGGTTGTAGGTTTGCTGAGGCTGTGGGTGAGTCAAAGTTCATGGGCTGGTTGGAAGAAGAGAAACAAGCAAAATTTTTGTAACGAGTACTTTGTTTTGACCACTGAAGACTAAATTACTGAATGATTGTTCATTTTTAAAAATAGGAATTTGCAATCTGTGTCCATCTTCATGAGAGTTTAAAAAAAACAGCGGGGAGCATCCCCAAAGTCATAATGGGAAGCACGTTTCTCTTCACTAAGCTCTTCTTTGAGAAGACAAAGAATGGGGGAATTTCTTTGAATATAGCTATTTCCAGGATTACCTTCACACACAACTGTTCCTTGCCCTAGACATCTCTTCCATTTGGCTGTTTCTGAGTTATATTTTTATAATAAAGTGGTAAATATAATTATAGTTATTTGTTGATTTTTTAAGTAATTCTGTCAAATTATTTATCTTGAAAAGGGGTTTATGGGAGTCTCAGATTTATAGGAGGTAGCTCAGAAATATAGATGGGCTTCCGGGACATGTGACTGTCCTCTGCAGTGAAAGCAGTGATGTGAGACTGAGCCCTGAATTTGTGGGGTCTCTGCGAACTCTAACTTGTGTCAGAATTAAATTTTGGGGCAACAAATGGGTGTTGGAGAATCAGTGGGTTTTCAGGGAACTTTACACCTTCAGGATCAAAAGTGTTGTAAGAAGAAAGACAATGTAGGGGCCTCTGCTGGAGAGAGACTCCAGGTGTCTCGGGGAAGGTAGGCTGTGCTCTGCACACAGCCTGCTACACCATGCACTGCCCTGTGGTTCCAGGCATCCTCCCAGGGTGAGAAGGACCAAGGACTTTGAGGGAAGAATTTCTGAGAACAGATGCCCTCTTCCCTCCAGCCTGCTACACCATGCACTGCCCTGTGGTTCCAGGCATCCTCCCAGGGTGAGAAGGACCAAGGACTTTGAGGGAAGAATTTCTGAGAACAGATGCCCTCTTCCCTCCTGCCAACCTGAGGCCACCACATGTTTTTCACCCACCGAACATACGCACTACGTGTTGATGTGGTCAAGCCCCTTCCAGGACAGGTCTTCAGCATCAAGATTGTTGCCACGCTACCTTTCCTCATAGACTTTCCCACCAAAAACCCACACACGTGCCTACAAGACCCCTGGCATATGCTCTACCTCAGACACCGTATCTGCAGTGGCAACCTGGTTTTTTCACCATCCCAGGTCTCTGTGCCACCTGATCACAATCTCACCTTCCTGCATGAACATAGAAATAAGTCAGAACAAAGTTTCACCTGGGTCAGTATCTGTACCATGAACCAGTCCTTCCACCAACTCTGTACTGTCTCCCAATTGTGCGTTCTTAATAGCACTTTCCCCTCTTTTACCTTCTAGTTCACCTCAAACCTTTTTTTTATATGCACAGAGTGTGCCCATGGCCACCCTTCAGTTGCCTGAATCCAGCACCTACTAAAATTCAGATGTCCAATAGTTCAAGACCATGGACCTAGACCAACTTTCTGCAGAAGGAAATACAAGTTAGAAATGAGAGGCTCTATTCTCCCATTTGAAAATAAAAACAATATAGTTTTTCCTTTTCCCTTTTCTTAAACAATGTAATTTAGAAAACTTTTATTATTAATTTTTTGAGACAGAATCTTACTCTTTTACTTAGTCTAAAGTGCAATGGCATAATCATAGCTCACTATAACATTAAACTTTTGGGTTTGAGCAGTCCTCCTGCGTCAACCTCTTAATTACCTAGGACTATAGGCATGCACCACCATGCCTGGCTAACTTTATTTATTTTTGTTTTTTTTTTCAAGACAGTGTCTTGCTCTGTGGGCCAGGCTAGAGTGTAGTGGCATGATCTTAGCTCAATGCAACTTCCGCCTCCCGGGTTCAAGCAATTCTCCTGCCTCAACCTTTTGAGTAGCTGGGATTACAGGTGCAAACCACCATGCCTGGTTTACTTTTTATTGTTATTATTTTTAGGAGAGAAAGGGTTTCACCATTTTGGCCAGGCTGGTCTCTAACCCCTGACGTCATTATCCACCTGCCTCCGACTCCCAAAGTGCTGGGATTACAAACGTGAGCCAACATGCCCAGCCATATTTATTTTATTTTATTTTTTTATGGTGACAGAATTTCACCATATTGCCTGCACTGGACTCAAATATTTGGCTTCAAGAGATCCTCCTGCCTTGGCCTCCCCAAATGTTGGGATTACAGGCATGAACCACCTTGTCTGGCCTGGTAAACTTTTATATGTACCTTTTTTTCTCTGCTTTTTGAAATATAAGCAAATCATTTTAACAGCTAAATAAGCCTTTTGCCATTCTTCGTGACACAGAATTGTCTTTATCTAAGACCTGGAAACTATTGTTTTATTTTTTAATTTGGCAAAGATTTATCTATTTTTTTATTTTCTGTCTTTTGAAGTAGGCACAGCTCAGTACAGTGGCTCATGTTTTTAATCCCAGTGCTTTGGGAGGCTGAGATGAGGGAATTGCTTGGGCCAAGGAGTTTGAGACCAGCCTGGGCAGCATAATGAGATTCCTTCTTTATAAATAATTAAAATAAACTAGCAGGCCATGGTGGCACAGGAGGCTGAGGTGAGAGAATCACTAGAGCCTAGGGCTTGGAGGCTTCAATGAGCCATGATCACACCACTCTACCACTATGCTCCAGTTTGGGTGACAGAGGGAGACCCTGTCTCTAAATAAATAAGTATATTAAAAAATGTGTTTTTCCATACATAAAAATAAATAAGTAAACAGATAAATAAAATAGACATGGATTTGCTTAGAATAAAGCTAATTATAAGATAACAGAAAAGTGAGCACCAAAGATGGGCTTCACCCTAGCAAATGATTCCAGCCTATTAGGACACTCACAGAATATTCCCTGCAGCATGACGGACATGAAAGTAGAATGTCATCATGTCAGGCTGCACCAGCATCGGAAGACTAAACGCTGTGGGGAAGAACCTCCCTTATAGAATATTATCAAAAGGTGAGAGCCCAGCTCCTGCCCTGATGGGCTACAGAGATGAGTTCTTGAGATAATACATTGCAGAAACATGCATAGAGTAGTTTAACCTTTGTTGTGTGTAACACTTTCTCCATTTTCCTGCGAAATCCTCCCTAGTAATACTGTTAGCTTTTAAGTTTTGAGGGTCTGGTAGGACTGAAGCTGCATTCTGCAGGAGATACCTGGGGCAGGAAACTAATACAAACTGCAGCCACAGGCGTAAATACTCATGGCCTAATGTAAAATGAAAACAACACAAAAGTCTTTACTGTTATTCACACAAGTGTGTGAACAGAAACTTTCCACATAACCAATTGCCACTGAGACTGATGAAGGCCAGATTCCACTGAAACAAGACTATGAGTTACTCATGGGAAGGCCGTAGGACAAAGCCCAGAAATTTTTCATATTTGAGTCTGGGTCCTGGGTCTGTCCCGGTCTTCTCGGGTTTCTGTCTGTAGAGACTCCTATGTGGCTTCTCTCAGCACAGCCCGGTGCTGGCTGTGGTTGTTGGTTTAGTGCACCTGATCTTTTTCCAAAGAGAGGGAGGAGTTGGCCACATCAAACAGCTCCTCATCAATCTGAATGCATCTTTGTAAAAAGTGCCTAGAAACAACGCAAAGAAAAGTCAGTGGTCTGCCTTGTTTTCACCGTATGTGACACCTCCATTAGAAATTCTGCTTTTCTCTACACTCCAGCCAGGGTGACAGAAGGAGAATTCATCAAAAGAAAGAGTGAGAGAGAGAAGGAAAGAAAGAAAGAGAAATAAAGAAAGAAAGAGAAAGAAAGAAAGAAAGAAAGAGAAAGAAAGAAAGAAAGAAAAAGAGAAGAGAAGAAAGGAGAAAAGAAAAGGAAAGAAAAGAAAAGGAAAGAAAAAAGAAAAGGAAAGAAAAGAAAAGAAAAGAAAAGAAATTCTGCTCTTCAGATTAGGCACTTAAGGAGAATCTGTATAAATCTCCATCAAGGAAGGAAACCAGAGGACAAGTTAAAGTCTTGGAATTCACATCTGAGTACACAGACTCGTTCTCCAACGCTCTTCTATTTATTCTGCCAGCTATGGCCTGGGTATGAACACGACAGATACACAAGGGTTCCAACACCTGACAATCTGCTTCAGTCCAAGAAGAGTGCCCGCCCTCTTGTTCCCCCTACAACTCATGGTACCAAGAAGTGGTGTGGGACTGCCCAGATGAGTTGACAAGAGAGGCCTGGTGTGGAGGGGCCTGTCTTGGGCTGCCCTGTGTTATTTGTAGGTGCACCCGGCCAATAGCCAGGGGCATGAGGGATGAAGGCTGACTTGACATCCGTGCTATCAGATAAGACTTTTACCTTGAGCCTTTGTAAGGCCAAAACTCAGAAATTTCAGGGCGCAGTGAAAGAACATCTCACACTCTTGAGCATCTCTCACTACCAGAGGTGGATACAGAGCTGTTTCATGAATGTGGATTCCTGGTTTCTTAACTGCTGTTGGGTTCTGTCAGCAAGAAAGTGTGTTAAACTCTTCAAGATTCCATCTACTGGGCCCCTTGTTTCTGTAAGACCTACCGAAAGGCCCCACTCGGCTACTGATGGCTCAGTCTCCTCTTACATGGCAACTCTTTATTTGTACACAATTAGGCAAAAACAACTTCCCCTTAATTCCCTGGAAAGAACTAAATGCAGCCTGGGTTCCAGGATAGAAGACATAGCGGGAAAGTAACCTTGTTTATCTTACCATCTCTGGGACCCAATAAAAGTCACTGTGTATTCGAGGCTTCCCCAGCCTCCTAGCATGCACAGTGGGGATGATGCTAACATGTACTTCGTATGCAACGTATTAGGTGTATATAAGATAAGACATAAAAATAATGAGGTGATGTCACCTGTAGATGATGCACACACTTAGAGATGGAAGCATTAGGAGAATAGGTGGGAGGTAGCATGGGCCACAACTCAAACAGGCTTTTGGTCTGGCAGGGTGATCTTGGGAATGTCACTTCTCCACTGGGCCTCATTTTCATTCTGCTCCAGTATGAAGTTGAAATTAAATGTAGATATTGTCCTCTGGTATTCATATGGTTTAGCTGCTTGTCCCCACCCAAACCTCATTGTGTATTATAACCCCCAGGTGTTAAGGGAAAAACCTGAGGGGAGTTGATTGGATTATGGGGACGGGTTTTCCTCGTGCTGTTCTTGTGATAGTGAGTTCTTACGAGATCTGATAGTTTCATAAGCATCTGGTATATCCCCTGCTCTCACTAACTTCACTTGTCAGCCACTGTAATTGGAAGGTTTCTGAGGTGCCCCCACAATTATGTGGAACTGTGAGTCAATTAAACTTTTTTATGTTACCCAGTCTCAGGTACTTCATCATTGCAGTATGAGAATGCACTAATATAGGAATTCAACTTTCTAGTGCTTTCTCTTTATATTTAGAATCATATCTATGTGCCTTATCATGCCTATGACAGGGGAAGTCTTCACAAACTCTCCCAGAACTAGGTGGTTAGTGACTCAGTTTTTATTGAATAAAATGGCCTACTGCCTGACGCCAGTAGTATGGCCCTTCGGTTTTGAGGACAATATCATCTTGTAGGTTGGCCAACAAGGAGATAGGAGTCCAGATCAAATTTGTTTTGTGATACTGGCTTTAAGGCAGTGATTAGAAAAGACCTAAGAAGTGAGTTCTGTAGGGGATTGCTGGAAGGGAAGCAGGAATATGCAAAGTCATGAGACATACACAGTCATCTCTTCTTGCTTCCTCACAGGTCACATGCAAATTCAGGGAGAGATAGTATGAAACACACAAAGGAAATTTGGGCTCTAACATCTGCAGACTGATTCTTCATGGACTTCAGTTGGTCATATTGGTTCCAACAATTTCAGCCAATGTTTAAAAATCTCATAAGCGGATAAAATTTTAGTGTTTCAACAAGCCGTTTCTTATCTTTCATTCTGAAGATCCGTTTTTTAAGCCATTTTTCTTAACAGTGTAGAGAGTACAAACTCAGCTTCTCTCCAATGAAATACAGAAAAGGATTTCAATTTTGTATTAGTTCAGGCTGCTATGCCAAAGAACCATAGATAGGCAGCTTATAGACAACAAGACTTAATTTCTCATACTTCCAGAGGTTCAAATTTGAGATCAGGGTGTCAGCATGGTTGAGCTCTGGTGATGACTCGCTTCTGAATTTCAGACTGCGCACTTCAGGTTTTATCCTCATTTTGTAGAAGGAGGATGAGAGCCCTCTGCAGTTTCTTGTATAAAGCCAGTAATCTCTATATGAGGGTCCCACCCTCAGGGGTTAATTACATCCTATCTCCTTATAGCATTACACCGGGGGTTACAATTTTAACACAAATATAGAAGAAAAATTATTGTAACTCTCAAGTCTTTTTTTCTCTCTTTGTTTTTTTTTTATTTGTTTTTGTTTTTGAGACACAGTTTCACTCTGGTATCCCAGGCTGGAGTGCAGTGGTGTGATCTCGGCTTATTGGAACCTTCGCCTCCCAGGTTCAGGTGATTCTCCTGCCTCAGTCTCCCAAGTAGCTGGGATTACAGGCATGTGCCACCACACCTGGCTCATTTTGTAATTTTAGAAGAGACAGTGGTTTCACCATGTTGTCCAGGCTGGTTTCAAACACCTGACCTCAGGCGATCCACCCTTCTCAGCATCCCAAAGTGCTGGGATTACAGGTGTGAGCCACCGCACCCTGTCAAGACTTTTTTAAATCTCTCATTTTTCTCCTACTGGGTTTTTCCTGTTTGCGCCCTGATCTTTCTCTCTGTCTCTTTTTGTGTAAACCTTTTTGTCTAATTCTCTCTCTCTATTGTATTCTTCAAACACAGAAAGCAAGCTCCAATGCTATGAGATGCTCCATGTAGAGACTCACATAACAAAGACCTTAGGGGGTGCTCAGACCAGTAGAGAGAAGGAAAGTCAGGCTGTCTGTCCACACTAAACCCTGCAAATTTTCACACGAGTCAGCTTAAAGGCTCATACTTTGCCAGTCCAGCTTCTGTTCAGACCACAGCCCCAGTCTCATAAAAGACCTGAAGGCAGAGGTAGCCAGCTGAACTGTGTCCAGATTCTGGCCCACACAAATTATGAGATATTATATGTCGTTGAAAAGTCCTGAGTTTTAGGGCAATGTTGTCAGAAAGGAGCAGATATCTAACCTCATCTCCCAGGTCCTAGGATTCTCCATCCCTCTGCTTATATCTTCCTCAGGCTGTCTGCAGCCAAATTAGTTCCTTTGTAACCTCTGTCAAACTCACACCTATGAGTCTCTTCACTAAAGGTGGCTTCTCCCTGACACATTCTTGTGCAGATGCCTTCCTGTTGTCATCCTCATCATAGATTAAAAGTCACCTCAGTGAGGCCTGAGGTCCTCCCATGCAATAATTTTCCAGCTTTTCTTCTCAACAATCTACTTTATATTATAGTTCTTGCTCTTTCCTTTCACATATACTTGCTTTAGTACTTTTGTCCAGCTGTCCTCAGACTGTTTGGTCCTGAGTTGGGGGGTGCAGGCATGATGTAATAATTTTCTGTACCACATGTTTGACCCACCAGGTTAGCTGGCAAGGGGTGAGTTTAAGGGAAAACAGACTGGCTGTGGTTATATGGGGGATCTCTAATATCCCTTCCTCTTTTCACCACATGATAATGTGGAGGTCACTCATAACAACATGAGATGTGTGACTCTTAATTGTTCCAGCTGCTCCAGCAAAGCTCAGTGGACACCAGAAACAGCAGGCTGTAACCACCTCCAGGTCATCACTAATACTACAGCCCCATGCAGGAGTACTATGAAACAAATCACGTACCTTGATTTTTGTGTCTTCAAGACACTGGTTCTTCAAGGTCCTAGGGGATAAAGTAGCAGGATCTGAAGGTCCCAAGTATAATGAATGACCTAGGAATCCCCTTTTGCCCTCTCTTTGCCTCCACCATTTCGGTTGTGCTATTTACTCATGAGGTATCCTCCCCTTATCCAGTGAAATCATTTTCTACCACTTTCAAATGAGGACCTTAAGAACCCAAAAGTAGTTGGGATTTTCGTGGACTCCAGCCTCGGAGTCCAATGCTCTGGCACATTTAACTGTCTCATCTACATCTACCCAAGAAGCCTCTCAAGTGGCCATGCTTCCCTCTGATTTGAAGGACCTGCAGAGAGTGGATGCATTTTTGCAGTCTCAGAGCAAGAATGCAAGCTGGCAGACACTTATGAGTATGTGAAATCATCGAGGTCACCCACTTCAGGCACTCCTTTTTATGAGGAATAAAACAGGCTTTCCTGTAGGCATTGTCTACATTAGGCTGAAGTGGAGCATAGCTCATTTTACTTCCAGGTGCCCTCAGAGCTGGATGCAGAACCCCAGTCCTGTCATCTTGAAACTGATATGGAGAGGTCCCCATGTGAAAAGAACCCTAGATCTGCTCATTTTCTGTGCCCTTGAATGTGTAGCTACAGACTCTAATTTCCAAAACAAACCTGATAGGTGGGATGGAGCCAAGGCCAAGGAAGGTGGAGCCCTCCCTAATGCTCTGGAGCCTGCCTACCTCCTGAGATCTGGACTAGTCCCTGCCTCTTTTGGGACCTCAATTACCCAATTGTAATGAGAAATTAAATGTAAAACTTCATAAGCATATGCTCTGTGAGAATTTGGTGTCAGAGTCCTCAATACTGGATGGTTTTTGGGATGGGGAGGGTTTGGGCCCCATGGGTTCTCAGGCCCCCTGTCATACCCAGTGCAGTAGGTGTAGAGATCTGGACAGCCAGGTCTTCTTTACTGAGCCAGCTGATTACAATACAATAGACCAAGGGCTCTCATCTTAAATATGGTTTCACAGGATAACCCACCTTCAGCCACCACCTGCTCTGTGCTTCCTATATTTTGGGTAGCTGATGAAAACCCCCAGAATATTGAGGGAGCCCAAGAAACTAGACTTGTGGGCCTGGAGAAAAGAAAAAAACACTTTTCTATTTCTCCCAAACTGTAGAATCTCTTGTGAAATATTTAATTTTGATTATATCTGAGCTTGATAGTACGTTCGTGTGTTAACAGCTGCATAAATTTATTTTTTTGTGTGTGAAGTGTGGGATAATGTCTTTGCCATGTTTTAAATGAAATTCTAAAAGCTCTCTTCAGAGTGGAGATGTGAGAATCTTTGTGATATAAACTGCACAAATTTGTTGCCAGTTTGTTCTTTTTGTTTTTGTTAAAATGTTTTGTTTTATTCTGGTTTGGATGTCTTTTGGGGTTTCGTTTTGTGGCTACTTATTACTATAATGTAACTTCTCCTCTAATTGACTGACAGGTTTGTACATTCTCAATAAAATATTTTGGTAAAATCTTTGTAAATACTGTGTAGTCAATTTTACATTACAGAAACATAAAACAGTCAAGACTATCATGATGAAAAAGAAAGACTGAGGGCTTAAAAAGTAAAATATGAACCAGCTAAAGTAGTGTGTAAAGAAAAATTTATAGCACTAAATGCCCACAAGAGAAAGCAGGAAAGGTCTAAAATAGACACCATAACACCACAATTAAAAATACTAGGGAAACAAGAGCAAACAAATTCAAAAGATAGCAGAAGACAAGATTTAAGATCAGAGTAGAACTGAGGGAGATAGAGACACAAAAATCCCGTCAAAAAAAATCAATGAATCCAGGAGCTGTTTTTTGAAAAGATCAAGAAAATAATTAAACTACTAGCCAGACAAATAACGAAGAAGAGAAGAATGAAATACATGCAAAAGGAAATGATAAAGGCGATATAAACATTGATCCCACAAAATAAAAAGGATCATTAAAGAATATAGTAAATACCTCTTTGCAAATTAACTGGAAAATCTAGACGAAATGGATATATTCCTGGACACATATACCCTCTCAAGTCCAAACCAGTAAGAAGTCGAATCACTGAATAGGCCAATAACAAGTTCTAAATTTGAGACAGTAATTACTAGCCTACCAACGAAAAGAAGTCCAGGACCAGACGGATTCACAGCCGAATTCCACCAAAGGTACAAGGAGGAGCTGGTACCATTACTTCTGAAACTACATCAAACAATAGAAAAAGGGGTACTCCTCCCTAACTCATTCTGTGCGGCCAGCATCATCCTGAAACCAAAACCTGACAAAGGCACAACAAAAAAAGAAAATTTCAGGCCCGTATCCCTGAAGAACATCTACGCGAAAATCCTCAATAAAATACTGGCAAACCGAATCCAGCAGCACATCAAAAACTTATCCACCATGATCTAGTCAGCTTAATCCCTGGGATGCAAAGCTGATTCAACATATGCAAATCAATAAATGTAATCCATTACATAAACAGAACAAATGACAAAAACCACATGATTATCGCAATAGATGCGAAAAAGACCTTCAATAAAATTCCACACCTCTTCATGGGAAAAACTCTCAATGAATTATGTATTGATGGAACCTATCTCAACATCATAAGAGTTATTCATGACAAATGCAGAGCCAATATCATACTGAATGGGCAAAAACTGGAAGCATTCCCTTTGAAAACCTGCACAAGTCAAGAACACCATCTCTCCCCACTCCTATTCAATATAGTATTGAAAGTTCTGGCAATCAGCCAAAGAAAGAAAGAAAGAAAGCGTATTCAAATAGGAAGTCAAATTGTCTCTGTTTGCAGATGACATGATTGTATATCTAGAAAACCCCATCATCTCAGCCCAAAATCTCCTTAAACTCATAAGCAACTTCAGCAAAGTCTCAGGATACAAAATCAATGTTCAAAAATCACAAGCATTCCTATATGCAATAATAGGCAAACAGAGAGCCAAATCATGTGTGAACTCTCATTCACAATTGCTACAAAGGGAATAAAATACCTAGGAATCCAACTTAAAATGGATGTAACGGACCTCTTCAAGGAGAACTACCAACGGCTGTTCAAGGAAATGAAAGAGGACACAAACAAACAGAAAACAATCCGTGCTCATGGATAGGAAGAATCAATATTGTGAAAATGGCCATATTGCTCAAAGAAATTTATAAATTCAGTGCTATCTCCATCAAGCTCCCATTGACTTTCTTTACAGAATTAGAAAAAAAAAAACTACTTTAAATTTCATATGGAATCAAAAAAGATCCTGCATAGACAAGACAATACTAAGCAAAAAGAACAAAGGTGGAGGCATCAAGCTAGCTGTCTTCAAACTAAGATAAAAGGCCACAGTAACCAAGACAGGATGGTACTAGTACCAAAACACAGGATCTTACTCTATCTCCTGGGACAGAGTGCAGTGGTGCAATCACAGCTCACTGTAACCTCAAATTTCTGAAGACAAGCAGTCATGCCACCTATGTATCCTGAGTAAATATGACCACAGTTGTGCACACGACCACTCCTGTATAGTTTCTTTAAAAAAAATGTGTACAAACAGAATGTTGCTATATTGCCTCGGCTGGTCTCAAACTCGTGGTCTCAGGCAATCCTACTGCCTCAGTCTGAAAGTGCTGGCATGAGCCACCATACCTGGAATTTTTTCTCTTTTAAGAAAAAAGGACTTTAAATAATTAATAGTAAAATAAAATAAAAAAAAGTATTGCATAACGATAAAGGGTTCAATTCAACAAGAAGTCTTAACTATCCTAAATGTAGATGGACCCAACTTTGGGGAACATAGAGTTATACAACAAGTACTGCTAGACCTACAATAATACTCAAGTAGACACACAATAATAGTAGGGGAATGCAACTCCCCACTAAGTGTTTGACAGATTATCTAGGCAGAAACTTAACGAAGAAATTCTGGAGTCTGATTTGACACTTGATCAACTGAAACTAATAGACATTTATAGTATACGCCACACATCATCTATGGAAAGTAAATTCTTCTCATCTGCACACAGAATATACACTAGGATTGACCACTTCCTAGCCATAAAGCAATTATCCATACATTATTTTAAAATTAAAATTATGCCAAACATACTGTCAGGCCACAATGGAACAAAGCTAAAAATCAATACCAAGAAAATCTCACAAAATCGCAGAATGATATTGAAATTAAACAACTTGCTCCTGAATGAATTTTGGGTAAACAACAAAATTAAGGCGGAAAATTAAAAAAATTTTGAAATAGATGAAGAGACACAATATAACAAAATGTCTGGGATGTAGGAAAAGCACTGTTAAGAGGAAAGTTGAGAGTGCTAAATACCTGCATCAAGAAGTTAGAAAGATCACAAACTAACAATTTAAAATCACACTTAGAGAAACTAGAAAAATAAAAACAAACTAACCCCAAAGTTAGCAGAATGGGAAAAATATTCACAACCTATGAACCTGAAAAAATCTAATACTCACAACATGTAAGAAACTTAAAGAATTCACAAGCAAAAAATTACCCCATGAAAAAGAGGGCAATAACCGACCCTGTTCTGAAGAAAACATACAAGTGGCCAAATAACATGAAAAATGCTCATCATCACTAACCATGAAGGAAATGTAAATAAAAACCACAATAAGACACCATCGTACACCAGTTAGAATGGCTTTTGTTAAAATGTAAGATGATAATACGTGTTGAAGAGGTTTTAGAGGGAAAAAAATCACTTATACACTGTTTATAGGAATACAAATTAGTTCAGTCACTGTGGAGAGCAGCTTGGAGCCTTTCCAAATAACTGAGAGTTAAACTATGATTCAACCCAGCAATTTCACCGCTGGGTATATACCCAGAAGAGAATAAATTATTCTACCAAAATAGCACATGCACTTGTTGGTTCATCACTACACTATTTATAAGAGGAAAGACATGAATCAACCTAGGTGCCTATTAATGGTAATTTTTTTTTTTTTTGAGATGAAATCTCACTCTGTTGCCCAGGCTGGAGTGCAGTGGCATGATCACAGCTCTCTACAACCTTCGTCTCCCAGGTTCAAGCAATTCTTCTGCCTCAGCCACCCAAGTAGCTGGGACTATAGGCCCGTGTCACCACGCCCGGCTAACTTTTATATTTTCAGTAGAGACGGGGTTTCATTATGTTGTCCAGGATGGTCTCGATCTCCTGACCTCATGATCCACCCACATCAGCCTCCCAAAGTGCTGGGATTACAGGCGTCAGCCACCGTGTCCAGACTATTAATGGTAAATTGAATATAAAAAGTGTCACATGTACACCAATAATACTTAGCAAAAAAAAAAACATAAAACAAACAAAAAAAAACTTGTACTTTGCAGCAACGTTAATAGAACTAAAGGCCATTATACACAGCAAATGAATGCAGAAATGGAAAACGAAAATACTGCATGTTCTCACTTATAAATGGAAATTAACACCAGGTACAAATGGATATATAAAAAAAAAATAGACAACTCTTAGAGGGTGGAGAGAGGGAGGAACCAAGAACTGAAAAACTGTATACTTAGTACTATGTTCACTGCCTGGGTGATGGAATTCCTCACATTTCAAACCTCAGCATTATAAAAAATACCCATGTAAAAAACCTGTGTAGGTACCTCCTAAATCTAAAATAAATTTGAAATTCTAAAAAGAGGTCTTACTCGCTCACCCAGACAGGAATACAATACCATGATTATAGCTCAATGCTGTCTCATATTCCTGGGGAACTCAAGCAATAGTCTTACATCAGCCTTCAACTTTCTGAGACTACAGGAACATTCCGCCATGCATGACTAATCTGTAGAAATATTTTTTACATACAGCTTCTCACAATATTGCCCAGGGTGGTCTCAAACTCCTGGCCTTAAGTAATTGATATTGTTTGGCTCTGTGTCCCCGACCAAATCTCACCTTGAATTGTAATAATCCCCACATGTCCTGGGAGGGACCCAGTAGGAGGCAATTGAATCATGGGGGTGGGATTTTCCCGTGCTGTCCTTTCAATAATGGTGAGACCTCCTTAACCATGTGAAACTGGAGACCATTAAACCTTTTTTCATGATAAATTACCTAGTCTTGTTTTTGTCCTTATTAGCAGCATGAGAATGGTTTAATACAGTAGTCCTCTTGCCTTAGCTTTCAAAGTAGCTGGAATTACATGCACATGTCACTGTGCGTGGCTAAAACACCTAGCTTAAAGATGCTCAGTCAGCTAAAGAAGGACATAGAAAACTAAACAGAAAAATAAGACAATGCATGAAGATAATGAGATTATCAGCGAAGTGATTAAAAGTACAAAATAGAAACATAAAGTGTAGAGCTGAAAAGTAAAATACCTGAATTTAGAGATTCATTAGAAGGTCCAGCAACAGGTTTGATCTAGCAGGAAAAAATCCATCATGCTTGATAAGAAGTCATTTGAAATTATAGGCTGTGGAGGCTAAAAATAATTTTAAAAATTAAGAGAGCCTAAGGGACTTATGGGATACCATTAAAATGGCCAATATACTTATAATGGGAATTCTAAAATAAAAAGAGAGAAAAGAGAGCAGCAAAGTTATTTCAAGAAACAAACAGTGGCCGAGAACTCTCAAAATTTGAGGGAGAAAATGACCTAAAATATAATGAAACTTTACCAACTCTAACTATATTCTTTGTTATTATAATGAAGCTGCACAGAATACTTTAATTCTGCTATATATTTGAGATAACAAAGACTTAAAAATGACTGTAAATCTTTGCCAGTAGATTTACAATACAAAACGATATAACTTGTGACACCAAGAAAACACATAGGGAGCCATAAAGAGGCAGGGTTTTGTATGCAATAGTAGTTATTCTTGGTAATAGCTATAGTAACAACAAAGAAAATACCTATAGTACTTAGGGTTTTGAGACTACTCTGGGCAACATGGCAAAACCCTGTCTCTATGAAAAATAACAAAAATTATCAGGAATAGTGGTGCGCCTCTGTGATCCCAGATACTCAGAAGGCTTTGGTGGGAGGATTGTTTGAGTTGAGCCTGAGAGGCAGAGCTTGCAGTAAGCAGAGATTGTGCCACTGCACTCCAGCCTGGGTGACAGAGCAAGACCATGTCAAAAAAAAAAAAAAAAAGGAAATACCTATAGTATACACGCACGAAGACACACACACACAGAGAGTAGTGAGAAAAGAATTAAAACATGTCACTACAAAAATCAATAATATACTTAGAAAGAGAACAAGAGAGAAAAACAGGAACAAAATAGCTACAGAACCGGCCAGGGGCGGTGGCTCACGCCTGTAATTCTAACAATTTGCGAGGCCGAAGCGGGTGGATCAACGAGGTCAGGAGATCGAGACCATCATGGCTAACACGGTGAAACCCCGTCTCTCCTAAAAATAATAAAAAGAAAAAATAGCCGGGCGTGGTGGCGGGCGCCTGTATTCCCAGCTGCTGGGGAATCTGAGACAGGAGAAAGGCATGAACCAAGGAGGCGGAGCTTGCAGTGAGCTAAGATCTCACCACTGCACTCCAACCTGGGCGACAGAGTGAGACTGCGTCTCAAAAAAAAAAAAAGCTAGAGGACCTAAAACAAAAAAGAAACAAAATGCAATAGGAAATCATTCCCTTTTAGTAATTTTTTTATATAAATAAATTACATCAATCAAAAACATACTTTCACTAAATAAATTCATGAAACAAGGTTCAACTCTCTGCTTCCTAGAAAAAAACAAATTATGATCTGGAACACATATAACCCGTACATGAAAGAATAAAAAAATTAAATGCAAAATCAAATATTGTCATGGTAGACAAAATACATATTATATCAAAAACTTCCTCAAGAGACGAGAGGAAATGGACAATAAAAACAACAATAAATGCAACAACAATAAACCGACATACAACAATAAAAGCAACAACATTGAAACAACAAACAACAATAAAAGCAACAACAGCAACATATGTGCCTTACATCACGGTTCCCAAATATATGAAGCAACATTTTACAGAACTGAAACATGAAGTAGCCAGCACCTGATAACAGTAGATGACTTTTATATCTGACTTTTAGTAATGTAAATTAAAAAAAAAACATAAGATGAATAAGTAAACAGAGGATTTCAACAATACAATAGAACAATCAGACCTAACACTCACATTTATATCTCTCCACTCAACAGCAGAATATGCAATACTTTTCATCACACATGCCACAATATTCCAGATAGACCACCTGTTAAGTTAAAAAACAAATCTTAGTAAATTTAAACGGATGGAATTACACAAATTATTGCTACCTATGATACAATAAAACAAGAAGTTAAAAACACCAGCATGTCAAAGAATAAGTAAAAATTAAACAACAAATTCTCAAACACTCTTGTTCAAGAGGTTGTAGGCTTAATATTGTTAACATGTCACTACTAAAGAAAGTGGTCTACAGATTCAATGTTCTTTCTTTTCTTTTTTCTTTTTATCTTGAGATGGAGTTTTGCTCTTGTTGCCCAGGTTGGAGTGCAATGGTGTGATCTCAGTTCACTGCAACCTCCACCTCCTGGGTTCAAGCAATTCTCCTGCCTCAGCCTCCTGAGAAGCTGGGATTACAGGCCTGTGCCACCACACCCGGCTAATTTTGTATTTTTAGTAAAGACGGTGTTTTTCCATGGCTGGTCTCAAACCCCTGACCTCAGTTGATCCACATTCCTCAGCGTCCCAAAGTGCTGGGATTACAGGCATGAGTCACCACCCTCAACTGATTCAGTATACTTTCTATCAAAATACCAATGAAATTTTTGCAGAAGTTTTAAAATATTCTACAATTTTTATGGAATTTCAAGGGATCACAAACAGCCAAACAATATTGGGGAAAAAAATGTAAAGATAGAGGCATCATACTGTCTAATTTCAAAATATACTACAAAGGTATAGTAACCAAAACACTTTGGGACTGACATAAAGACAAATGAATGATGAAAGAGATGAGAGAGTCCAGATATAAGACCTCATGGGTTTAGTAAACATATTTTTAAAAAGTATTCCAGGAATTCACAATAAGGAAAGAACAGTCTCTTCAACAAACAGTATTGGGAATAATAAAAATTCACAGCGAAAAAATAACAAAGTTAGACCTTACCTTGCACCAAATAAAAACATAAACTCAAGGCTGGGTGTGTTGGCTCACACCTGTAATCCCAGCACTTTGGGAGGCTGAGGCAAGTGAATCACAAGGTCAGGAGATCAAGACCATCCTGGCCAACATGGGGAAACCACGTCTCTACTAAAAATACAAACAAAAATTAGTTTTCAGTGGTGGCACATGCCTGTAGCTCCAGACACTCGGAAGGCTGAGGCAGGAGAATCTCTGGAACCTGGGAGGCAAGAGTTTCAGTGGGCCGAGATCATGCCACTGCCGTCAAGCCTGGCGACAGATAAAGACTCCATCTCAAATAAAGAAATAAACTCAAAATAACAAATTTTTTGTAGTTATTAAAATGGAATTTTTAACTTTATTTTTCAGATCGTTTGCTATAAGCATACAGAAAGCTAATATTTTGTTGATTTTCTGCAATGATATTGAATTTGTTTAGTAGCTCTAATAGTTTTTGGTGTAGTGTTTTTCACATATAAGATTATTTTGTCCACAATCAGAGACCATTTGACTTCGTCCTTTCCAATTAGTATGAGTTTTATTTCTTCCTCTTGCCTAATGTCCTTGGCTAGGACTTCCCGTACTATGTTGAATAAGAGGGCTGAAAGTGGGGGTGATTTGTGTTGTTCCACATGTCAGAGAGAAAGCTTTCAGCTTTTCCTTGCTCAGTATAATGTTAGCACTGCTTTGTCATAAATGAACTTTATTGTGTTGAGGCACATACCTTCTATTCCTAATTTGTTAAGAGTTTTCATCATAATGAATATTGAACTTCATCCAACGCTTCTTCTGCATACGCAAAAGTTACAAAAATTAAAATACTTAATGTGATGGTCAATACAGGGTGTCAAATTGATTGGATTGGAGGATAGAAAGCATTGATCCTGGGTGTGTCTGTTAGGGTGTTGACAAACGAGATTAACATTTGAGTCAGTGGGCTGGGAAAGGGAGACCCACTCTTAATTGGGTGAGCACCATCTAAGTGAATAGAAAGCAGGCAGTGAATAGAAAGCAGGCAGAAAAATGTAAAAAGGAGAGACCGGCCTAGGTTGCCAGCCTACATCTTTCTCCTGTGCTGGACGCTTCCAGCCCCCAAAAACCAGACTCCAAGTTCTTCAGCTTTGGTACATGGACCGCTTCTCCTTGCTCCTCAAACTTGCAGACAACCTATTGTGGGATCTTGTGATCTCTCCAGGGAAGCCCGACTAATACACCTAGCAACAAACTTAACTAAAAAGGTAAAGGATCTCTATTCTGAGAACAACAAAACATGGATAAAAAATATAAAATACAAATGAATACATGAAAAAATCTTGTGTTTATACACTGGAAGACTACTGTTAATATAGCTACCCAAAGTGATCTACAGACGTCACGTGATTTTTATCAAAATATCAATGACATTTTTTCAAAGAAGTAGAAAAAATATTTTAAATTTATGTGGATCCACAAAAAACTCTGAATAGACAAACAACTTTGAGCAAAATAAGCAAAGCTAAAGGCATCACTTTATCAAACTTCAAAACTTCCTATAAAGCTATAGTAACCAAAACAGCACTGTACTGCCATAAAAACAAACAAATAGACTAATGTGCCCAATAAGCCCAGAAGTCAATTTACGCACCTAAAGCCAACTGATTGTCAACAAAATTGCCAAGCACACACTTTAGGGAAAAGCTAATCTCGTCAATAAATGGTGCAGGGCCATTTAAATATTTATATTCAGAAAAGTTATACTAGACCATTGGGCCTTGCCATATATGAAAATCAACTCAAAATAAGACTTAAATGTAATGCCATAAATTATGAAACTATTAGAGAAAAACATAAAAAAAGCTTTATAACATTGGACTGGGAAAGGATTATTAAAATAAGATGTCAAAACATACGCAACAAAATCAAAAGTAAGCAAACAACATTATGTCAAACTAAAATGCTTTTTCATATTAAAAAAACAACTAAAAGATTGAAGAGACAGCGTAGGCAATGAAAGAAAACGTTTTCAGGCTATACATATGACAAAACGCTAATATTCAGAATATAAAAGAAACTTTAAAATCTCAAAATAAATACACTTATAATCTAATTTAAAAAATGCAAAAGATTTTAACAGACGTTTGTCAAAAAGAGATAAAAAATGGCTAACTGGAACATAAAAAGATGTTCTACATTACTAATCACCAAAGAAATGCAAATCCAAACCGCAATGAGGTACCATCTCACTCCCATTAGAATGGCTATAATAAAAATAAATAAATAAATAAATAAAAAGTACTAATGAGTATATAAAAACTAGTGAATGTATGCATTGTTGGTGGAATTGTAAATTAGTATGGCCATTATAGAAAATAGTATGGAGGTTTCAGAAAGAAATTGAAAATAAATCTATTATGTGATTCAGCAATTTTACTCCTGGCTGTATATCCAAAAGAAAGGATATCACTGTGTCGAAAAGGTATTTGCATTCTCATGTTAATTACAGAACTATTTATAATAGCTTACATATGGTATCAATTCAAATGTACAGCAACAGATAAATGGATAAGGAAAATGTAATTTATATACACAGTGAAATCCTATTCAGCCATAAGAAGGGATAAAATTCTGTCAGTTAATAGAGCATGGATGAACCTTGAGCATAGCATGTTAAGTAAAATAAGCCACAGAGAGAAACACAAGTACTTTATGATCTTATTATCTCACTCATTTGTGTAACCTGAAAAAAAAGGTTGATATAAGCAAAGAGTACAACGCGGGTTGTACTGAATAGGAGGACTGAAATAGGAGGATGGGAAAAGGCTGCTTAACAAGTATTGTGTTACAATTAGACAGGAGAAAGAAGTCTTTGTTTTTTATTACACGGTAGAATAATAATAATTAATGAAAAGGTATCGCATATTAAAAAATACCTAAAAGAGACCAGTTGTGGTGGCACATTACTGCAATCCATACATTTTGGGAGACTGAGGTGGGAGAATCACTTGAAGACAGAAGTTCAAGATGAGCCTGGACAACATAAGGTGACCCTGTCTCTGTGAAAAATTAAAACATTATCCAGGCATGGTGGCAGGTTCCTGTAGTCCCAGCTAATTGGGAAGCTGAGGTTAGAAGATTGTTTGAGGTTACTGTGAGCTAGGATTGCACCACTGCACTCCAGTCTGGGTGTTAGAGCAAGATCCTGTCCCTAAAAAAAGTTAATACATAAAGATAAAATAAAATAGCTAGAGAAGAAGCTTTTGAATGTTCTCACCACAAAAATAACACAAGCATGAGGCAATAAATATACTAAGTACTCTGATTTTTATTGCTATACAACATACATACATAATTGTTTCCACAAAATATGTACAATTACATGTGTCAATTTTAAAAAATGAAGACTATAATGTAAAACCTATAGCTGTAAAATTCCTAGCACAATACAGAAGGGTGAAGCTTCATGACAATTGGTCTTGGCAATAATTTGGGGGATGTAACATCAACGGATCAGACAACAAAAGCAAGGGAATACACATGGTACTAAATCAGTGTGAGAAAAATATCCCAAACAGGCAAAGCAGAACATGGAATAGATATATGCACAATTATGTACATTGTAGTATTACTCACAAACATACTACCTGGAAGCAAATGTACCTTTAAGGATGAGTAGATTCAACAAACAAGGCACGTATATTCACTGGGATAGCATTCAGCCTTAAATATAAGGAAATCTTGAAAAGTACTACAATAAGGACAAATCTTGAAAACATTCGGTAAAGTAAAACACGACAGTCAAAAAGGAAAACCGTATAATTACATTTATATAAAATATTTAGTCAGTCAAACTCATAGAAACGAAGTGTTGTAGTCTCAGCAGTGCACCAAGATGTAACAGTATCTCTAGTCTGAGATCACACCCAGAGTTCTTTTTTCTACCTCTAAGGAGATTAAGGAGTGTGAACACAAAGGTGAGGTTGGAGTGAAAGTTTGATAAGCAAGAGAAAAAAGCTCTTTGCCAGCAGAGATAGGTGTCTGAACGGGGTGCCCTCTACGAGGCTGGGGTCCAGGGTTTTTATGGACTGGGAAGGGAAGGGAAGGGAATGTGCCTAGTTCACAGACTGTCTTGAAAAACGTGTGGCTCCGCTTGGTCCATGACTTTGGCAAGGTACCAATCAGGGGCTGAAGGGATGATTCACAGATGCTACTTAGCTTGGCCCAGGACTTATCAGAAGATAAGGTGAAAGATCGGCCAAGCAGCTTGGCCGGGGAGCAATTAGGGGTTGAAGTAATTATTCGTAGAGATCAGACTTAGAGTTCAAATAAAGGAGAGTATCGACGGGAATGCACCAGAGACCACTGTGCTTATGCCCACAAAAGGAGAAGAAACATTTTCCTGGGAGCCCACTGACTGTACAAAGGGCAAAGGAGTTTCTTTTTTTCTTTTTCTGTTCTTTATTTCATTTTTTTTCTTTTTGAGACTTACTTTCTTCTTATTATTTATTTATTTATTTTGAGATGTAGTTTTGCTCTTGTTGCCCAGGCTGGAGTGCAATGGTGCGATCTCGGCTCACAGCAACCTCCACCATCTGGGTTCAAGCGATTCTCCTGCCTCAGCTTCCCAAGTAGCTGGGATTACAGGCATGCGACAGCATGCCCAGCTAATTTTGTATTCTTAGTAGAGACGGAGTTTCTCCATGTTGGTCACGCTGGTCTCGAACTCCCGACCTCAGGTGATCCGCCCGCCTCTGCCTCCCAAATTGCTGGGATTACAGGCATGAGCCAACGTGCCTGGACAAACAAAGGCATTTCTATGCCAGTTCGGTCTTGTTCCCTTAACTAAGTGGGCTGGAGGTTTGTACAAGTTTCTATCCAAATGGGCCAGAGGTTTTTCTATCTGTGCAGCAATGGGCAGGTCTGCATGCACAACACCAAGTGCTAGTTCCCTTGTTGGTGTCTGCAGCTTGATTTTTTCCAGGATTCATTTTATATTATGCAGGGATGAGACACTGACCCAAGGTCCAGGGACTTTCCAGGGACCCTTCTGTTGCTACCTACATAAAGCAAGCTAACTAACTTCTTTCACAAGTAATGAGTATTCACTTTTACTTTTGTAAGACAAAAATTATCTAAAACCTACTGCAAAACAATATAACTATACTTACCACTTCTAAACCATATACTTAAAATGTTAGAAAGTGACAATGGCATGATTTTAACGACAATTAGAAACTTAAGACTACCTAAAACGCACAGTTACAAAATCTTCAAACATCCCCTTCAAATAATAAAGGGTTCTTCTCTCATAATTGCTTAGATTTAACTATAAGTTGATTGTGAATTTACGATTATTTTTCCCTGACTACTCACCAAGATAGAATAAAATAATCACTAGAAACCAAGAAAAGAGGGAAATTTATAGCAGTAATGTCCACATCAAAAAGCTAGAAAGGGCCGGGCATGGTACCTCATGCCTGTAATTCCAGCACTTTGGGAGGCTGGGGCAGACAGATCACTCGAGGCCAGGTGTTCAAGACCTGCCTGGCCAACACAGCAAAACCCCATCTCTACAAAAAAATACAAAAATTAACTGAGCATGATGATGCACATCTCTAATCCCAGCTACTCAGGAGGCTGAGACAGCAGAAATGACTTAAAACTGAGAAGTGGAGGTTGCAGTGAGCCGAGATCATGCCACTGTACTCCAGCCTGGGCAACAGAGTAAGACTCTCCCACAAGAAAAAAAAAAAAAAAATCCTAGAAAGATCTAAAGTTAACAGACTAACATCTTGATTAAAAGAACAAGAAGACCAAGTGAAAAAGAAACTGAAAGCTAGCAGAAAACAAGAAATAACCAAGATCAGAGTAGAGCTGAAGGAGATAGAGACACTGAAAACTCTTCCAAAAAATATAAACTCAACCAATCCAGGAGCTGTTTTTATCAAAAAAATTTATAAACTAGATGGAACACTAGCTAGACAAATAAATAAGAAAAGAAAGAACCAAACACAATGAGAAATAACAAGGCAGACATCATCACTGATCCCATGGAATTAAGAACAACCAAAAGAGAATACTGTAAACACCTCTATGCACATAAACCAGAAAATCTAGAAGAAATGGACAATTTATTGCAAAAAAAAACCCTCCACAAGACTGAACCCTGAATAGATCAATAATGTGTTCTGAAATTGAGGCAGTAACAACTAGCCTACCAAGCAAGCTGAATTTGACCAGAGGTACAAAGAGGACATGGTACCTTTTCTCCTAAAACTACCAAAAAAAATTTGAAGACAAAGACGTTCTCTCTAACTCATTCTATTAGAGCAGCATCATCCTGATACCAAATCCTAATATAGATACAACATCAACAACAACAAAACATCATGCTAACAGCTTTGATGAACACTGTGCAAAAATTCTCAATAAAATACTTGCAAACCAAATCCAGCAGCACGTTAAAAAGTGCATCCAACACAATGGAATTGGCTTTGTCCCCAGGATGCAAGGTTGGTTCAACATATGCAAATCAATAAATGTGACACGTCACATAAAGAGAACTAAATACAAAAACCACATGATTATCTCAATAGATGCAGAAAAAGTATGCAATAAAATTCAACATTCCTTCACGTTTAAAATTCTCAATAAACTAGGAACTGAAGAAACATACCTCAAAATAATAAGCGCCATATACAACAAACCCACAGACAATATCATACTGAATGTGCAAAAGCTGGAAACATTCCCCCTGAAAACTGGCACAAGAAAAGTATGTCTTCTCTCACCACTCTCATTCGACACAATATCGGAAAACTTGGCCAGGAAAATCAGGACAGAGGAAGAAATAAAGAGTATTCTAATAGAAAGAGAGGAAGTCAAATTATCTTTGTTTGCAGATGACCTGATCATATATCTAGAAAGCCTCATCTTCTTAGCCCCAAAGCTTCTTAAGGTGATAAGCAACAGTAGCAAAATCTCAGGATATAAAATCAATGTGCAAAAGTAGCTAGCATTCCCATACACAAACAACAGACAAGAAGGGAGACAAATAATGAATGAACTTTCATTCACGTTTGCTACAAAGAGAAAAAAATACCTAGGAATACAGCTAAGAAGGAAAGTGAAGGACCTCTTCAAGGAGAACTAAAAACAACTGCTTAAAGAAACCAGAGTGGACACAAAACAAATGTAGAAACATTTCATGGTCATGGAGAGGAAGAATAAGTATCATGAATATGAGTGCATTGCCCTAAGTAATTTATAGATTCAATGCTATTCCCATTGGACTACTGACATTCTTCAGAGAATTAGAAAAAAAAAACTTTTAAAATTCATATGGAACCAAAAAAGAGCCCAAACAGCCAAGCCAACCTTAAGGAAAAAAAAAAAAAAAAAAAAAAAAAAAAGCTGAAAGCGTCACTGCCTAACTTCAAACTATACTAGAAGAGTACAGTAACCAAAACAGCATGGTACTGGTATAGAAACAGACACATAGACAAATGAAACAAAATAGAGAGCCTAGAAATAAAGCCAAAAACCTACAACAACATGATCTTTGACAAAGTCAACAAAAACAAGGAATTAGGGAAAGATCTCCCTATTCAATAAATTGTGCTAGGAGAACTGGCTAGTCATATGCAGAAAATTAAAACTGGAACCCTTCCTAACACCATAGACAAAAATTAACTCAATATGGATTAAAGACTTAAATGTACAACTTAAAACTATAAAAACCTTAGAAGAAAAAATCTAGATAATACCATTCAAGATATAGGCAGGAGGAAAGATTTGATGACAAAAAGGCCAAAAGCAATAGCAACAAAAACAAAAATTGACTAATGGGGTCTAATTAAATTAACAGCTTCCGCAGAGCCAAAAAACTCTCATCAGAGCAGAGAACCTAGAGAACGGGAGAAAAATTTTGCAACCTATCCATCTGACAAACGTCCAATACCCAGAATCTACGAGGGACTTGAAATTTACAAGAGAAAAACAAACAACCCCATTAAAAAGTGGTCAAAGGACATGAACAGACATATCTCAAAAGAAGACATACATGTGCCCAACAAACATGAAAAGCTCAACGTCACTGATAACTGGATAAATACACATCAAAACAACAATGAGATACCATATCACACCAATTACAATGGCTATTAATAAAAAGTAAAAAAAAATAAAAACAGATGCTGATGAGGTTGTGGAGAAAAGGGAACACTTTTACACTGTTGGTGAAAGGGTAAATTATTTCAAGCATTGTGGAAGAGAGTGTGGAGACTCCTCAAAGACCTAGAAGCAGAAATACCGTTTGACCCAGCAATGCTATTACTGGGTATACACCCAAAGGAATAGAAATCTATTTTAAATATACATGTATGCATATGTTCATTGCAGCACTATTTACAATAGCAACGTCATGTAATCAATCTACATGCCCATCAATGATAGACTGGATAAAGAAAATGTGGTACACCTACACCATGGAACACTATAAAGCCATAAAATGTAATGAGATGGTGTCCCTTGCAGGGACATGGTTGGAGTTTGAAGCCATTAATCCCAGCAAACTAATGCAGGAACTGAAAACCAAACACCACCTATTATTATTCTAACTTACTAGCGGAAGCAGATCAATTAGAACACATGTACACACTAGGAAGAACAACACACACTGAACACCTGTTTCATGGCATGGGGGAGGGGAAGGAGAGCAACAGGAAGAATAGCTGCGGATGCTGGCCTTAGTACCTCGGTGATGAGATGATCTGTGCAGTAAAGCACAATGGCACACGTTTATCTATGAAAGAGACCTGCATATCATGCACATGGAACCCTAAACTTAAAATAAAAGTTGAAAAAAATGTTTATCACATATGGACCCCTGAACTTAAAATAAAAGTTGAAAAAAAATGCGTATCTGGTGGATTCTCTATGTTAGAAACAAACTGAGGATCCTGAAGCTCCCGCTGTGAGAATCGGGGCTGGGGGCACCCTGGGGAGCCGCTGCCAAGGCCGTCCACCATCCCTACAGGCCGCCTCCCTTCCCGGCCAGTGATGGAAAGAATAGGTATGTGAACAGCTGTGGAAGTCAGACTCTCGGGAACTGAATCAGGCCCCTGGCCATGACCCCCAACCCTGTCCAGCCAGCGTGCCCACCAGTCTTCCCACCCAGTCAGCCCAGCCCTCAGGATTGTTAGATGGAACAAGTCTCCATCATCACCCAGGCATGGAGGGAAGATGCCCTGGTCCTTACCAAGCAAGTCCTGGTTTCCAAAGTGCTCTCTGAAGAGGTCTCATGATTGTCACACCTTAGAAGGCCCCTTTCTGCTCTTCTTGCACCCAGCATGTTGGCCAGTCACGTTCCCCTGCTGAGCTCTCCACACATAAGGAGGAAGTCAACACCATTGCTAAGTCAATTCAGCTCCAGAGTCTCCAGTATCAGTTTTATCAGATCCCAGGAACCTGCCTGCTCCCAGAGGTGACAGAGAAAAATCAAGGAAGGATCTGTATGGGCACTGACTTGCATGAAACCCTTGTGCCTAGCTCCTTGAAGGCATTCAGCAATGCTGACTGCCTAATGCCTGTAGAGATTGAGGAGACCAGGCACCAGATCCATTTGCTCATGAGGCCTTATATGGATGAGTTCCTGAGATGACAGGAGGAACTGCTTAAATGTGTTTTTTTCATTGCTGTATTCATTCCAGCCTGAACAAGTACGCAGATCCTGTTAAGAGGTGACAGTGTGCTGGCAGTCCTCACAGCCCTCGCTCGCTCTCAGGGCCTCCTCTGCCAGGGCTTCCACTTTGGTGGCACTTGAGGAGCCCTTCAGCACACTGCTGCAGTGTGGGAACCCCTTTCTGGGCTGGCCAAGGCCAGAGCTGGCTCCCTCAGTTTGCGAGGAGTTGTGGACGGAGAGGTGCGGGCGGGAAACGGGGCTGCGCACAGTGCTTGTGGGCCAGCGCGAGTTCCGGGTGGGTGTGGGCTCGGTGGACCCCGCACTCAGAGTGGCCGGCCTACCCCACCGGCCCTAGACAGTGAGGGGCTTAGAACCTGGGCCAGCAGTTGGTGTGCTCAATTTCTCACTGGGCCTTAGTTGCCTTCCCACGGGGCAGGGCTCTGGACCTGCAGCCCGCCATGCCTGACCCTCCCCCCACCTCCTTCGGCTCCTGTGCGACTGGAGCCTCCCCGACAAGCCCCACCCCCTGCTCCACAGCACCCAATCCCATCAACCACCCAAGGGCTGAGGAGTGCAGGCACACGGCGCAGGACTGGCAGGCAGCTCCACCTGCAGACCTTGTGCAGGATCCAGTGGGTGAAGCCAGCTAGGCTCCTGAGTCTGGTGGGGACGTGGAGAACCTTTATGTCTAGCTAAGGGATTGTAAATACACCAATCAGCACTGTGTATCTAGCTCAAGCTTTGTAAACACACCAATCAGCACCCTGTGTCTAGCTCAGGGTTTGTGAATGAACCAATCAACAATCTGTATCTAGGTACTCTGGTGGGGATATGGAGAATTTTTTCTAGCTCAGGGATTGTAAAAACACCAATCAACGCCCTGCCAAAACAGACCACTTGGCTCTACCAATCAGCAGGATGTGGGTGGGGCCAGATAAGGGAATAAAAGCAGGCTGCCTGAGCCAGCAGTGGCAACCCACTCGAGTCCCCTTCCACATTGTGGAAGCTTTGTTCTTTTGCTCTTTGCAATAAATCTTGCTGCTGCTCACTCTTTGGGTCCACAATGCCTTTATGAACTGTAACACTCACCGTGAAGGTATGCAACTTCACTCCTGAAGCCAGAGAGACCATGAACCCACTGGGAGGAATGAGCAACTCCAGACGCGCCGCCTTAAGAGCTGTAACACTCACCACGAACATCTGCAGCTTCATTCCTGAGCCAGCGAGACCACGAACCCACCAGAAGGAGGAAACTCTGAACACATCCGAATGTCAGAAGGAACAAACTCCGGACATGCCCCCTTTAAGAACTGTAACACTCACCGTGAGGGTCTGCAGCTTCATTCTTGAAGTCAGTGAGAACAAGAACCCACCAATTCCAAACACAGTGTGAAGGGTGTGCTGGACCAGTGTGGGGTGTTCTGGGGTGGCCTAGCCCATGAGTCGTGTTTGTTCCACTAGGGCTGCTATGTCAAGGACCTCAGCCATCTGGGCACGGACCTGAGGAAAACTGTCATCCTGGACAACTCGCCTGCTGCTTACATCTTCCACACAGAGAATGCAGTGCCTGTGCTGTCCTGGTTTGATAACATTCCAGACAGCAGCTGCTGCACCTGATATCAATCTTTGAGGAGACGAGTGGAGCAGATGGTGTCTACACTAGCCTTGGGCAGCAGTGGGCCATTAGCCTTCCCTGCTTCCCAGCAATGGCCACCACAGTAGGGGATTTTCCCACACTGTGCCTTTATGATCAGCCTGAAAGAGTGAAGGCTGGAACACCTACTCACATGGGCCTGGAAAGAGTAAGAAATGATTGAAAAGAGCTTTAGGACAGCTTAGATGCCCAGTGAGGGAATGCCAGACCAAGGATACCCAGAGCTACCTGCCATCAAGTTGTTGGGTTCCCGAGATGTAGGTGTGAGAGAAAGAAAGAGAGCATGTATGTTTTGCCATGAACTGTGGCCCCAGTACATAGTGTTTCAGTGGGGGAGAAGCTGAAGGACAAATACTTCCCAAGTTAGCTTGTCTCCTCTCCTGTCACCCTATGAGCCCCTGAGCTCCATAGGGATGAAGACTCTTGAAGGCTCCATTGTAAACCTGGTGTTTCCTCAGTGCTGCAAGGCCTATGCTGAGGAGAAAGGAAAGGTATACCTTTGGGTGTTCCAGACACACATCTTTCTGAAATATTTCTCCAGCCAGTTGTTGCAGACAAAAGACTACATTTCTGGGAAGATGGGGACTTATGTCCAGACCACTACCCAAGCCATCAGGTCTTGTGGCCCAAAGGCTGTGCTTACTTAAGTCCAGCCAAGTGCCTGGGATGGATCTTTTCTGCATCTCCCCAAGACTCACCACTTAGCCTAGCCTCAAACCTGTGGGGAAGGAAGTTATCTCCCCACTCTGCAAGAGGAGAAATAACTGATTTTGGTTCTTTTGACTCTGTTTTAAAATTCTCTTTTAAAAAAAAGCCTATCTGAAACTGAAAAAAAAAAAAACAAACAAGGAAAAAAGATGTCAGACTTAAATAGGTGAAAAACACACAGATATATCTATAAGCAACAAACACAGCTAATTCACACATATATTAAACATCACTTTGAGATAAAGTGTACTGAGCTAAAAATTATCATTCAACTCATGATATCAAGCTTTAAAAGCAAGAATACAATTAACTGATCTGAGAAAACATACCCAAGAAAAGAAACGCAATAACACACAATTGATCATAAGAAAAGAGATTTTAATACATAAAATCCTGAATACATCATAGATTTAAAAGAAAAAAATTTTTTTTTTTTTTTTTTTTTTTTTTTAGGACAGAGTCTTGCTCTGTCGCCCAGGCTGGAGTGCAGTGGCGTGATCTTGGCTCTGCCCAATGGGTTCACGCCATTCTCGTGCCTCTGCCTCCCGAGTTACTGTGAATACAGGCGCCCGCCACTATGCCCAGCTAATTTTTTGTGTATTTAGTAGAGACGGGGTTTCACCATGTTAGTCAGGATTGTCTTGATCTCCTGACCTCGTGATCCACCCTCCTCGGCCTCCCAAAGTGCTGGGAATACAGGCATGAGTGATCACACCCGGCCAAAAAATGACTCTTTAGATATCTACACCATTCAACTGCGTGCACTCATGAAAAGCAGACATTTTAAGTCATTGGAATTTAATAAATTGCAGTAAAATTATACAGAAAATACATTACAATCATTAATAACAGGCTCTAAAGAGATGAATTTAATTAATAATCATTAAAAAGATAGGAGAATTTAATTATGTCCTCAATATATTTCTGCTCTTCTTACCACAAAATATAATAAAACTATATGACTATAATATAGCTTTCAGGAGCTAAAAAAGCCTTATGTTTCGAAATAAAAGAACAACAAAAATTTTGCAAAATACGCTGAGCATTACTGAAGTATAAAGTAAATATCTGGAATGAAAATATACCATCATTTAGATACAGACTAAAAAAAAGAATATAAATGTTAATAATTCCTTTCTGCCTGCAGTGAGCTTGAAATTACAACCAAAAATTTTAATAAATATGTTGCACCTACAATAAATTTTATTAATAGCTTACATAATGTGTAAATTTGAGCAATTTATTTTAGAATTTTTGAATCTAAAAATCACCAGCTTGACATTCATTTCAAAAAGTGAAATATAAACGAGAGTAACATAAGCAGCATGACAGAATGGGTGGTTCTGCGTGCACATCCCCCACAACATAATGCAGCTGCCACAGCAAACATAAGTGCTTTCATGAAAGCTTTGGAATCCAGTTCAGAGTATGTGACACCCAGCTGGAGGCAAAGACCAAGGAACACATCTTCAGAGGGTAACCACTTGACCAAGTGGCAAGCTTGCCAATCATGGTCCCGGCTTCAAAACCGAATACTGCCACATCTTACTGTAGACTTGCCTATAACTCGTTTGACCTTGGTCCTGCCACTGCAACTATCTGCCAAAAACACAAGAGAATTCATACTCACCTGAGACAGCTGACAGGCCGGCAGAACTTGGTTCTCTCTATAGTCCCTGAATCAGGCAAAACCCACCTTCTTTACTTCTCCAGCCATGGTCTAGAAGAAATCTTCACATTGATAAGATGAAATGCTAACTAACACTATGAGAAATACTAAAGTATAAATGTCACTAAAAATGCTAAATACATACCGAAATTCAGAATACTCTAAATTGTTATCATCTTAAACCAGACTATTAAAATACAAGATGTTTTATATAAGTCTCTTGATAACCACTAGGAAAAAACTGTAATAAAAAAAGAGAAAGTAATTAAAGCATATACAAACAACAAAAATTACACATTGGACATGGTGGCTCCTGCTTATAATTCCAACACTTTGGGAGGCCAAGGTGGAAGAATCATAAGCTCCTTGGGTGTTGTGGTGTGTGTCTGTAGTCCAAGCTACTTGGGCGGCTAAGTTGGGAGGATTGCTTGAGCCCAGGAGTTTGAGGCTACAGTGAGCTGTGATATGCAACTGCACTTCAGTCTGAGCAAGAAAGCGTAACTTTGTCTCAACAAAAATTAACAATACCACAGGAAAGACAGAACCAGAAAAAAAAGAAGCAAATTTAAAATGGACAGAAAACCACAAATTTACAATGGTAACTGCTTACCTATCACTACCTTACAAATAAAAAGATTAAATTATCTACTAAACAGATACTGCTGTAGACTGAATGTCATCTCCAAAATTTAGGATAAAATTTAATAGCCAATGTGTTAGAATTAAGAGGTGGAACCTTTAAAAATTAATTAAGCTATAAGAACTCTGCCCTCATGAATGGACTAATGTTCTTATTATGGGAATGGGCTAAATATAACAAGAATGGATCTGTTATATATTTAAAAAAAAGCTCTCTCTCCCTCACATCTTTGGCCAAGTTATTATCCAGCAACTAGACCTTCAACAGATACCAGTATCATGTTGTTTTGCCTTCCCAGCCTCCAGAATTATGAATCAAACAAAATTCTATTCTTTATTACCAGTCTGTGATATTCTGTTACAGCAGCCAAAAGACACTAAAGCAGACAGAGTAGATAAATGAATCTTTTAAACCTGGTAATATGCTGCTTACAGGAGACTCAATTGTGAATTAAGAGCATAGGCTAAAAGTGAAAGGATAGAAAATGATATTACATGCAAATAATAATCAAAGGAGTGCAATGGTAGTTATGCTTAAATTAGACAAAATAGACTTTCTAGCAATGTCTCTCACATGCATGAAATGAGTTTACCATACTATAATAATAGAGGTTAATTTGTCAAGAGAATATAGCTATATATATTTATGTGCCCAAAAGGGAGGCTTCTAAATATAAAAAGCAAATATTGCCAGAACTGTAGGGAGAAGTAGAAAGAAATCCAATAATAGAAAACTTTAATGAAATGTATAGTAAAGGACAAATAGTTAATAGCATTGTAAATTGGCAAGGGAAAGCTGGTCTCATGTGTTGCATTTGAGAATGCAGCAAAGAAAGTAGGACCTTATAATTTTACTGCAAGTCTGAGTTAGGCTGAAAAACAGGGTGGTCGATTAGAGGCTCCATTTGCCATACATTAAAAAAACAGGAGGAAACCAGTCCTCTTCTGGAGTGTTCAAATAATTAAAGAGCAGAAAACTAGACTAAAGTGGCTCTAGTGCCCTGTGTTCATAGGTTAAAAAAAAAAATTTAAAACCTAACTCAAATACATTTCCTATAAACCATTATCTTAGCCTGAAACAAAATGCAGATTTAACCAATGACAAACATACAATTAACCTCTGAATATGTAACTAGGAAATTTCCATCTGGATAGTTCAAATAAGGCGATTACATAACTGGAAACAATTTATGAATTTGGGTTGCTTTCTCATGCATCTTATAAAAGCCTTTCCTTTATGCCCCTCTGGTGGACCACAAATCATGGCTGGGTGCTTTCCATTTCAGCAATCACCGTTTGTTCAGATAAACTGGTTAACGTTTTAACATAGACTCCCGTTAATTTTTAACAAGAGAGACTGTGGACCCCACAGGCCGCAGCTCCTCCCACGCAAACACCCAGTCGTGGTTTTTCCCTGATGACCTACCTGGCATCCCTGAACAATCTGGGAAATACTCATGGCTGTGGGCGCAGAGCAGGGCGCTGCCCAGGGACAGGACCGAATGGGCCGGGCCGGACGTGGGGGTCCTCGCTGCTGGCCCAGCAGCCATCTTGCAGCTGCAGGGGATTGAGGGCCAAGCTGCGGGAGACTGGGAACTAACCGTGGGGAGGCCGGTCCTGCCGGTTTCTCAGGCTGCTCTCCCCTCTCAGGATGCCGAACCCCGCATACTCACCATTTCCCAGCTTCCATGATGTCCTGGCACCTTAACTGTGCGTCCCCAAGGACCTACACAGCACAGAGCAACAGGGGCTGTGAGAGAGTAGCCCGGGGCTCCCAAGGTGGAGGAGGCGAAAGAGGAGACGGATCCCAAGCTCCTGTGCCAGCGCCAGCGAGAGACAAAGACCCCGCCAAACGCCGGAAGCCACGCCCTCCTTTCCTCTCCTCTCCCACTGCGCACCTGATTGGACAGTTCCTACATCAGTGTCACTGATTGGATAAAACTCCAGGACTCACCCACCCCCGCCTGACTCCTGCCCCTACCTCAACTCCCCCTCAGCGTTAGTGCATTTTTGTTAGTTTGTTTTACTTTAAGTTCTGGAATACATGTGCAGAACGTGCAGGTTTGTTACATAGTTTTACATGTGCCATGGTGGTTTGCTGCATCTATCAACCTGCCATCTAGGTTTTAAGCCCCACATGCATTGGAGATTTGTCCTAATTTTCTCACTCCTCTTGACCTCAATCCCCTAACAGGCCCCAGTGTGTAATGTTTCATTCCCGGTGTCCATGTGTTCTCATTGTTCAACTCCCACATATGAGTGTGAACATATGGTGTTTGGTTTCATGTTCCCGTGTTACGTTGCAAAGATAATGGTTTCCAGCGTCATTCACGTCCCTACAAAGGACATGAACTCATTCTTTTTATGGCTTAAGATTACTTCATGGTGTATATGTGCCACATTTTCTTTTTCCAGTCTATCAATGATGGGCATTAGGGTTGGCTCCAAGTCTTTGCTGTTGTAAACAGTGCTACAATAGACATATGAGTGCATGTGTCTTTATGCTACAATGATTTATATTCCTTTGGGTATATACCCAGTCATGAGATTGCTCGGTCAAATGGTATTTCTGGTTCTAGATCCTTGAGGAATCACCACACTGTCTTCCATAATGTTTGAACTAATTTACACTCCCTCCTGCAGTGTAAAAGCGTTTCTATTTCTCCACTGCCTCACCAGCATCTGTTGTTTCCTGACTTTTTAATAACTTCCATTTCAAATGGTGTGAGATGGTATCCCATTGTGGTTTTGATTTGCATTTCTGTAATCATCAGTGATGATGAGCTTTTTTCTTTTTTCTTTTTGTGTGCTTGTGGACCACATAAATGTCTTCTTCTTCTTCCTCTTCTTCTTCTTTTCTTTTTATTTATTTTATTTATTATTATTGTTTTTAAGATGGAATCTTGCTCTGTTAGCCAGGCTGGAGTGCAGTGGCAGGATCTCGGCTCACTGCAACATCTGCCACCCAGGTTCAAGTGATTCTCCCGCCTTAGCCTCCCGAGAAGTTGGGATTACAGGCCACCTGCCAATACACCCCGCTAATTTTTTGTGTTTTTAGTAGAAACGCAGTTTCACCATGTTTCCCAGGCTGGACTTGAACACCTGACCTCATGATCCACCTGTCTCCACGGCTGAACGTGCTGGGATTACAGGTTTCATCAATCACGCCCAGCGAAATGTCTTCTTTTGAGAAGAGTCTGTTCATATTCTTTACTCACTTTTTGATGGTATTTGTGTGTGTGTCAATTTGTTTAAGTTGCTTGTAGATTCTGCATATTAGACCTCTGACACGTGGTTAGATTGCAAAAATTTTCTCTCATTCTGTAGGTTGCCTGGTCACTCTGATGATAGCTTCTTTTGCTGTGCAGAAGCTCGTTAGTTTAATTATATCTCATTTGTCAATTTTAGCTTTTGCAATTTAGCGATTGCTTTTGGTATTTTATTCATGAAGTCTTTGGTCATGCCTATGCCTTGAATGGTTTTGCCTAGGTTTTCTTCTAGGGTTTTTATGGTTTGGTGTTTTACATTTAAGACTTTAATCCATCTTGATGTAATGTTTGTATAAGGTGTAAGGAAGGAGTCCAGTTTATGTTTTCTGAATGTGGCTAGCCAGTTCTTTCAGAGCAATTTGTTAAGTAGGAAATGTTTCCCCATTGCTTGTTTTTGTCAGGTTTGTCGGAGATCAGATGGCTGTAGATGCACGATGTTATTTCTGAGATCTCTGTTCTGTTCCGTTGGTCTATATATCTGTTTTGGTATCAGTACTGTGCTGTTTTGGTTACTGTGGCCTTGTAGTATAGTTTGAAGTCTGGCAGCAGGATGCCTCAAGCCTTGTTGTTTTTGCTTAGGATTATTTTGGGTTGACAGGCAAACAGGCTCGTATAGTTGGGGTCACATGCCCAGAGTATCACAGCTAATTAAGATGTGAGCTGAGAATTGAAATGCACTTGTTCCTTCCCTTACCTGGGTCTGTTGTATAATGCATCTTAGCAGCTATTTAAGGGTAGGAATTAGAACATTTGGACTTCTTTTTGACTACTTTTTAACTTGCATTTTGATAATGCAGGAAAGACCTTCATCCTATCCCTGAGCCCCTCTCTCAGAAAGCTGAACCCCACTGCTGACCACATTGTGGGGTGGCCATTAGGAATCAGGCAGGGAGCGGGGGCCGGGAATTAATACGCATGAATTATGTTGCCCAAATTTGCCCATCTTAGAAAGTCTCCTCCACTATTCTGTGTGAAGTGATTATTCCAGGGTAATTGTGCCCTGATGCGCTGCACCTCAGTCTGACTTGTCTTTTTGAAAATCACTGGATTACTCTCATGAACGGGGATATTTCTCTTTCTATTTGAAAACGGCCAACTGTCCTCTGCAGGTGTCCTGATTTGCTAGTTTAGACCCTGAAGATAGCGGTGAGAAAATATTTGGGCCACATCAGAATACCTATTCTCAGCTGGAGCATATATAGAAATTTCTTAATAATATCTAACCATTTTCTCAATAACCATTATATTTAACATTGATAGCTTGGAGGGCAGGGAAGGACACAGATAACACAATCTTGAAAGTTTAATTTGTTTATAAGGTTTTTTTGGTCCTTGTTTAGTTTTGGGATACAAGGTCTTGCTCTGGTGCCCAGGCTGGAGGGCAGTGGCATAATCATAACTCATAATTTGGTTGTAATGGTTTTTTAAAACATATTTTCGCTGAGAGTGGTAGCTCACACCTGTAATCTAAACACTTTGGGTGGCCAAGGTGGGACGATCGCCTGATCCCAGGAGTTCAAGAGGAGTCTGGGCAACATAAGTAGGCTCAGTCTCTAGAAAAAAATTAAAAATTGGCTGGGTGTAGCTTTGCATGCCTGTAGTCCCAGCTATTTGGGAGGCTGAGGTGAAAGCATCACTGGAGCCTAAGAGTTTGAGGCTGCAATGACCCATGATTCAGCCACTGCACTGACAGAGTGAGACAAGTGTGTGTGTGTGTGTGTGGTTGTGTGTGTATAAAAAATTTGTATGTGAAAAAAATTCAACCACGGGAGAAAAATGAAAGCCCATGTTGGAGGATGTGGAGAAATGTGAGTATGGCTCCAGCAACTCAGTGAGACTTGCTTTTCCATCTTGAAGAATTACCCATCCACACTGAAACCATAGCCTAACAAATGCCCGTTCTCACACTATGCCTGCTGGGATACCAGTATGTAGCCTTTTGAAAGAAATAAAATCTTTCACCTAAGAGAAGGACAAGAGAAAAAGAGAGTTTCACATCTAAAGCCTTCATTTTCTTTATGAATCAAGAGCAACTTGTCATTTGAGTTGTCCAAAGGCGACTGACAGCACTAATACACTTAATGAATACACCAGGAAAAATGGGCCTCTCAGATGAGGAGGAGGCACAATGGTAAAAAAAACTCAATCCATTCTCAGCTTTGCATGGTGCTCGCATCTCAAGAAGGGGTGTCAACCATATGAACCGTTTTCACTGGACAAGGCCAGAGGAAAGATTAGTACAACACAACTATGAGGCCGCAAATCAAACTGGTAGTGGGAGCATGCATGAGGCTTCAGTGGCCGAGACACTGGTGGCTACCCTTGGGTGTCACTTAAACCTTCGGGTGAAGGACCTTTTTTTTCCCAATTGGCTCAGAGAAACTAATAAACATTAAAATTGTGATTTGTTTTTCTTTTCAAAATTTCTAACACATAGAGGACTCTCTAACACTCCAAAAGACATTCAGCTATTCATGCAGCTGAGGACCTGCTTGCTCTGTAGAGGGATGGCAGAGCAGCAGCTACCAGCTTTAGTAGCTTTAAGCTCCTCCTCTCATAGGGACAGGCCACCCCCACACAACCCCCCTAACTTCATAGGCTCTGGTTGTCAGGTGCACCTGGGGTACTGTCTTCCTCCCATCTCACTATCTCTCCAAGACAGTCCAGCTCAATCTAAAACCAACCCTAGCATGGCGAGTTGTAGACTCTCTTCCATTCTCGTAGCACAGTGTGACTTCTGGAGAGCGCTCCCCCGTCTTCTTACCTCAACTGATGTGAAAAGAGCCGGTTCCCAGGCAGTTAGATGTTCAGTGACATAAGAGGCCCAGCATGAGCAGGGCCTGCCCCACAGCGTGGCACCTCTCCCCTACCTGGCCTTCAGGCCGGCCTTTTCTCTTCTGTCACCAATGTCAGGTGATGGTCACCTGTGCCACACCCTCATGAGGTTGGTAAGTAGCAGGGGTGTAAACCCCAACAGATTTCCTGTGACTCTACCGTCTTACCTCCCACTCAAGTGACATTATAAGCATAATTTTACATTTGATCTAATTTATGCATAACTTTTTTATAACATTTCTGACAACAGCCCTCACAACCAAATGAGTCTGGGTTACAGAACACACGGGTGAGGCTGGGGTAGCAGGTTTCACTTAACTTTATTCCAATGTGAAATGAAGATTGATGATTTAAACCCAAAACAAAGTTGTTTATCAGCTGTGGGGTTGCTACACTTGCTAGCTCATGCTCACTTCCTTTGAAACAAGGTACTGGACAGACCATATTCATAAGTAGCTCTTCGCAAAACCCCAGACAGAAGTCCCAGTCAGACACAGCTCCCTCAGGCTCACAGGGCGGCAACCTCCTCCTCCATGTTGGGCTCTGACAGCAGGCAAGGGAAGCAGCACAGGCAGCAGGGGACAGGGAAGGCCCGGGACTGTAGGGATCCCCAAATGCCCCAGAGCTATTCTCTGTAGAAGGGCGCACTCACGTCTCACTCTTTCAGTGCAGTGGCTGAATCATGGGTCACTGCAGCCTCAAATTCTTAGGCTCCAGTGACGCTTTCACCTCAGCCCCTCAAGTAGCTGTGTGGCAAAGCCTCCTATTTTTTGACTTAAAACCTGGACTTTAAGCCAGGTTGGGCCTGGGAATAGTGGCAGCCAAAGCAGCAGCCAAATATACACAGTCTAGATGTCTACACTCATGGACACAGGCATATTCCACACTTGCTGGAGCACGAGAGGCGTGAGAGGCACCTGTTTGCCAGCTGCTAACTGATGTCCACACACCCCATTCACTTGTCTTCATTTAGGTCTCTGCATCGTATATTCCCTCAGCCAGTGCAAACACATCTTCTGGGGGGCATCATGAATTGCAGCACCAGCCCCACTTGTTCGGGGAGGGAGTCAGGAGGAATCTGGTCAGCTCCTAATCCCCCAGGACAAAGGTGATGCCCTCTTTTCAGGACTTACATCCAGCAGCGCCATCTCGGGATGGGTTTTTGAAACACAAGCAGCATGAGGTAGCAAGAATGTTGTGACAGGCTAAGGGCCATGGGCAGCTGGCTGCTGGAGAAGCAGCACAGGACAGGCACATCTGCGGGTCGCACCATGAAAAGCCAAGGTAGACACAGCCTCTACCCCCAACAGCCCCAGCCCAGATGGCATTCAAATCTTCCCGGATAGTATTTGGGTACCCGATGCCCATCACTCGCGGGCTCATTAGCACGGTCTTGTTGGTTACTCAGGGACTAAGGGGGTGGGGGATGTAGATCCAGGGTGGGCGCCGCCTCACGGCCAGAGTCCACCTGACTGCAGGCCAGCAAGCCAGCCCAAGCAGCTCAGCTCTAGTCACCTCTGGCGGCACTTTCTATGTATACTTTACACAAAGGTAGAAAAAGAGGTCAACATTTGCTGTTGTGACGTGAAAGTCTATACCCCATTAAGACCTTAAGATGCTATTGTCTTAAGCCCTCTTTAATAAAATGTACACAAATAAACACATACAAGCTGAAACTAATATAAATGAAATATTAGGATTTTTTAAACCCATAAACAGACACGAAAACAGTCACTGTTTGATTGCAGAGAAAGTGGGATTCTAAAGCAGCTGACCACAAAACAGCCCCGCCATATCCCAGGCAGGCCAGGCAGTCTCAACACTACAAGGACATGTGATGGCCACAGAGGATGACAGCTCCCATGAGTATTCTAAGGCACTGTGTTAGCTTCTCACTCACAGTCTCAGAATACCCTGTGAGGGGAGGCCCCGCCTCACTAGAGCACAGGAGTTTCCTGAGTTCTTCCCAGAAAACGGTCATCAAAGTGAGGAGCAGGGGAAGCTCACACAGAACAAGTGAGTCCCTAGGGTCTCCTTAACCTCCCTGAGCTCCTCCACATGGGTCCCTCAGGGAAAGTGAGCAGCCTCCTAACCCCCTTGATAGGGTTCCAGTCCTGCAGGTCTGGACTCTCTCATTTTGTGCTACCATAGGGGGTGACAATGCAAACACAGACCCCCTTATTTGCCATCTCTCAATGCCAGGCCAGGCCCAGAGCCCTTTGCTGACACAGCCCAGGGGATGCTCAAGGCTCACCTCCGCACAGTCCCCTGTAGTGTACTGAGATGAGCAAGGAGGTGCAAGTAGATACAAATCCCCATGGGCATGGCCTCAGGCATGTTCCACAGGCTTAGAGTCTCGCTGAGGAGCTCACAGCCCTCCTTCAGGAATCCTGCAGATCACACCCTCAGGGAGCAGTGCTCAGATGAGCAGGCAGGCCCCACATCCTCCACCCCATGATGCTCTGTTCCACTTTGCAGGCTTCTGCATTGGCCTGTACGCACTGCTTTCTGGTGAGATGTCCGAGTTGAAGTGAATGTTGAAGGCCACACAGCTGATGGTGCTCACTGCCTTGCCCATGTTGTTCATCACCTCCTGGCTCCAAGGGTCAGCTGTGGAGACACAGCTTGATGGGAGGTAGCCCCACTCCACCATCAGTGGTGCTGTGTTGCCCTGATCTGCACCTCCCAGGTCCTTGCTGAGATGTCTGCATGCTTCTCTAAGGGACTGGGTCACGAGGCACCCCTGGCAAGGACCAGCTGGCAGAAAAGGCTGGACACTCCCTCAGCCTCCGCAGCAGCCCCACCTGTGCTGTCATCTGTGCTGATGATCTCCGTGGTAAGATTATGGGAAATTATTTAAAGCATCATTTCCCCGTTCACTTCCCTATCTTAATAACAGCACTGATAACTTTTAAGCCCTAGCAAGCTGAAACTGCAAGACACATGATCTTCTGCCTTAGAAGGGCCATGTTAGGGCAGTGTGTGCCCAGGTGAGAGCCCCATGGTTGTTAGTGGAAGCGGGGAGCTGGATGGGCCTGGCTCCACAGCCTAGTGAAAAGTAGGACCCTCTCTTTCCAGAATATGAAAGTCTCAGAGGCCGGGAAAGTGTGCTTGGGTGGCCTGCCAAGAAGCAGAAGGCTAGAAGGCCTGGAATGAACCCCAACAGCCTTCAAGATGCCTGATAGGGCTGGGTTCATTCCAGCTTTCTTTGCTTTCATCCTGTTAGCAAGAAAACCTGCTCACAGATGGCAAGCAGGCCTGAGGCTGTCATTCCCTCATCAGGGGCTATAGGCACATTTAATGTGGCTCTTTCTTGAAGTAGCTGCTCAGGCCGGTTCTTGCAAAGCAGTTCCCTTATCCACAGGTTCTTGTTCCATCCAGGTGTCTGCAGAGGGACTAGGGAGGGAGACAAGGGCTCAGCCTGGGCGTCACAACCTGCTCTGAGATATCTCTTTTGTTACTTCCTCACAGATAGCCTCAAACTTCCAAATGAACAGACCAGCATGGAGGCTCCAGGAAAGTGCACAGAATTCTGTCTAGTACCCAGATGGAAGGGGGTTCCAAGTCAGGGCAGGGCCAGGCTGCATGTATCTCTTCAGGAATGTTCACCTCATGGTCCAACTTCAAGGTGTCCATCCTCTGTGTGCATGCAGTCCATGGAAGGTTCTGCCTGGGGAACCGTCCAGCTGCACACCTGCAATGTGGTGATGACCCTCTTGAATGGGTGGTTGTGGGCCCCATGGCAGGCAGCAGAGAGGGAAATGCTCAGCCCACAAAGCCCAGAGCCCTGCCACAGGCTACTGTGAAGCCTCCATCTGCTCTAGGTTCTTGCCCTGAGAGGCTGCCCTGAAGTCAAACAGAAGCAGGTGAGCCTCTCTCCAGGGCTACTCTCTCCCCCACTGACAGCTCCCTAGAGGGGGACTCAGATGGCGGTGACAGATTCCTCAGGCAGAAGGACTGGAGTTTAGGCTGACCGATTCATTCCATACCCCCACATGACATGACACAAGGCAGGGGATGTGGGACAAAGGCATTGCCTTTTCTTCTGGCATGAAGAATGGCTTAGGAAGCAGGGTCTGGTGGGGCTGGGGTTGAGCGATAGGCTGTGGGCCACAAGGAGTGGTCGAACACTGAGTAAGTGTCCTGGTTACCTGCCCACAGACCCAGAACAGGTGGCATCCCAGGAGCCTGGGAGGGGCTGGCAGAGACTTACTGGTTCCAGCAAAAGCCCCATGTGGATGCAGTAATGCTGCCTGCTTGTTGGCTGTAATTACAAACAGGTATGTGAGGTCCCTATGCATCTTGCAGCTCTCAGAGAGTGGGTTCCAGCTGCTCATGGTAGGCACTTTTAGTCACTGAACGTGCTTCAAAAATGGCCAAGATTGACTAAGCCAGGCGTCTTGCTGTGAGATCCTTCACCCAACTGAGGACCTGTTTCTTTTTCCCCCTGGCAGTTTCACCTTACAATTCTGGTTCTGGAGACACGATGGCCCCTCTTGGACTCCCGGGAGAATGTGCTCAGGTGACACACAGTCGACAGGGCCCATTTCCATGCCATTCTTCCATTTCCCACTGTTTGAGGGGCCGAGGCCGGTGATCAGCACAGGGCCACCCAGGGCCAGCTGTCTGCAGCTAAATGTCATGCTGGTCTGGATGTCTCAGGGCCAGAAACCTCCAGGTGAGATGGCCTGGTCCTCAGCACCTGGCTTCCATGCTCCTTTTTCCTCTGTTCAATCCTGGCCCCAATGCCTCCCGCAACTTTCAGGTCACCATTGGCGAAGATGCTCAGGAAGAACAAGCAGCTGCACTCAAACCTGCTGAAGGTGGCATATGGGTCCAGGCTCTTGAGCTGATCTTGGACGTGGTACATGTAGCTGCAGGCCTTGAGCAGTGTGTGTCGCTCATTCCGGAAGTAGGGGAAAAGGATTTTCCAGGGTCCTACGCCTTAGAATGACCCATCTAGCACAGAAAATAGTTTGTAAGGTGCTACCATGTGTGGTTTTAATTTTCAGCTTTAGGCTTTCATTTTCAAATTCCACAATAAACACATAAGGTGGGGTTCTGATTTCAACACACACACACATTTTCTCTCTCTCCCTCTCTCTTAGAAACTTCCAGTGCATTCACTCTGAAAGCCAAAGTCCTCCCAGAATCTTGTGAGAATCTAAATGATCTGAATAGTTTGTCATTGCTTTTGGGGATCTGGGAAAATCTCTGCACATTTCTGGAGACCGCTGTTATGTCATTTTTTATAAATCTGTTGGGTTTCAATTCAGAAGTGTGTGAAGGGAGTTGTGGCGGAATTGGCATTTGGTTTAGAAATTCCAGGAACACCAGAGACAGATGATACTTCTTTTCAGCTTCATAACATCAAGTCTTATGAAGGCTAAAACCTAATTCTACAAAAAAATTAGACTGAAAAACTTTATAGGCAAAAATTATCTTATTAAAAAGGAAAATCTAATTATTTTATTTAAAAATTTTCTTTTTCTTGGTAGGATCTAATTATAGAAATTTGAACTCTGTATGCCAACAGACTCTATTGTAGGATGGCTTACTGTATGTACTCATTTTACAGATTTCTTACAAAAACTTTTTCCTTAAGGGAAATTATAATACTGTTCGACATATATTGAATTCCCAATTATTACCTTATTTCTCACTTATTATTTTATGATTCTGTCTTCTTTAATATGAAGATTACTATGACTGTGTGTTCACTTTCTGAATTATCATGTGTCACATTAGTCTGTAATTTCAGTTTGAAAAGTTCTAAGATAGCATATATATTCAATATATTGCTATATATTGAATATATATTCAATATATTGCTATATTCAATATATTGAATATATATTCAATATATTGCTATATTCTATATATTCAATATATTGCTAATATATTCAAATGAGTATATTATGTATAAATTATATAATAAATAATTTATTAATATATTTAGCTTTATGTTTAACTGACTCTAGGCACTATGTTACTATTAGCATTTTCTTCCAGATTTCCCAACTTTTATTTGACTAATAGTACAATTTATTTCCAATTTTATTTTATATATCAATGTTTTATATTGTATTTACAATATTTATATTTTTACCATATATGAAAATGTAAGACTTTTCTATTAAAGGCTAGATTACAGCCTTACCATTTTGTGTAAGAAAAGCAGCAATGCATCAAGAAGCATAATATAAAACTTTCTCTAATATTACTTAAATGCTTATTCCTTAAAACTTTCGCATCACAGCTCTTTGTAATAATTATAATGTGTTTTCTCTGAATTGTTGTTTCCCCAACTGTATCCAAATAATTCAAAATTTATACTTTTCATGGATTCGCAGGAAGAGTTGAAAATTGTAGTTACGTAGGATTCTTTTTCAGTTGGACACTATGTTCATTCAGGATTTTATGGATTAAAGTTTTTCTTAATTATGTTTTATAATTTTATGTTTCTGTATTTTTTAGAGTAGGCTGTCTCACATCAGTTAATTGTGTTTTTAGTTTCTACCTGTTTATTATGATTTTGAATTACATTATTCAAATAAGAATTTGAGGGTTAATGTTTCTTTTAACTTTGTTTTGCAATTTTACATTTCTGTGTTTCATGTTTTAGGGTAGAGCACCTTACATCAGTTTATTGTTTTTAGTTTTAATTTATATAATGTAATTTTGTATGACAATATTCAACTCTGTACACCTTAAGACAGTGTGGGGCAAAAGTCAAATATTAACCATCCCTATGTCTTTTGTTAATATATTGATTTAAGTGTTTGTTTGCTTGTATAAATATGGCCCCTATTTTGTTTATGACTTGTATATTTTCTTCTTGTTTGATGGCCAATAGTTGATTCTGTCTAAGTGAGTAATCATGGAAATTGTCTTAATTTCAACATCTATTGTTTATATTATCTTAGTGTGAAAGAAAGATTTATGCGATTTGAAGATAACTTTTCAAAAACTTTGTAACTCTGTCTCTTCAGGTGTCTCCTTTTTTTTTTTTTTTCAGCTTTTGACAGATTCTTACCCTGTCACCAAAGTGCAGTGGCACAATCTTGAATGACTGCAACCTCCACCTCCCAGGTTAAAGCAATTCTCCTGCTGCTGCCTCTTGAGTGGCTGGCATTAAAGGTGTTCACCGCCACACCTGGCTAATTTTTGTATTTTTCATAGAGCTGGGGCTTCACCATGATGGCCAGGCTGGTCTTGAACTCATGGCCTCAAGTAATCTGTATGCCCCAGCCTCCCAGAGAGCTGGGATTACAGCCATGAGCCATCACTCTTGGCCCTTGGGTGTCGTTTTTAATTTCGATTGTGGAAAAAATACATAAAATAAAATTTAGAATCTTTAACATTTTTTCTTATCTAGTTCAATCATGTTAAGTGTATTTACATTGTTATGCAACATATTTGTAAAAATTTTTCTTTTACAAAACTAAAACTCAGTACACACATGAAATGACAGCTACTCATTTTCCTTACCACCTGGCTCCTGATAAAAACCATTCTCTTTTCTGTTTCTAGGCTTCAATACTTTAGATATTACATACAAGTAGAATCATAGAGCATCTGTTTTATTGTGACTAATTTTACGTAGCATCATGTTCTCAAGATTTCTCTTTATTGTGGATGGTACAAGATTTTCTGCCTTTAAAAGCTGAGTAATAGTCCATTACTTTTATATTACAAATTGTATTTATTTATTTATTCTATCAGCAAAGTTTGTGTTGCTTTCACCTATTCGCCTCTGTGAATAATGCTGCAATGAATATGGGTGTGCAAATAAGTATTTGTCATATGTGTCAGGTTTACGTTTGTGCTATCTTCTGTTTTATTGGAAAAAGTATCTGTCTTTATGCCAGAAACAAACTGTTTTCATTACTGTTGCTTTGTAATGTGCTTTGAAATCAAAAAAGGTGAGGTCACTATCATTGTTGTTTTTTTTAAACATTTTTGGGCTCTTTATGTTCGCTTGAGATTCCGTATAATTTGTTGGTTCCTTTTTCTATTTCTAAAAAAAAAAAATTGTTAATTTAAAAGGGATTGCATTGAATCTGTAACTCGCTTTAGGCATCATGAGCATTCTTCATAATATTAAGTCTTACAACCCTTAAACATGAGCGTGCTCAAAAGTGAGTAAATTTCCATATATATGTTGCTGTTTTTGTTTTCCTCTGTTATTGATTTCTAGTTTTAATCCATTTTGATCAGAAATAATAGTCATTGAAAGGCTAAACCACTCTAGGAAGTGACCTCCATTACAGAACATTACAAAGATATGTGAGGGCAGCTCTTCTGCCCTGATGGGCTACAGGGATGAGTTCTCTGGGATGACACATTGCAGACAAATGCAGGGAACAATATAATCCCCTTTTCATGTAAGCTCTTCCTTATTTTTGTAGAGTATTAGTGATAGTGGTGGCTTTTAAGTCTTGGAGAAGGTCTGGCAGTACCGTGAAGCTGCCTACTACAGATGATACCAGGGGTGAATAATTAAAACTATACAAACTGTAGTAACATGAATAAATACAGCCTAGTGTAAAGTAAAAACAACACAAAGGCCTCCTCTGCTATTTCTACAAGAATGTAGAAAGGGACTTTACTCTTAACGCAGTTGCCATTGGGACTAGTTAATTCTAGACATTTGGGGGGGAGATCTTTGGGTCACTCATGGAAACCCCCTACAAGACAGCCCAGAGAAATTCCATATTTGGGTCTGGATCCTGGGCCCATCCTGCTTTTGTCAGGCCCCTCTCTGTAGAGACCCCCATGTGCCTGCTCTGACCGTAACTCATTGTATGCCATGCTTGGAGGTGTGGTGAACCTGCCAGTTGTCCAAGGTTATGGGGGAGTTGAACCCATCAAATATCTGCTCACTGATTTTTATGCAGCTCTACAAAGTGTGTTCCCAGCAGCGAAGCCGGAAAAAAAAAAAAAAGTAAAAAGAAAAAAAAAGTAGTTAATTGTCTGCTTTGTTTTTACCACCAGGTGACATCTCCATTAGAAATTCTGTTTCCTAGAACAGGAACATAGGAGTATCCGCATAGACCCCCAGCAAATGAGGAAACCAGACGACAGCTTAAGGCCTTGGGATTCACATCTGAGTAGACACACTTGGTCCGCAACACTCAATTTTTTATTCCACCAGCCATTACCTGGGTATGAACATGACAGACCCACCACGGTTCCAATGCCTTACAACCTGCCCCTGTGAGGAAGAGCCCCCTCCTTTCCTGCTCCCCCTGAAACACATGGTAATGGTAGGCAGGGTCGTGTTGCCCAGATTAGATGACAAGGGTGGCCTGGCCTGGACGGAGCTGCCCTGGGCCACACTGTGTTACCTGTGTGTGCCTCTTCTCGAATGGCCAGTGGTACCAAGGATGTTGGCTGAGCCAATACGTATATTGTCAGAAAAGACTCTCACTTTGAGCCTTTCTCAGGCAACAGCTTAGGAATATAGCATACAATGAGAACACAGTGCTCTCTCAAGCATCTCCCATGAAATTAGTGAGATACAGGGCTGCTCTAGAATATGGGTGTCTGGTTCCCAAAGTTCTAAATTCTGTTAGGTTCCGTCACAAGGGAAGTCTGTTAACTTCTTCAAGGTTTTATTCCCTGAGCTCTTTTCCTCCATAAATCTATGTGAAGGCCCTGCTGGGCTGCTGGTTTCTCACCCTCCTCTCCCATGTCAACTCTTTACCTGTAAACAGTTATGCAAACACAATTATGGCCCTTACTCCCCCAAAAAGATTTAAAGGCAGCCAGGGCCCCAGGTTTGAGAGAACAGAGTTGGGTTAAAATCTTCTTTTCCTTTTCATTTCTGTGACCATATAAAAATCACTGTGTGCTTTAGGTCTCCCCAGCCCTAAAGTATGCATAATGGGATTATGCTAGCATCAACTTCCAGAAACAGTCATTGGCGATATATGAGATAGAATGAATAAAACTCGGTTGGATGCAGTGGCTCTTGCCTGTAATCTTAGCAGATTGGTAGACCAAGACGGGTGGAACACTTAAGGCCAGGGGTTTGAAACCAGCCATGACCAGCATGGCAAAAACCCTTCTCTAGTAAAAATGCAAAAATTAGCCAGATGTGTTGATGCATGCCTGTAATCCCAGGCACTTAGGAGGCCGAGGTGTAAGAATCACTTGAGCCCGGGAAGCAGAGATTACATTGAGTCATGATCGTGCCACTGCAATCCAGCCTGGGTGACAGAGCGAGACTCTGTCTCAAAATAATATATATCAATATAATGTATATATACATATATATTTATATATTATGTATAACTATATATAATATATAAACTTATATATCTTTATATATAAAAGATATATATTTTATATATATAGCCTTATTTTTCCATTCTACAGCAGAAGAAGTTGAAATCAAAAGGAAATCAAATACTGTCTTCTGGCATTAAATATTCCAGTGCTGTCCATTATATTTAGAATCATATGTGTATGCCTCATCTCAGCCTATGTGGTGGGCGCCCCCAACACACTAGGTTGTGAGTGACTCTGTTAATGTAAAAACGCAGCTCACCGCTCAGTGCCTCAGAAGCCGGTACTATAACACCGGGTTTCCAGCAAAGAGATGAGATTCCAGCTCAAGTCTGTTTCCCTGTGCTTACTTAAAGGTAGTAACATTCTCAGAAAGGTTTAGGAGGTGGGTTCTGGATGAGGTGGGTTCTGGATTAGTAGGGAATTGCTGAAAGGAAAAATGTATGGAAAGTCATTGGGCATGAACAGTCATCTTTTCCTGCTACACACAGGTCATGTGTGCAAATTTGGAGAGAGTTAGTATAAAACATGTGATGGAAATTTGGGCTCTGACATCAGTGAGCTTATTTCACACAGACTCCAGTTTAACATATTGGTTCTGACCAATTTTAGCCAGTTTTTAGAAGTCTCATAAGTGGAATAAATTTCAGTCTTTCAACAAGTTGTATCTTTTCTTATCTGTCATTCTGCAAACTGAAGAATTTCTCCTAGTCACTGGTTTAACTCTTTGGCGACCTGGTTCTAGTTTCTGTCAAAGAGAATACAACAAATGTGATAGGTTATCACTTCTGACTTAGTTCAGGCTTCTATACCAAAAAACATAGACTAAGCAACTTACAAACAAAAGACTTTAGTTCCGGAGGCTAGAAATTTGAGATTGGGCTTCCAGCATGGTTGGGGTCTGGTAAGGACTCGCTTCTGAGTTTCAACCTCCAGATTTCAGGTTGTATTCTCATTTAGCAGAGAGAGGGAGAGACAGCCTTCTGTGGTTTCTTTTACAAAGCTAGTAATCTCTATCATGAGGGCCTCATGCTTAGGACTTAATTACCTCTGACCTGCTAAGGCCATTACGCTGGGGATTAAGGTTCTGGAATGTGAATATGGTGGGGAATCACATAGTCTATTGCAACTTCCAAAGTTATATTTCTAAAAGAGCTATTATTTTCCTCCTACTTGCTCTGTCCTCTGCTTCCTCTCTCAATCTCTCTGTCTCCCTTTCTCTCTTTTTCTGTGCATATGTCTGTCTATCGCTTTCATCTTCCATCTCTCTATTATATTCTTCAAGATGAGGAAATGATCTCCAGTGTCCTAAGATGCTCTAGACACAGACCCACATGATAGAGAACTGAGGAGATTCCCAGGCCATTCGAGAGGAAGAAACTTGGGCTCTCAGTTGACACTGAATCGTGCCAATTTCCCTGAGGCAGATTGGAGGCTGATCTCTCCCCAAATCCTGCTTCAGTTGAAATCACAGCCCCAGCCTCGTAAGAGATCTTGAGGCAGAGGCACCCAACTAAGCTATATCGAGATTCTACTTCACAAAAACTGTGAGATAGTATTTGTTGTCAAAATGTGCTAAAATTCAGGGCAATGTTGTCAGAGAGGGGCAAATGACTAACCTCCTCTTTCAGGCCCCAGGATCCTCCCGCCCCTCTCTTCCTGTCTTTGTCAGGCTGCCTGCTGCCACACTTGTCCCGTTACAACCTCCACTGCTGAACTCACATGTGCGTGTGAGTCTCTTCACAAAGAGTGGCTTTTCCCTGACACACTTTCCACACCTGCGCAGGACTGGCTCTCTGTTGTCATTCTAGTCACAACATAATGTCACCTCAGCGAGACATTCATGTCCCCTCCACGCAACCTCTCCCCAGCCCTCCCTCCCAACATTCTACTTTATTTCCATTATAAAATGCTCTTTCCTTTCGCATGTACTTGCTTTAGTGTTTTCGTCCAGCAGTCCTCAGACTGTGAGCTCCCCGCGGGGAGGCAGGGATAACATAATCATTTTCGGTATCACATTGTGAACCTACCAAGGTAGCTGCCAGAGGGTGGGTGCTAGGGGAAGAGTCGCTGAGTAAAATAACATGGAAAATCACAAAGCCCTTCTTCCTGCTTTTGGCCACCCAATAATGTGGAGATCTTGAATGACAACAGGAGGTGCAGGACCTCAGCGTGACTCTGCCTCTGGCTCCAGCTGCTCCAGTAAAGCCCAGCGGGCACAAGAAACACGGGGTCTGCCGCCACCTAGAGGCCTCCACTGTCACTGTAGTCCCAGATTGAAGCATCACAAAACAGCTACCTGCACTGGGGGATTCTCAAGGCAGTGGCTCTTCAGGGACCCCTGGGGAAAAGGAGCAGTATCTGAAGGTTCCAAGGGCCATAAAAGTGACCTCGGAAGCCTCCCTTGATTCCTATTTTCTTCGGCCTCTTTGGGTGTGCTGTGCACTCATTACCCACTTTAACAGCATTCAGACACATTATTTTCTTCCACTTCCGAATGAGGACCTCAAGGACACCCAAAAAATCTAGTATTTTTTCTGGGCCCCACACTCCAGAGCCCAGTGCATTGTCACATTCTTCTTTATTCCAAGTCCTCATCTGCCTAAGTCTCTAGGCCTCTCTCTTCTCTGAAGGACCTCTGGAAACTGAAAAGCCTCTTCCCAGAGTCTCAAAGCACACTGAGTTACCAATGAAGAGCCAAGGGCAGCAGACCCTTCTGAGTATCTTGAATCCTTGGTATTGTTCCTTTCGAGTACCGCTATTTATGAGGGAGAAAACAAAGGCTTTCTGTCCTGTAGCCTCTCTTTATATCACACGGGATTGTGGGGGGAGGGCATAGCTCATTTTAGTTCCAGGTGCCCACAGAGGTGGGGGTCACAACCCCAGTCCTGTCCTCTTGAAACAGCTGGAGAGGTCCCCAGGCCCGGTAAAACCCAGGGAACCGGGAGGATCCTTCATCCCATGCTGTCAGCTCCTGGACATGTAGCTGGGGGAGTAGATGCCTCTGCCTTATGGCAAAGCTGCATCTACTATTTCTTCCCCTTTTGTCATTTATTTGCTTTCCTCTTCCCTAACCTCACTTTAGAATCTCCACTTTAGATGCCCACTTTAGAAGACTGTGTGCGTTTGTGTGCGTGGTGTGTTTGTGTGTGCATGCCTGAACACCTACATGAGAATAAGAAAGAGCAGAAAGCCCAGGTAGAAAGAAGAGAACAAGGTTTTCCAGGACTTAGGGGCTCTCATTTCCAAAGCAAGTGGAAATGATGGGTGGGGTGCATGCAAGGCCTAGAAAGCTGGCTCCCTCCCTAATACTCTGTGCTCTGCCCAATTTCTGGGATCTGGACCAGTCTTTGCCTTTTTTGGGGGACTCAGACTTCCTGTTGTAAAATAAAGAGTTGGTCACAAAACTGTATAAGCACATGCTCAGTGAAGACAGGATATCATGCTCAATACCAGATAGAATATTGGGATGGGGAGAGTTTGGGCAGACTTAGGGGTCCTCGGGTGCTCAGGCCTCTGGACAGGGCCATTGCAGGCAAACATAAAGCACGGCACAGCCAGGTTTTCTTTCCAGGGCTACGGAATGAAACAATGCACCACAAGCTCTGCTCTTGAGGCTGGTCCCGTAAGATTTTCTCGCCTTCAACCAGCAACTGTTTGATGAATTTCATATCCTGAGAAGCCCATGTCCACCCCCATTACAGTTAGGGGCACAGGGTACTAGACCTGTAAAATAATGTCTTTTGACTTTTTCTTTTCTTTTCTTTTCTTTCTTTACTTTTCTTTTCTTTCTTTCTTTTGTTTTAACTGAGTGGATGTTTCTTCTTTCTGTTTTGTTTGTTTTTTAACTAATTTTTTAAGAGGTCTTTACAGGTCAGCTGTGGTGCCTCACGCCTGTAATTTCAACACTTTGAGAGGCTGAAGTGGGTGGATCATTTGAGGTCAGGAGTTCAAAACAAGCCTGGCAAACCTGGTGAAACCCCGTCTCTACTAAAATTACAAAAAAATTAGCCAGAAATGGTGGTACATGCCTGTAGTCCAGCTACTCAGAAAGTTGAGACAAAAGAATTGCTGAAACTCTGGAGGCGGATGTTGCAGTGAGCCGAAATTACACGACTGCACTCCGGACTGGGTGACAGAGTGAGTCTCTGTAAGAAAAAAAAAAAAAAAAGAGAGAGAGAGTGGTAGAGAGAGAGCGCTCTTAATGGAAATGTGAGCCCCTTTGTAATTTCATGAGCTGCAAATATTTATTCCAATTTTGGAATTTCTTTTCTTATTGTAGTGTTCTCTTTAAATTTGTTTGGATGTTATTAGTGTTTTGTTTTTCTTTGTTTCTATGTAACTTCTCCCCAAATTGATTTATAGATTTCTCTTTTCACAATACAATATTTTGGCAGAGATCTTGTGGAAACAGTCTAATCACTTTAAAAAATCTAAATAAATATAAAAAATCAAAGAACTGTAAAAACTATCCTGAAGAATGACAAAGTTTGCGAGGCTACAATGTCATATAATCAGACTTAGATTAAAGCTATAGTAATAAAAACTATGGATGGTAGTAATGTAAAAATAGGCACAAAGAAATCTAGAAAAACACGAGAGTCCAACTCAGACTCACACATCTGGACATTTTGTATATTACAAAAGAGGCACAGAAGAGCAATGGAGAGAAGACAGTCATCTCGGTAAATAGCACTGGGTCAACTGGTTATTTATGTGAGAAACAAATACTCTTATCTTATATTATTAACAAACTTCAATGATAAGTGGATTTTAAAGCTTAAGGTGAAAGTTGAACACAATATTTCTAGTAGATGACATAGATAAATATGTTCATGACTTTGGCACAGGCCAAGATTTCTTGGGAAACAAAATGCATTAATTATCAAGACAAAAGTATGACAAATTGGACTTTATTAGAACTAAAACCTTCTCTTCATAAAAAAAAAACTTCAGGAGAGCTGAAAGGCAAGAACAAAGCGAAAATCAACATTTGTCTTATATTTATGTGGCAAAAGCCTTTTTTCTAGATTATTTAACTAAATCCCATCAATTGATAAACAAAGATGCATACATTGAACAAAATTGGCAAACATGTGACTAGGAGTTCCACATACAGAACCGAAGGGCCAACAACTAAATCAACATATACACGATGTACGTAAGCACACTCTGGGACTCAGCAACTCTGCTACTACGTATATACACCCAATAGAAAGGCCAGCATATTTTCCAATGCAGACAAGTGCTCGAAGCAGCATTATTTGGTAATTTTCCAAACTGAAAAAAATTAAATGTGCATAGATAATAAAATAAATAAATAACACAGATACATTTTCCTTTATAAGGGGACATTATAAAGATATAAAATTAATTGGAGACATTAAAATATACAAAAATCTAACAAACACAATTTAATTAGATTTAAAAGTCCTATCCAGAGCAATCAGCAAATAGAAAAGAAAAAGGCAGACAAATAGAAAAAAAAATTGAATTCTCTTTCTCCATTGGCAATATGAGTCACTACGTAGAGAATGCTAAAGCCTTTCCAAAACTACTTTCGGAGAAAGCTTTAAAAGCCTCCTGAAATGGATAAGCAAGTAAAGTTTTAGGACACAAAACCAATATACAAAAATCAGTAACATCTCTATGCACCAACAACTTTGAATTCTTGAACTTCTTCTGGTTGTATTGCATTTTCAACTTCTTCCCTCAGTTAACTATATATTTTTTCTTTTTTCAGCTAAACTAATTTATTCTTCTATATAATTTCACCTTGTTAATAAACCCCAGGCCAAAAATTGAGAATAAAGTATTTGTCTGCATCCTGTTTCCTCATTTTGAAAACTAGTCCAGATGAAACCTATACTTGTTCTAGGGAGTTGGCATAGACAGCATTTATTTCCGTTCTCAGCAGGGACGCCAGCCAGAAAGAGGGAGTTCTGCATTTTCAATTTCATTAGACAGGACTCTGGATAGTTGTATGGGAAAAGATCTAAACTCTAAGGGAGCCAAATAGGACATTGCAAAGATTTATGCGTTTACTCTGGGAGCAATTATGGTGTTAAATTTTGTGCGAAATACTGCGCAAAGAGCAATTAAAGTGAAAATTATTAAGGCATTACCTTTATCTTCGCAAACTCACACTAGTCAGATTCTCTGAACCTCAGAACTTAACAACAACCTAGTAAAATCTTGTTCAGAGTGAAGAGAGGGTGGGGGCAGGAAGGTAAGTTTGAAAATTAGGCTGGGTGAATGAGATAATTACCCCTAGTAAGGCAGTGGAAGTATGGATGGCCTTGGGATGGGTGAAGACAAAAGAATCTCAGCAGACGGTGCAGATAAAAAAGGGCAGAAACCCAGGAGCCTTATGCAGGAAGAGGAATGAGTTTTCTGCACTAGGGAGAGTGACAGTAAAAAGCAGACGATAATAGGCGTCTGTGGTCATCTAGGGACAATAGGGTGGATGAGTTGGGGCTTACAGAATCAGTGAGGTACTTTTGGACAGTAGGATGGGTAAAGAAGCGCTATATTTTGGAATAATTATGTAGCAATGGTGGTTAGGAACAATAGAAACTCAAAGTATTACATAAATATGTTTTTTTCTTATTCTCCCACAAAAGCCTTTCGCCTTTCCTCTTAGAGAAAGGAGTGGTTTGCTATGATGTCTTTAAATTCTCACAGGTGAGCATTACTCTTTGCTGCCTTTTAGTAAAGGTTAGTTTTAAACAAATTAAAGGAGAGTCAATGGATTTTTCTGGCTCATAATGGTTCAGTGCAACATCTCATACCTTCTAATAGTTTTCAGTATAACTGAAATAACTGAGTGTCAATACTCCATGGAGGGGTTCTCCGCTTGCTAAGGCTTCTTCCTCTGGGCTAGGCCTTCTACACCATGGGTGTCCGGCTGTGGCTGGAGCTGGAATTTGGATTGACATCTGTGGGTCTTCCTAGCACACAATAGGCGCCCAATTAGCATGGCCAGAATCAAGCTCCTCCTTCTCATCATTTATTTCTCCATTTATCCCTTGTTGGGAATGGAGAGTCCTGCAACTGAGTTCAGCTCAGTGTTGAAGTTCAAATCTCAGCTGATACTTGGTGGATGTTGACTTTTTTGAGAAGAACTTGGGAGAATAAAACATTATAAAGGCTCTGGCAAGGCGCCATGACTCATGCCTGTATTCCTGGCATATTTATTGGCTGAGGAGAAAGAATTGATTGAGGCCAGGAATTTGATACCAGCTTGTCAACATAGTGAGACCCCATTTATACAAAAAAATTTGAAGCATTAAAAAAATTTAGCCAGGTGTGATAGTTCCAAACTGTAGTCTCAGCTATGCTGGAGATTGAGGCAGAGGATCACTTGAGCCAGGAGTTCTAGGCTGCAGGGAGCTATGATCATGCCACTGCACTCCAACCAGGGCACCCATTCAAGATGTTTCAAAAAGAAAATCTTTTATTATTCTTCACCCCTATAATCTCTCCAGAACTTATGCACTATGTAGCAGAAAGAATCAAAATCTCCAAGAGTTTGGTTCTTGCTTATGATTTGGTTTTCTGCTGCTTGGCTTCCCCCTCATGTCCCCATTTTGTATAAAATAAGAGCCCCCAGGTGAAGTGGAGTTTCTCCCCAGCAGAGGGTCTCCCCAAGGCCCCAGGACTGGCACTTTAGGTGGAGGCTTGCCTTTCAACCTCTGAATAATAATTGACACTAAAATTGACAAGTTTTCCAGACACCGGCTTCCTGAAAGGAGCATCCAGTCAGAAGACAAGATGAGGTCAGTAGCGAAGGTGACCCAGGCTGAGTGGGGAAGTCCACCAGCATATATGAAGACTGAGCGAAGGGAGGGTTTCCCTGATGTTCACTCCTTCCGCCCTCCATAAACTCCTCTACTTTTCCCAATCTTCCCTCTGACATCCTCTAAACTTTCTATCTTCCCTGGGCTTTCTTGCCAGGGAGTCTAATGAAGTAAAAGCTTTAAAACTGCTTTGATTTTAAAAATAATTTTATTGATTCTTAAAATGTACTGGCACAAAACAATAACATCAATTCTTAAAATGTTTAAAAAGTAAATTAAGTGTAAGTTTACATTTAATTAACTTATTTGATTCCTAATTAAAATACAACAAAAATTTTTTTGAAACAAGATCTTGCTCGGTCACCCAGACTGGAGTGCAGTGGTGAGATCTTGGTATATTGCAACCTCCACCCCCTAGGTTCAAGCGATTCTCATGCGTCAGCCTCCCAAGTAGCTGGTACTACAAGCACACACAACCAAGTGGCTAATTTTTGTGTTTTTAGTAGATATGAGGTTTTGCCATGGTGCCCATACTGGTCGCAAACTCCTGGTCTCAAGTGATTCAACCACCTCGGCCTCCCAAATTGCTGGGATTACAGGTTTGAGTCACCACACCTGACCTTAAATTTTTTAAAAATTATAGGTAAATTTAAATTACTCAGAAATAGTCAGAATTAATCGTTGAATACCCTGAATCTTTTTCTCATTCATAAGCCTTTCTAATCTTTCTATTCAAATTTAGGATTTGATTCGGTTCTAGTGTTTTAAAACCTGCTTTTTTTCCTTCAAAGAAATGCAGACCATCTTACAGGCCAATGGACATCACGGACTTTCTGATGTTTAGTTGCTGCCTGGTTGTTTGTCTATGACCTCCCATAATGTACTTAAGTAACACCCTCTTGATGATGGGGTTAAGTTGTTGAAAATATCTTGTCTTTTCTGAAGCACTACGTGGAAAATATTAGATTTTGAAAGAAACAGATAGACCCATACCACACCCTTCCTTTGAAATTCTCCACTGCTTATTTAAAGAGACATTTATTCCTGACTAACGTCCTACATTACACTCTCTATAGAACTTTTGGAAACTATAAAAGTACAAGAGAATCAATAAAGCAGTTTAATTTCTCACAAGATCCTCATTCTTATAAGTAACAGCTCAATTCCTATAATTCGGCATATTTCCTCTCTGTCATTTTTCTATACGTTTTTAATTTTGACCTCTAATGTTTGGTTGTACTTTTTAATGTATGCCTTTAATTAACAAGTTTAATGATATATCATCTCATAAGCACTTCTCCATGTCATAAAAAAATTCTTTGTACATCCCATTTTTAATACATATCAGTAGCTCCAAAGAAAAGGCATACCTTGTTTACTCTTCTAATCCCCTATTATTGGAAAATTTTGTTTTTCCAATTCTTTGAGATAATCAACTGGCTAGGGCTAGTATTTTGGTCCCCATTTAAATTTACTTAGAATTGCCTTTCTATAAGTGGCTATGTGACAGTTACAAGGATAAGATCCCTCCTGCAGAAGTGTGCCATGGGGTTGAAGCCTCCCTGCAAAGTACCTTCCTTGTGGCAGGTCCCCATGTGTCTTTCTAAAATCAGCACAGTCTGTCTGAGTGTGCTTGGAATTCTGCAGCTGTGACCCCTCTAGAATCTTCCTTGAATTTGGTGTAACTAATCTCCTACATGGTGGACACCAGGAAGTAGGCTGTATTCTGTGACCCTGAAAAATGACACGATGTTCTTGATGAAGAGGGTGGATATTCCTGAAGGAGAAATAATGTTTTCTCAACAGCAGAAGTAGATAACGAGTCTATTCAATGACTGGGTCATGGAAAACCCTGTTCTCTAGAGGTTGATGCTGCATTGCAGGCAAACCCACACCCTCGGTGTATGCCAGAGGCTTCAGAAACACAACGGAGCTCATACAAGAGTGACAGTTAGCAATGAAGCCTCAAGGTCTTCCACTGGAACAGAAGATAATAACTTACTCTGAAGAATTTTTTGCATCTCCCTGCCCATCCCCTAGCTACTGAGTGCAATTGTGCAAATCAATTGCATGCAACTATAAATATAGCTACAACTATGAGAAGAGCTGAGATTCTAAACCACAAATACAGACAACTACGAATATAGATGAGATGAAAAACTGTAAGCCTTGTTAAGGGTGTACAACATGTAACAACGGCACCCAATAGCTCACGTTTAGGTACCAAGGAAATAATAGCAGAAATGTTTTATGTTCACATTCAAAACAAGACCTATTATCATTCATCATCAGTTAATTTAGTCCTATTTTACTCATATTGGTTTTACTCTTTCTTGTAAGCACAGATGCTTCTCTGCTAGAATTTGAGAAATAACTTAGTCCACTGGTAGTGTCTCAAATTTATGTAGGTCATTCTATCAGAAGCCTGTTTATAAGAGTACTTGGTGCAGTTATTTCTGTGGGTTTCTGAGACATTCTTTTTATGTTGAAGACAAAGCCCTGTGGCCTGGAACTGTTTTGCAAGCACTTTTAGAAAAATAGCGGAGTAAAACCAAAGGTATATACTAATGAAAAATTAAGCCATGCTTTCAGGGATGTAGTTAGCTGATACACTAAAATGTTCTTTTATATAATGCAAACAGCATTAACACTTTAAAAAATAGAATTATATTATGCACAGTGAAGGCATTGGAAACTTTTCTACAAGCTTTAAATAATTTCTGGATTATTTATGTTAATAAAAATTATGTAAAAAATGTAACCTAGGGGAAGCTAAGCATACGTCTGATTATTTAATTTAACAAGATGCAAAATAGGCAAATTTCCATTTATGATAGTAGGACATAAAGAGTTTGTTCTGATACAAATATCAAACATAAAATGAAAGCAAGAAATAGAAAAAAAAGAAATGTGTATGTTCATTGTTTGAATGTGTGTATATTACTATGCAAAATTATATATTTTTATTAACTTAGATTATGTAAATATTTATTATATTTTAGGCAGCAGCAAATATTAACACATTTTTAATGTGCAGCTTAGATAAGAGTTGATTAATATTAGGAACTTACAACAAACGTTACGCAGAAAGAAATTCTAAAAATAATTTTGTATTAACTTTGAAAATCTTAAACCCTTTTCTACAGAAGTTTTTAAATTACAGATAATAAAATAGACAGTTTATAAAAAAGATAAAGCTACTGAGAAATAGTTGGATTTTGATTCATTATTTTTTCTGAATATTAGTATTTGGAGCTTCACTGTTAATAATTCCAATAGGCTACACAAATTTTCTCTTCAGTAAAATGGCAAAATAGAAGGCACTCTATTCTTAAATATATGATGCAATTTTGTTACCATTTTTTCTATATAAATGCCACAAAATTTAGGCCAATAAAAACAGAATTTCTTCCATGAAATTTCAAGAGCTGAGCTGAGCTGGGAAGAGCGTAACTGCTTAATATCAGAGTTGGAAATTAAAGCAAGAAGCCCACATCAGAGTAATAGTTAAGCCTTTTTATCTTCCTTTCTGTGATTGTATTAAGCAACAGGCAACATCAGATGAAGCACCGACTCCTCATTGTTCCATTTTTTCCTCATGGAAAAGCACCAGGAAAGGGTCAGATGGATCAGCGCAAGCATGGGGCACTGTCTCACTGAAGAGGTGGCCCCCTCATTAAAAACAGGCCTGCAATTTTGTGAAAAAGGGGGCAGGAGAGCGAGAGGAGAATGTATGAGCAAGATTAAAAAGCATGGAGTATTCATATGAATGTATAAAAATTATTATCAAAGTTCCATTTCTTCTCCAGAAACAGGGATCTGAACAAAAGTTTCTGAAGAAGGCCTTGACCAAAAGCCCCTGAGGAAGGTGCCCGTGAATCTAGATGCCTGGACTGGGAATGAAAATCTACATGTGAGTCTCAGTGGCCAAGATTTCCGCTTTTGTTTATTTCAACCCCTCAGAGACTGCAAAGCACTGATATTTATATGCTTCTCCTAAATGCACATGTCAGCAGCAGTGTGGCAACCGATGCTTTCAAAGATAAAAAGTTGGTATCAGAATTTCTGGCAAAAATTTAAACAATCTTATCTTTTCAACTTCAAATAACCGTATATGCTGAGAAACTTCAAAGGCATGTACCTCCACAAATAATTTTTCAGGAAAGAACTAAAGAAGCACAGCTGTAGAATAAAAATTCGACTGGAAGTTGATGCTACCTCTAGAAAATGCTAATAATGAAAGCACTGCTTGTTAGAATTTAACATGTCTTATTGGTGAATATAATGTCACAGCAGCATAGATGCAAGAGTATTTGGATCTGACTATGCTATCTAAAGCTACAATCCTTACATTTTCAAAAGTTTAGAAACATAGGTTAGAGGAGTTAGTGGAGGTGGTATTTCTCCTCTTTGGTTGATTTGGGAATTAACACCAATCCTCATATTATTTTCTGGTTCATATGTACACCATGTGTTTTAATCAGGACAATTTAGTTAAATAAATTGACTTAATCATTTTCAGGTGTCTGTAAAGGGAGCATTATTAACATTACAGATAACTTTTCACTGGAATAAAATACCTCGACCCATAAACTTCAATAGTCCCATCAATTGAGGTCAGTCCTTTATAATAAAATGAAGTCTACTATTCTTTTTAAAATATACGAAGTAAAAGTCATCAAGATCAATGTTATTCAGAAACAAAACTATAGTAAAAACACGGCTGTACCATTAGAACTTAATAAATCCCAAAATAGTATATATAGTGTAGAACTAAAATAAATAGTTATGATGTTTAAATATATTAGGGGAAAAGTTTAAAAGTAAGATCAAAACAAGGTATATTATCAAAATAATTACGTAAAACTTTTAAATGTAAAGAATAGAATACATAGGAAAATTACATAAATGAAAAAAGTATTTATGAATTAGAAGATAGAATGAAGTGAATATTTAGAAGCCCCAAAAGGGATAAAACAAATAAAGAATATGAAGAATTAAAATTCATAAAAATCTAGAATAAGTCATATAGTTTAAGTCCCAGTTTAAATAAATAAAATGGAGTGAATGTCAAATAGGGAATGAAAATATATAATTATTAAAACAATTAATTACAACAGCTTAAAGGCATACTTATCAAAAGAAAAACAATAGTTAAAAGCATAATACCAAAACAGAGAAAATCACATAAAGCCAACTAAGATAAAATTCAAATTAATTATAAAGCAATGAAAAGAAACATATTTCTCCGTATGTGAATAATATCAAGAATCCAGCAGATTATGGTCTTCAAAGTTCTGAGGGAAAAACATGTAAATTTAAAATTACATATATTTAAAAACTTATTTTCAGGTTTGAGGACAAAATGTAACTTAATAAACAAAAACAAGGTAAACTGAGTATATTTACCTCAGTAAAATGAATTTAAAATTTTCTGAAAATTTAGTTTATGAAGAAAAATACTCTTCCTGAGAACAAACATTGAGATAAAATAAATGTGCAAACATCTAAATAGATCTAAACTATATTAACACTGTGCCAAATTATACACAATGTGTGATATATCCATGTGAAGCATATTTATGGAATAATAAAAGAAAATGTTATCCCAAGGGTTATATTAAAGAGTAAATTTAATAATAGATGGGTAACTTATTTTATATCAGTGTAATATGTATTTAAGAGATTTCTGTCACTAAATTCTAAAATTTTGAGTGCTAATCTCATATACTGTTTGAACAATACTATTATTTTCTCAGCAAAGATCAGCACTGAAAGACTGACTCCTGCATAACCACTGACCACAGCTTCTGGAACAACAAAAGCATTGAATCATTAATCCTGAATGTGACCAATGAACATGAAATGAGGGAATCTACCCAGTTCATGGCCACAAAGCAACTCACCAACAACTGGATGGCCTGGGTAGCTTATTTCTCTGGAGAGACTCTTAGAGAGTGGCTCCTGCTATAGACATGCTGAGACTGCATTTTGTGCCTGGAGCAGAGAATTACCACGTGTGATTTGAGAGCATGAGTGTTCCTCCAGAAGAGACATTTCTAAATGCTGCTAGTGTGAAAAACGAGCTTATGTTCACGTAGCCCCTGGAGGAACAAAAACAGTAATAAACAAGAAAAATAAATCTTGCCCAGGTTACATTTGATTTAGCTTTAGTGGGATAGAGCCAGTCACTACTAATACAGAGGTTGAGAATCCATGAGAGGAAGACAAAACATAGGGTATAACTAAAATGGGTGACTTTGAAATTCACCAACCAGTAGGTTCTGGAATTAATGGCAATGGCTTGTAGTATGCTCAAGGAGCAGGTGGTGCATGTGAAGAAGTTTCTGATTATCATGTTAAGGTAGACAGCAGACTTCTATTTGAGGCCACTCTAGAGAACATCTTCCCAATCTGTCTGTAGAGAACAAGTTTGCCGTGGTTGGAGCATCACTATGTAGATGAAGACCAAGTTACTGATGCCCTCGTCACAGGACCCGGGCCTGCAACCAAAAAGCACGCAAAAATCCAGAAGACAGGAAGGAAGATGACATAGGTTCCAATGCTATCGAATAAAAAGCAATTTTATGGCCCTATTATTTGAAGATGTGCTCTTTTTCAGTAAAGTAAATGTATATCCTGAAAAACAAATGAGAACAAACAAAGACTCTTCTTAGGAAATCTCTGTGATTATGTCACCCACGACCACCCCTCTCCTCAGTGTTGACTATCATGTTTACCTCAATCAAAAAGTCCTGGGTCATCCCTAGCAACCCCATGGGCACCATCCCGCCAGCCTGCTCTTTCCTTCACTTCCCATAAGCATCAAATCTGCAATGATGCCATTGAAGCCCCCTCTTTTTGTGATTTTATTATCTTCACACTTCCTGAACATTTATAAGTGCCATGTGTCCCGGAAGTTCTTAGTTTATTTGTATATCTTCTCTTAAATTCCACAAGATTATGGACAATGACTTATGAACATGATATCTGCATACTTGGTACAGTGTTAGGTTAATGTTTTTCAAAAAGGCGAATGACGAGATAAGCAGACAATCCATTGGTCAGGTTTTTTCACTCCACCGACTAATATGAGGTGGAGAGAAGTTATAATGTGTAATTGACCAACTTTCTTAATCAAACTTTTTAATAAGAGCAGTTATCTATTGATGAGGACAGAGCACCCCTGATCTAAACACATCCCGAAAGAACACACCTACCAATAGTGTTGCTGTGAGGATTAAGTTTCAACATAAATTTTTAAGGGAAATAAAACCATACCTCATGTCCCCAATTTATTTTTTTTTCCACACAAAATACAATCATTCCGTCTCTTAGCTTCTATAATTCTTAGTTCATTCCAGAATCAATGTTCATATCTAAGTTCAAAGTCTTGTCCAAACCTCATATGGATGAAATTCAAGGTATAATAAATTCTAATGCAAATTTTTCTTTAGCTGTGAATCTATGAAATCGAACACGTTACGTGTTTTTGAAATACAACGGTGGGAAAGGCAAAGGACAGACATTGCTCTTTCAAAGGGAAAAAAAGGCAAGGAGAAATAAATAACAGGTCCAAAGTGTGTTATTAAAAAAACACAACAAGGCAGGCCATGCACGGTGTCTCATACTTGTAATCCCTGCACTTTGGGAGGCCAAGGCAGGTGGATCAATTGAGGTCAAGAGTTCAAGATATGCCTGGCAATATAGTGAAACCCCGTCTCTACAAAAAAAAAAAAAAAAAAAAAAAATTAGCCAAGCATGGTGGCACACACCTTTGGACCCAGTTACTTGGGAGGCTGAAGCAAGAAAATCACTGTAGTCTGGGGGGCAGAGGTTGCATTAAGCTGAGATCACACCACCGCACTCTAGCCTGGGCAACAGAGTGAGAATCCATCTCAAAATACGTAAATAAATTTTAAAAATGGACAAAAACTGCTCACATTTGAAAAAAGAATTGGACAAAAAACCTCAAGTACTTTAATAGAATTTGACCAGTATGAATTTGAAGAAAACCAAACTGAGACACAATACAAAACTGTAAAATATCTCATAGAAAACATTTAAAAATTTTCAACAGAAAAAATTAAACACATTCAATTTAGTCCCCCTAATACTATCGACTGATGTGTTTAAAGATATTTTGCAGTTCAGAGTATGGGATGATATATTCAAGCATAAAAAAAAAGAAAAGTTACCAACCAAGAACATTATATATGGCAAAACTCTCATTGAAACATGAAGGTGAAATTAAGATTTTTTCAGATAAACTAAAACTAAAGAAGTTTATGACCATTAGGTTTGTTCTTCAAGAAATGCCAGAAAGTTCTTAAGATTAAAAAATGAGAGTACCAAAAAAAATTACAAAACTATAAAGCTCTGTTGTAAGGTAAATATATAGAGAAAGATAGCATCGTGTATTATTGTGTTGCTGGTAAGTAATTTTGATTCCTTTATAGAATTTGACAGAGAATATACAAAAATATTATATGTGTATGTTAAATACACCATATAAAAAGGCCTAAGTTGTGACATCAAGAGCAAAATGAGTGTCAGGAAAGAGAGTCATGTAAAAGACTGGAGTTTTTATATGCTACTGGAAATAATATCACATTAAAGGAGATTGTTATGAGTTTGAGACTTTCCATGTAGTCTGTATAGTAGCCACAAAGATAATACATATAGAATATACAGAAAAGAAAAAGAAATAAAAACATATTAGCACAAAAATTAATTAGACAAAAAGGAAGACAGCAAGAAGGTAAATAAATAAGCAAAAGAACTACAAAAGAAAAACAATACAATTAACAAAATGGCAATAGTAACTCCTTAACTGCAAATAATAACCTTATATGTAACAATGTTAAATTCTGCAATAACAGACACAAGGTCACTGAAAGAACAAAAATAGAAAATCAAATAAATTCTGTTTATAAGAGGCTCACCTTTTATTTAAGAATAAACATGGACTGAAAGTGCAGAGAAGGAAATTTATATTCTATATGGTGACCAAATCATCCTAAATAGCAACCAGAATAGAACAAAGTTGGTCACATTTGCATTAGATGTTTAGACTTTAAGCAAAAAACTGTCATAAAGACAAACAAGGAAATTATATAATAAAAGTAAATCTCCAAGAAGATATAATAATTAAAATATGCACATGTATCAGCAACTATTCTAAACATACAACACAAATAATGACAGAATTAAAAGGAGAAATAGGCTGAGTACAGTGGCTCACGCCTGCTTGTAATCCCTGCATCTTGGCGGGGGTCGAGGCAGGAGGATAACTTGAGCCCAGGAGTTGAGATTAACCTGCGCAAGATAGCAAAAATTTGTCTGCATATATATTAAAAAATTATAAACAAAAATAAAGGGAGGAATGCACACAACCACCAAAATGATAGGAGACTTTAAAATAATGGAGAAGACAATCTGGCAGACCAATATGAAGACAGAGGATTGAGCAAGCAGTGATTCAACCAAATCCAACACACATATAGAAACGATCTTCTCAACAACAGACTGCGCATGCTTCTGGTGCGCACATGGAACATTCTTGAGTGTATATCACAAATCGGGCCACAATTCAAGAAAATTAAAATCATGCAAAGTATCATTTGCAACTAAAATGGAAGGGAGCTAGGAATGAATACCAGAAGAAAAATTTAAAAATTTGCAAATACATAAAATTTAAGTAACATGCTCCTAAAGCTTATGGGTTAAAAAAGAAATCACAGTGAAAATTTCAACATAACTGGAGACAAAAAGCATCACAAAATTATTGAATGCATCTAAATCTTGTATTAAATTGTAGTAGTAAATATGTACATTTAAAAATATCTATCTAAATCAATTACTAAATGTAACCAAACATAAGTAAAGAATAAAAATTTCAGCAGTTATAAATAATAATTAAAAACCATAGAAAAATCAATTAAACTTTGGTTTTATTGAAAAGATTAAGAAGACTGACAAACCGATTAAAAGAAAAAAAGAAGTTATCTCAAATAATTCAATTCAGAAATAAAAAAGGAGCTATTACTACTGATGCCACAAAAGTAGGAAAAGAAGAGATTATAAAAGCCTAAGTCCAAGTATATGCCAAAAAATGTGATAAGCTGAAAGGAATAGACAAATGTCTAGAAATGTAGATTATACTAAAAATAAACCATAAAAAAATCTGAATAGGCATATAACTAGTAAAAACAATCTCCCCTCAAAAACCCCTGGCCCGGATCACTTCATTAAATTTTTTTTTCAAAATGTTAAAACAGAGTTAACACCAACCATTCTTAAACTACTTCAAAAAAATGAAAAAGAGAAAACAATTTCCAACTGATTTTGTGAGCGCATAAGTAACACAACACCAAACCCCACAAAGACACTAAGAAAAAAAAAATACAACTACAAATCTGTTTTCCTGACGACTATTGATGTAAAAATTCTCCTCGGAACATTAGAACAGCAAAATCAACAACATGTTGCAAGTGTTACACACCATGACCAAGAGGGAGTTATCTCTCCAATATAAGTATTGTTCAACACACGTAAATCAGTCTATTTATTTTTTTATTATACTTTAAGTTCTAGGGTACATTTGGACAATGTGCAGTTTTGTTACATAGGTATACATGTGCCATGTTGTTTTGCTGCACCCATCAACTCTTCATTTACTTTAGATATTTCTCCTACTGCTATCTCTCCTTCAGCCCCGCAGCCCCCAATGGGCCCCGCTGTGGATGTTCCCCGCCCTGTGTCCAAGTGTTCTTATTGTTCAATTCCCACTTATGTGTGAGAACATGTGTTGTCTTGTTTTCTGTCCTTGAGATAGTTTGCTGAGAATGATGGTTTCCAGCTTCATCCATGTCCCTGCAAAGGACATAAGCTCATCCTTTTTTATGGCTGCATAGTATTCCATGGTGTATATGTGTTGCATTTTCTTAATGCACTCTATCATTGATGGATATTTGGGGTGATTCCAAGTCTTTGCTCTTGTGAATAGTGCTGCAATGAACGTACGTGTGCTTGTGTCTTAATAGTGGCATGACTTATAATCCTTTGGGCATATACCCAGTAATGGGATCACTGGGCCAAATGGTATTTCCAGTTCTAGATCCTAGAGCAATGGCCACACTGCATTCCACAATGGTGGAACTAATTTACACTCCCACCAACAGTGTAAAAGCCTTCCTATTTTTCCACTTCCTCTCCAGCATCTGTTGTTTCCTGAATTTCTAATAGTCGCCATTCTAACTGGAGTGAGATGGCATCTCATTGTGGTTTTGATTTGCATTCCTCTGATGACCAGAGATGATGAGCATTTTTACATGTGTCCGTTGGCTGCATAAATGTCTTTTTTTTTCTTTGTTTGTTTGTTTTTTGAGACGGAGTCTTGCTCTGTCCCCAAGGTTGGAGTGCAGTGGCTCGATCTCGGCTCACTGCAAGCTCCGCTTCCCAGGTTCATGCCATTCTACTGCCTCAGCCTCCCAAGTAGCTGGGACTACAGGTGCCCGCCACCAGGCCCAGCTAATATTTTTTTTGTATTTTTAGTAGAGACGGTGTCTCACAATGTTAGACATGATGGTCTCTAAGTCCTGATCTCATGACCTTCCTGCCTTGGCCTCCCAAATTGCTGGGATTACAGGCGTGAGCCACCGCACCAGGCCTAAATGTCTTCTTTTGAGAAGTGTTTGTTCATATTCTTTGCCCACTTTTTAATGGGGTTTTTTTTTTCTTGTAAATTTGTTTATGTTCTTTGTAGATTCTGGATATTTGCCCTTTGTTAGATGGATAGATTGCAAACAATTTTCTTCCATTTTGCAGGTTGCCTGTTCACGCTGATGGTAGTTTCTTTTGATGTGCAGAAGCTCTTTAGTTTAGTTAGATCCCATTTGTCTATTTTGGCTTTTGCTGCCATTGCTTTTGGTGTTTTCGTCATGAAGTCTTTGCGCATGCCTACGTCCTGAATGGTACTGCCTAGGTTTTCTTCTAGGGTTTTCATGGTTTTAGGTATAATATTTAAGTCTTGTATCCATCATGAATTAATTTGTGTATAAGGTGGAAGGTAGGGATCCAGTTTCAGCTTTCTACATACGACTAGCCAGTTTTCCAAGCACTATTTATTAAATAGGAAATCCTGTCCCCATTGCTTCTTTTTGTCAGGTTTGTCAAAGATCAGATGGTTGCAGATGTGTGGTGTTATTTCTGATTGCTCTGTTCTGTTCTATTTGTTTAGATATCTGTTTTGATAACAGCACCATGCTATTTAGTTACTATAGACTTGTAGTATATATTGAAGTCATGTAGCAAGATGCCTCCAGCTTTGTTCTTTTTGCTTAGGAGTGTCTTGGCAAATCAGGCTCTTTTTTGGTTCCACATGAACATTAAAGTAGTTTTTTTTCCAATTCTGTGAAGAAACTCATTGGTAGCTTCATGGGGATGGCATTGAATCTATAAATTACCTAAGGCAGTATGACCATTTTCACAATATTGATTCTTCCTATCCACGAGCATGGAGTGTTCTTCCATTTGTTTGTGTCCTTTTTTATTTCGTTGAGCAGTGGCTTGTAGTTTTCCTTGAAGAGGTCCTTCACATCCCTTGTAAGTTGTATTCCTAGGTATTTTATTCTCTTTGTAGCAATTGTGAATGGGAGTTCACTCATGATTTGGCTCTCTGTTTTTCTGTTATTGGTGTATAGAAATGCTTGTGATTTTTGCACATTGATTTCATATCCCGAGACTTTGCTAAAGTTGCTTATCAGCTTAAGGAGATTTTGGGCTGAGACGATGAGTTTTCTAAATATACAATCATGTCATCTGCAAGGAGAGACAATTTGAATTTCCTCCTTTCCTTAATTGAATACCCTTTCTTTCTCTTGCCTGATTGCCCTGGCCAGAACTTCCAACATTATGTTGAATAAGACAGGTGAGAGAGGGCATTCTTGTGCCAGCTTTCAAAGGGAATGCTTTCAGTTTTTACCCATTCAGTATGATATTGGCTGTGAGTTTTTCATAAATAGCTCTTATTATTTTGAGATACGTTTCATCAACACCTAGGTTATTGAGATGTTTTAGCATGAAAGACTTGAATTTTGTCATAGGTCTTTTCTACATCTACTGAGATAGTCATGTGGTTTTTGTCTTGGTTCTGTTCATGTAATGGATTACTTTTATTGATTTGTGTATATTGAACCAGATTTGCATTCCAGGGATGAAGCCTATTTGATCGCGTTGGATAAGATTTTTGATGTGTGGCTGGATTTGCTTTGCCAGTATTTTATTGAGGATTTTTACCTCGACGTTCATCAGGGATACTGGTATAAAATTCCGTTTTTTTGTTGTGTTTCTGCCAGCCTTTGATATCAGGATGAAGCTGGCCTCACAAAATGAGTTAGGGAGGATTCCCTCTTTTCTTATTGAAAAGAAATGAAACTAGCTCCTCTTTATACCTCTGGTAGAATTCGGCTTTGAATACATCTGCTCCTGGATATTTTTTGATTGGTTGGCTATTAATTATTGCCTCAATTTCAGAGCCTGTTATTGGTCTATTCAGAGATTCAAATTCTTCCTCGTTTAATCTTAGGAGGGTGTATGTGCCCAGGAATTTATCCAGTTCTTCTAGATTTTCTAATTTATTTGTGTAGAGGAGTTTATAGTGTTCTCTGACGCTAGTTTGTATTTCTGTAGCATCATTGGTGATATACCATTTATCATTTTTTTTTTGCGTCTATTTTGTTCTTCTCTCTTTTCTTCTTTATTAATCTTGCAAGTGGTCCACCAATTTTGCTGATCTTTTCAAAAATCTGCTCCTAAATTCATTGATTTTTTGAAGCTTTCTTTTCTGTCTCTGTCTCCTTTAGTTCTGCTCTGATCTTAGCTATTTCTTGCCTTTTGCTCACTTTTGAATTTGTTTGCTCTTGTTTCTCTCGTTCTTTTAATTGTGATATTAGGGTGTTGATTTTAGATCTTTCCTGCTTTCTCTTGTGGGCATTTAGTGCTATAAATTTCCCTCTACACACTGCTTTAAATATGTCCCAGAGATTCTGCTACATTGTGTCTTTGTTCTCATCTTTATTTTTGCCTTCATTTCGTTATTTACCCAGTATTCTTTCAGAAGTATGTTGTTCAGTTTCCATGTATTTGTGCCATTTTGAGTGAGTTTCTTAATCCTGAGCTCTAATTTGATTGCACTGTGATCTGAGAGATACTTTGTTGTGATTTCTGTTTTTCACATTTGCTGAGGACTGCTTTGCTTCCAATTATGCGCTCATTTTTAGAATAAGCGCGACGCCATGCTGAGAAGAAAGTTTGTCTGTTGATTTGGGGTGCAGAGCTCTGTACATGTCTATTAGGGCTCCTTGGTGCAGAGCTGAGTTCAATTCCTGGATATCCTTGTTAACCTTCTGTCCTGTTGATCTGTCTAATATTGGCAGTGGGGTGTTAAAGTCTCCGATTATTATTGTGTAGCAGTCTAAGTCTCTTTGTAGGTCTCTAAGGACTTACTTTACAAATGTGGGTGCTCCTGTATTGGGTGCCTATAAATTTAGGATAGTTAGCTCTTCTTGTTGAATTGATCTCTTTAGAGCTTCCTCCATCCCTTTATTTTGAGTCAATGTGTGTCTATGCATGTGAGATGGGTCTTGGGAATACAGCACACTGATGGGTCTTGACTCTTTACTCAATTTTCCAGTCTGTGTCTTTTAATTGAGGCATTTAACTCAGTTACATTTAACGTCAATATTCTTATGTGTGAATTTGATACTGCCATTATTATGTTAGCTCGCTGTTTTGCCCATTAATTGATGCAGTTTCTTCATAGTATCAACGGTCTTTACAATTTGGGATGATTTTTCCAGTGGCTGGTACTGGTTGTTCCTTTCCATGTTTAGTGCTTCCTTCAGAAAATCTTGTAAGGCAGTCCTAGTGGTGACAAAATCTCTCAGCATTTGCTTATCTGTAAAGGATTTTATTTCTCCTTCACTTATGAAGCTTCGTTCGGCTGAATATGAAATTCTGGGCTGAAAATTCTTTTCTTTAATTATGTTGAATATAGGCCCCCACTCTACTCTGGCTTGTAGGGTTTCTGCTGAGAGATCTGCTCTTCGTCTGATGGGCTTCCCCTTGTGGGTAATCCGACCTTTCTCTCTGGCTGCCCTTAACATTTTTTCCTACATTTCAACCTTGGTGATTCTGATAGTTATTTGTCTTGGGCTTGCTCTTCTAGAGGAGTACCTTTGTGGTGTTCTCTGGATTTCCTGAATTTAAATGCTGTCCTGCCTTGCTAGGTTGGGGAATTTCTCCTGGATAATATCCTGAAGAGTGTTTTCCAACTTGGTTCCATTCTCCCCATCACATTTATGTATACCAGCAAACATAGATTTGGTCTTTTCACAAAGTCCCATATTTCTTGGAGGCTTTGTTCACTTCTTTTCACTCTTTTTGCTCTAAACTTGTCTACTCGCTCTGTTTTATTAATTTGATCTTCAATCACTGATATCCTTTCTTCCACTTCATTGAATCAGCTATTGAAGCTACTGCATGTGTCACAAAGTTATCTTGCCAAGGTTTTCTGCTCCATCAGGTCGTTTAAGGTATTCTCTACACTGTTTATTCTAGTTAGCCATTGGTCTAACCTTTTTTCAAGGTTTTTAGCTTCCTTGCGATGTCTTGAAACATGGTCCTTTAGCTCAGAGAAGTTTGTTGTTACCGGCCTTCTGAAGCATACTTCTGTCAACTCATCAAAGTCATTCTCCATCAAGCTTTGTTCCATTACTGGAGAGGAGCTGCAATCCAGTGGATGAAAAGAGGTGCTCTGGTTTTTAGAATTTTCAGCTTTTCTACTCTGGTTTCTTTCCATTTTTGTGGTTTTATCTACCTTTGGTCTTTGATATTGGTGACCTATGGATGGGGTTTTTGTGTGGATGCCCTTTTTGTTTATGCTGATGCTATTCTTTTCTGTTACTTTTCCCTCTTACAGTCAGGTCCTTCAGCTGCAGGTCTGTTGGAGTTTGCTGGAATACCACTCCAGACCCTCTTTGCCTGGGTATCACCAGAGGAGGCTGCAGAACAGCAAATATTGCAGCCTGATCCTTCCCCTGGAAGCTTTGTCAAAGAGGTGCTCCGGCTTGTATGAGGTGTCTGTCGGCCACTACTAGGAGATGCCTCCCAGTTAGGCTATATGGGGTTCAGGGACCCACTTGAGGAGGCCGTATGTCCATTTTCAGAATTCAAACACCATGCCGGGAGAACCACTGCTCCCTTCAGTGCTCTCAGACAGGGATGTTTAAGTCTGCAGAAGTTTCTGCTGCCTTTTATTCAGCTGTGCCCTGCACACAGAGGTGGAGTTTATGGATGCAGTAGGCCTTGCTGAACTGTGGGTGGCTCGACACAGATCAAGCTTCCTGGCCACTTTGTTTACCTACTTAAACCTCAACAATGGCAGATGTACTTCCCTAGGCCCAGTAGCACCCTCGCAGTTTGATCTCAGACGGCTGCACTAGCATGCTAAGACTGTGGGGAGAGTGCAGCATTTTGGTGAGAGTGTCCTGTTTTCCCAGGTACAGTCTGTCAAGCCTTCCCTTGGCTAGGAAAGGAAAATCCCTCGATCCCTTGTACTTCCTGGGTGAGGTGACACCCCGCCCTACTTCAGCTCAGCGTCCATGGAATGCACCCATTTTCCAAAAAGTCCCAATAAGATGAATCAGATACCTCAGTTGGAAATACAGAAATCAACCATCTTCTGCATTGATTACACTGGGAGCTGCAGACCAGAGCTTTTCCTATTTGGCCATCTTGGAACGGGAGTTTAAATCAATCAATATATCACATTAACAGACTAACAGATACAAAACACACAATCATCTCAAATAATGCAGAAAAGTCAATTGACAAAATTAAGCATCTTTTCAAGATTAAAAAAGCACTCAATAAACTAGAAATAAAAAGAAACTACTTTGACATAATAAAAGACATGTAAAAGACTCATCACCAACTGGGAGCAGCAGCTCATGCCTTTAGTCACAGCAATTTGGGAGGCTGAGGTGGGTGGGTGATTTTAGGTCAGGAGTTCCAGACCAGCCCGACCAACATGGTGAAACCCTGTCTCAACTAAAATATAAAAAATAGCTGGACGTTGTGGTGTATGCCTGTATTCCCAGCTACCACGGAGGCTGAGGTATGATAATAGCTTGAACTCAGGAAGTGAAGATTGCAATGAGCCCAGATCATGCCACTGTACTCCAGCCTGGGTGACAGAGCAAGACCCTATCTCAAAAAACAAGAAACAAAAAACACTCAACACTAATATTATACTGAAATCTGAAGTGCGGAATGTTAATCCTCTAAAATTAATAAGGAAGCAAGATATTCACTGTTGACGCATCTATTCAAAAATAACAGTGAAAGTCCTGACAAAAGCAACTAGGCAATGAAAAAAAGAAAACATCCACATTCTAAAGGAAGAAGTAAAGTTACCTGTATCTTATGATATGATGTTTTATATAAAAAATCCTGAATGCTGAACACAACATCTGTTACAACTAACACTTGCATTTAGCAAAATTGCAGAACACAAAATTAAGTGAGTTTCTCTTCACTACAATGCACAATCCAAGTTTTTCAGACTCCATTTAAAATAGCATTAAAAAGAATACACTTTGGAATAAAGAAGCAAAGACATGTAAGAATAGTATACTAGAAATTAAAAGATGTTGCTGAAGAAAATCACAACCAATTGGGAAGATACTCTATATTTAAAGAATAGACAACTTATATCTCATATTCATATATTAGAAGATAATATTCTTAAGTCTATGCTAGTGAAATTAATAACAGATTAAATGCAATAGCTATATAAATCACAATAATATTTATTTGCAGAAATGAAAAATTCTAAAACATATGGAATCTCAAGCCTGAAAATAGGCAATTAAGCTTGCAACAGAATGTCAAGTGGGGAGCCCTCAAAATTTTTAAATCAAAAACTGGAGGCAGTGCTGTTGAACTGTTTCTAAATGTGGTGGTATTTTGCGGCCAGGTTCTATGGCTTACACATGTAAACTCAGCGTTTTGTGAGGCTCAGGTAGGAGGATTGCTTGAGCCCAGGAGCTCAAAACACACTGGGCATCATAGTGAGAACCTCCATCTCTACAAAAAAATAAAAATAAAAGTAAAAATTAGCCAAGAATGGTGACATGCAACTGTAGTCTCAGCTATTCCGGAGGCTGAGGTGAGAGGATTGTTTAAGCCTGGGAGAGCTAGGCTGCAGTGAGCGATGGTCGCACCAGTGCACCTCAGCCTGGATGACAGAGAACCTGTCTCAAAAAAAAAAGTCGAGAAAGTCAGAAAAGAAATGTATTAAATCAAGACATGTACACATAGTAAATAATAGAGACACCGCCTCTCCACAAAAGCCGTGTATATGTCGTCAAAATGATCTTCAAAATGGGTGCAAAGCTCAAACTGTGGAGAAGGAATAGCCTCCTTTAACAAACAATGGTGGGAAGACTTGCTATCAACATGTAAAATACAGAGGTCAGAATTGTAGTTTATAGTATATTTTTTAAAAAACTCAAAATGGATTAAAGACCTAAATGTAAGGCTGAAAGCTGTAAAACTCCTACACAAAAATACAGAGGAAAAAATCCAACATTATGCCGTTGAATTTGGCAATGGGTTCTTGACTGCCAGCAGCCCCACATCCCTGGAGCATCCATCCGCTCACCGCTGCCTGGTGCTGGGTCCTTCCACACCTGTGGCGCTGCTTTGTTCGGGGCTCTGAGGGGCACCAGCCGGGACACCACGCCGAGCACAGGGCACAGGCCGGGCGTTCTCGGGCTATTCGCGGACAGGCTGGCCCCATGCCCGCCTCAGGCGCCGGAGAGAGGACGGCCTGATCCGAGTCTGCGGAAGGAGGAAGAAACTTGTCTCCTGAGCCCGCAGGAACAAGGAGGTGGATGCGGGACACAGGCACACAGGGGTGGATGCCATAAAAATATATGGCATATATTTTTAAACATGGCCGCAATTTGAATACTTACAATATTCAAAAACTCCAAAGATTGTTACGTTGACCCTGTACCAAAATTTGTCATTCCAATGACTACAAGAATTTTTAATAGTAGTCATTTTTTTATAATAAAATTAAAGTTTAATGAAATAACTGACTTTCAAACTTCAGCAAGAGGACAAATATTCAGCCAGAGATATTAGTTCCCGGTTTCTGCTCCGGGACTTCTCTGGTCACCCACAGCACCTCCGGCATCACCCAGGACTAAGGGGCCACCTGGCCTGGCCTGTGTCCCCTCGTCCCTCCGCTTCCCCACCCAGCTCCTGCAGCGCCCTCCTGGGGCAGGTGCGGCGAACCGTCCAGAGCCGGAGGCTCCCTCGCCCAGGGCAGCACAGCTCCGACCCTCTCCGCACCTGCCCAGTCCCTTGGAAAGGACTCGCCTGGGCCTGGCCCGCTGCCCGCCACCAAGGGCCTGCCCTGTCCCTGCAGCGGCGACGCTGCCAACAAGAGGTTCCAGAGGCCGCGGCTCAACCCGCCCAGAGCGCAGGGTTCCCACTCACCTTGGAGTGGGGACACGCCCCTCCTGGTAGGCGGTAGGGTTAAGATTGTTTCCTTATTTATCTTAATTAAAACTGGTAGAAGGTTACTATTATGTGATGTACCCATGTTTCTCTCAGTAGATTTGAGCATACGTTTATTAGTTTTTCTCAGTTTAACTAGTTATTTTGTTTCTATTATTAAGGTGAAATTCAACTTCTATCTTAAATCAGTAAGATACAGAGAGATTTTAATAACAAGTGAATTTTTTTTTTCCTCAGGGGCAACAGAATTATGAATTGAATGAGTGAATTCATTATCAAGTTAGAGAGTACACTAACCAATCAGTAGTTTTATCAATCTGTATTCCCTCCCTCCTCCCTCTTTGTTTTGTTTGTTTGTTTTTGAGACAGAATTTTGCTTGGTCGCCCAGGCTGGAGTGATGTGGCGCGATCTTGGCCCACTGCAACCTTCGCCCCCCAGGTTCAAGTGATTCTCCTGCCTCAGACTCACGAGTAGCTGGGATTACAGGCACCAGCCACTATGCCCGGCTAATTTTTGTGTTTTCAGTAAAGGCTGGGATTCATCACGTTCGCAAGGCTGGTCTCAAGCTCTGACCTCAGGGGATCCGCCCACCTTGGCCTCCCAAAGTGTTGGGATTACAGGCTTGAGCGACTGCGCCCGGCCTCTCCTCCCTCTCTGTATTATGACCATGAGTACCCAGCATTCATTCCCACTTATTAGTGAGAACATGCGGTATTTGGTTTTTTTGCTTTTGCATTAGTTTGCTGGAAACAATGCATCCATGTTGCTTAAAATGGCATAATTTTGAGATTTTTTTATGGCTGTATAGTATTCCATGAGTCTTTATCCAGACCACCACTGATGGACGCCTGGGTTGTCTATGTTTTTATTATTGTGAATACTGCTGTGATAAAAGTATGGCTACATGTGTCTTTTTGGTAGGATATTTATTTTCTTTCGGATATATACCCAGTAATTGGGTTACTGGGTTGAATGGTAGTTCAACTGTCAGTTATTTAGGAAATCCCCAACCTGCTTTCCACAGTGGCTGAATTAATTTACATTCCCTCAGAAAGTGTATAAGTGTTCCCTATTCTCTACAGCCTCACCAATATGTGTTTTCTTTCGACTTTTCAACAAAAGCCATTCTGACTGGGGTGAAATGACATTTCATTTCGGTTTTGATTCGCATTTCTCTAATAAATAATGGTGATGAGCAATTTTACATATGTTTGTTGGGTGCTTGTATGTATGTCTTCTTTTGAGAAGGGTCTGTTCACGTCCTTTTGCCCACTTTTTAATGGAGTTACTTGCTGCTTGCTTGTTGATTTGTTTAGGTTCCTTATAGGTTCTGAATAATAGACCTCTGTCAGATGCCTAGTTTGTGAATATTTTCTTTCATTCTGTGGGTTATCTGTTTACTCCCTTGATAGTTTCTCTTGTTGTGCAAAAGTTTTTCAGTTTAATTAAATCCCACTTGTCAATTTTTGTTTTAGTAACAATTGCCTTTGAGGAATTAGCCATAAATTATTTACCAAGGCCATTATCAGGAACTGTATTTCCTAGTATTTCCTCTGGCTGAATATATGTCCTCTTGCTGAAGTCTGAAATTCAGTTATATTATTAAAGTTTAATTTTATTATAAAAACAATAACTACTAAAAATTCCCCGTAGTCATTGGGATGATAAATTTTGGTGCAGTGTCAGTATAACAATCTTTGGAATTTTCAGTTAGTCTAAGTATTCCAATTGTGGTGATGCTTTAAAAATATATGCCATAGAAGTTATGATATTTTAAAATGCCATTCTTTATTATGGGAAGAGGCAGTAGATTCACCTTAACTGTAGCAGCTTGGAGAGCTGGCTAAAACATCCTTTAGAGGGTAAATTTTAATGAAGCACATCATTAATGCAAAAAACAGTTTTTTCAGTTGTTCCACTACCTGTACAAATATTAGAAGAATGCTCAGAAATTAAAATCTGTGTTTGTTAAAACTTCATTCTCCTGGGGGTTTCAGAATATAATTAAAACAAGAAATAAAATTCTAAATCCCCTATCAACTGAACATGTTTCCTCTTGTCCAAGGGGACACCAGAATAAAACTAAAAACTGAATTCCTGGCTATGACAGGAAGAGAGGCGTTCTGTGTGGGAGATGCTCCAGAGGAAAAAAAAGGCACAAACAGAATACCTTTAAAGGTAAACAAAGTTTATCCCACATAAATGGCAATGCAGATATAATAAGTAAACGAGAGAATAAGCAAATTGATATAATAAGCAAATTGCAATGGGAAAGGGAGATGAAAAATATATATATATGTATAATGGAGGATAGACTATGGAGGATTCATCACCAGACCGAGATGCAACAGCCTGGACTCCAGATTCAGCCACTCATCCATGCACAAATGAGGAGGGCTCCCTTGAAACTTCAGCATGGTTTGGGATTTTAGTTCCTTTTGTAATTAGTTGCTTGGCACGAGGCCCAGTCATGAGGGCCCTTTGCGACTGAGCTCAAGGAACACAAAAAGGTCAATTTGTTTTTGCGATTGTTAGTTGTTTTTCAATAACTAATGTATAGGAAAGGATTGAAATAGAGACTTCTCCGAAACAGTGCTGGATGAATGCCTCAAGGGGCTCTCACAACCTGTTGCAGGACTTGGTGACCATTATTTATGTCGACTTTCAATTGAGTTCACATATATTATTTAACTTTTCCTCTATATTCTGTCCCATTTTGATACCCAATTGTAGAAAATACCCTTACAGATATAAGGAGAATACATAACTGGTAGAGATTACAAAAGCAGGGTAAGCAGAGAATTAAAAGCACAATTTATAAAACCACACCCGATCAGGGAGGAGCCAAGATGGCCGAATAGGAACAGCTCCGGTCTACAGCTCCCAGCATGAGCGACGCAGATGACGGGTGATTTCTGCATTTCCAACTGAGCCACTGCTGCTGATACCCAGGCAAACAGGGTCTGGAGTGGACCTCTAACAATATCCAACAGACCTGCAGCTGAGGGTCCTGTCTGTTAGAAGGAAAACTAACAAACAGAAAGGACGTCCACACCAAAAACCCATCTGTACGTCACCATCATCAAAGACCAAAGGTAGATAAAACCAAAAAGATGTGAAAAAAACAGAGCAGAAAAACTGGAAACTAAAAATCAGACTGCCTCTCCTCCTCCAAAGGAGCGCAGCTCCTCACCAGCAATGGAACAAAGCTGGACGGAGAATGACTTTGACAAATTGAGAGAAGAAGGTTTCAGACGATCAGACTACTCCGAGCTACAGGAGGAAATTCAAACCAAAGGCAAAGAAGTTAAAAGCTTTGAAAAAAAATTGGACGAATGGACAACTAGAATAACAAATGTAGAGAAGTCCTTAAAGGACCTGATGCAGCTGAAAACCAAGGCACGAGAGCTACGTGACGAATGCAGAAGCCTCAGTAGCTGACGCGATCAACTGGAAGAAAGGGTATCAGTGATGGAAGACAAAATGAATGTAATGAAGTGAAAAGAGAAGTTTAGAGAAAAAAGAATAAAAAGAAATGAACAAAGCCTCCAAGAAATATGAGACTATGTGAAAAGACCAAATCTATGTCTGATTGGTGTACGGGGAGAATGGAAACCAAATTGGAAAACACTCTTCAAGATATTATCCAGGAGAACTTCCCCAATCTGGCAAGGCAGGCCAATATTCAAATTCAGGAAAAACAGAGAATGCCACAAAGATACTCCTCGAGAAGAGCAACTCCAAGACATATAATTGTCAGATTCACCAAAGTTGAAACAAAGGAAAAAACGTTAAGGGCAGCCAGAGAGAAAGGTCGGGATACCCACAAAGGGAAGCCCATCAGACTAACAACTGATATATCTGTGGAAACTCTACAAGACTGAAGAGAGTGGGGACCAATATTCAACATTCTTAAAGAATAAATTTTCAACTCTGAGTCTCATATCCAGCCAAACTAAGCTTCATAAGTGAAGGAGAAATAAAATCCTTTACAGATAAGCAAAAACTGAGAGATTTTGTCACCACAAGGCCTGCCCTAAAAGAGCTCCTGAAGGAAGCACTAAACATAGAAAGGAACAACCAGTACCAGCCACTGGAAAATCATGCCAAATTGTAAAGACCATCGAGGCGAGGAAGAAACTGCATCAACTAATGAGCAAAATATCCAGCTAACATCATAATGACAGGATCAAATTCATACATAACAATATTAACTTTAAACGTAAATGGACTAAATGCTCCAATTAAAAGACACAGACTGGCAAATGGGATAAAGATTCAAGACCCATCAATGTGCTGTATTCAGGAAACCCATCTCATGTGCAGAGACACACATAGGCTCAAAATAAAGGGATGGAGGAAGATCTACCAAGCAAATGGAAAACAAAAAAAGGCAGGGGTTGCAATCCTAGTCTCTGATAAAACAGACTTTAAACCAACAAAGATCAAAAGAGACAAAGAAGGCCATTACATAATGGTAAAGGGATCAATTCAACAGGAAGAGCTAACTATCCTAAATATATATGAACCCAATACAGGAGCACCCAGATTCATAAAGCAAGTTGTTAGAGACCTACAAAGAGATTTAGACTCCCATACAATAATAATGGGAGACTTTAACACCCCACTGTCAACATTACACAGAGCCATGAGACAGAAAGTTAACAAGGATATCCAGGAAATGAACTCAGCTCTGCAACAAGTGGACCTAACAGACATCTACAGATCTCTCCACCCCAAATCAACAGAATATACATTCTTCTCAGCACTACACTGCACTTATTCCAAAACTGACCACATAGTTGGAAGTAAAGCACCCCTCAGCAAATGTAAAAGAACAGAAATTATAATGAACTGTCTCTCAGACCACAGTGCAATCAAACTAGAACTCAGGATTAAGAAACTCACTAAAAACCGGTCCACTACATGGAAACTGAACAACCTGCTCCTGAATGACTACCGGGTAAATAATGAAATGAAGGCATAAATAAAGATGTTCTTTGAAACTAACGAGAAAATAGACACAACATACCAGAATTTCTGGGACACATTCAAAGCAGTGTGTAGAGGGAAATTTATAGCACTAAATGTCCACAAGAGAAAGCAGGAAATATCTAAAACCAACACCCTAACATCACAATTAAAAGAGCTAGAAAAGCAAGAGTAAACACATTCAAAAGCTAGCAGAAGGCAAAAAATAACTAAGATCAGAGCAGAATTGAAGGAAATTGAGACACAAAAAAACCTTCAAAAGATTAATGAATCCAGGAGCTGTTTTTTTTGAAAAGATCAACAAAATTGATAGACCACTAGCAAGACTAATAAAGAAGGAAAGAGAGAAGGATCAAATAGATGCAATAAAAAATTATAAAGGGGATATCACCACTGATCCCACAGAAACACAAACTACCATCAGAGAATACTATAAACACCTCTATGCAAAGAAACTAGAAAATCTAGAAGAAATGGATAAATTCTTCGACACATACATCCTCCCAAGACTAAACCAGGAAGAAGTTGAATCCCTGAATAGACCAATAACAGGCTCTGAATTTGAGGCAATAATCAATAGCTTACCAATCAAAAAACGTCCAGGACCAGATGGATTCACAACAGACTTCTACCAGAGATGCAAAGACAAGCTGGTACCATTCCTTCTGAAACTATTCCAATCAATAGAAAAAGAGGGAATCCTCCTTAACTCATTTTATGAGTCCAGCATCATCCTGATACCAAAGCCGGGCAGAGACACAACCAAAAAAGAGATTTTTAGACCAATATCCTTGATGAATATTGATGCAAAAATCCTCAATAAAATACTGGCAAACCGAATCCAGCAGCACATCAAAAAGCTTACCCACATGTTCAAGTGTGCTTCATCCCTGGGATGCAAAGCTGGTTCACCATATTCAAATCAATAAACGTAATCCAACATATAAACAGAACCAAAGACAAAAACCACATGTTTATCTCAATAGATGCAGAAAAGGCCTTTGACAAAATTCAACAACCTTCATGCTAAAAACTCTAAATAAATTAGGGATTGCTGGGAAGTATCTCAAAATAATAACAGCTATCTATGACAAACCCACAGCCAGTGTCATACTGAAAGGGCAAAAATTGGAAGCATTCCCTTTGAAAACAGGCACAAGACAGGGATGCCCTCTCTCACCACTCCTATTCAACATAGTGTTGGAAGTTCTGGCCAGGGAAATCAGGCAGGAGAAGGAAATAGAGAGTATTCAATTAGGAACAGAGAAAGTCAAATTGTCCCTGTTTGCAGATGACATGATTGAATATCTGGAGAACCCCATCGTCTCAGCGCAAAATCTCTTCAAGCTGATAAGCAACTTGCAAAGTCTCAGGATACAAAATCAATGTACAAAAAACACAAGCATTCTTATACACCAACAATAGACAAACTGCTAGCCAAATCGTGAGTGAAATCCCATTCACAATTGCTTCAAAGAGAATAAAACACCTAGGAATCCAACTTACAAGAGATGTGAATGACCTCTTCAAGGAGAACTACAAACACTGCTCAATGAAATAAAAGAGGATACAAACAAATAGAAGAACATTCCACATTCATGGGTGGGAGGAATCAATATCGTGAAAATGGCCATACTGCCCAATGTAATTTATAGATTCAATGCCATCCCCATCAAGCTACCAGTGACTTTCTTCACGGAATTGGAAAAAACTACTTTAAAGTTCATATGGAAACAAAAAAGAGCCTGCATCACCAAGTCAATCCTAAGCCAAAAGGACAAAGCTGGAGGCATCACGCTACCTGACTTCAAACTACACTACAAGGGTACAGTAACCAAAACCGCATGGTATTGGTACTGAAACAGAGATATAAACCAATGGAATACAGCCCTAAGAAATAATGCTGCATATCTACAACTATCTGATCTTTGACAAACCTGAGAAAAACAAGAAATGGGGAAAGGGTAACCTATTTTATAAATGGTGCTGGGAAAACTGGCTAGCCATATGGAGAAAGCTGAAACTGGATCCCTTCCTTACACCTTATACAAAAATGAATTCAAGATGGATTAAAGACTTACATGTTAGACCTAAAACCATAAAAGCCCTAGAAGAAAACCTAGGCAATACCATTCAGGACATAGACATGGGCAAGGACTTCATGTCTAAAACACCAAAAGCAATGGCAACAAAAGCCAAAATAGACAAATGGAATCTAATTAAACTAAAGAGCTTCTGCACAGCAAAAGAAACTACCATCAGAGTAAACAGGCAACCTACAGAATGGGAGAAAATTTTCGCAACCTACTCATCTGACAATGGGCTAATATCCAGAATCTACAATGAACTCAAACAAATTTACAAGAAAAAATCAGACAACCCCATCAAAAAGTGGTCAAAGGATATGAACAGACACTTCTGAAAAGAAGACATTTATGCAGCCAAAAAACACATGAAAAAATGCTCATCATCACTGGCCATAAGAGAAATGCAAATCAAAACTACAATGAGATACCATCTCACACCAGTTAAAATGGCAATCATTAAAAAGTCAGGAAACAACAGGTGCTGGAGAGGATGTGGAGAAATAGGAATACTTTTACACTGTTGGTGGGACTGTAAACTGGTTCAACTATTGTGGAAGACAGTGCGGTGATTCCTCAGGGATCTAGAACTAGAAATACCATTTGACCCAGCCATCTCATTACTGGGTATATACCCAAAGCATTATAAATCATGCTGCTATAAAGACACATGCACACGTATTTTTATAGCGGCATTATTCACAATAGCAAAGACTTGGAACCAACCTAAATGTCCAGCAGTGATTGACTGGATTAAGAAAATGTGGCACATATACACCATGGAATACTATGCAGCCATAAAAAATGATGAGTTCATGTCCTTTGTAGGGACATGGATGAAGCTGGAAACCATCATTCTCAGCAAACTATTGCAGGGACAAAAAACCGAACACCGTATGTTCTCACTCATAGATGGGAATTGAACAATGAGAACACATGGACACAGGAAGGGGAGCATCACACGCCAGGGACTGTTGTGGGGTGAGGGGAGGGGGCAGGGATAGCATTAGGAGATATACCTAATGCTAAATGACGTGTTAATCAAAATAATAAATGATAACACTGTTATTGTAAAAAAAAAAAAAAAGAAAATGGTATTTCCTATGCATGCTGTAGGATTTGGCAATCAAATAAATAAATATGCATGCGGTTAAAAAAAAAAAAAGAAAGAAAATCACACCCACCAAGGCCAACGCCAATTCCAGTTGGAGACCCAATTAATGATTGGGTCCTGACAGTTAGATTCAAACTGTTTTACTTGTCCTTGTATCTCTTGGGTGAGGAGAGTAATATTGTGAGAATTGTCAGGGATACACAGACAACATTCAGTATGCAGCAAGGCTCAAACTCTCCTTGGGCTGCGGTAAACATACCTAATGTCATTCGATTTTGTAGCACAAGAGTACGCAGCTGAGCAAATTCATCTGATAACAACATAAGTCCAGTGCTACTATCATTAAGAGCTTTTTCTACATGTAAGTTTAATATTTTAATTTGTTGCTGAAGCAGAATTGTACCTGCGGCAGAGGAGAATACTGTGATAGGGTGTCACCACCAGGGATTCTGGCGCATTTGTAACCAGTGATATTTGGAAGCATCTAGATTTAAGAAAGAGATTGTGTTTCATTGGGGACAGGGTTGTTGATTTGGTGTGTTTGTTGACAATTGTCTTGTGTGAGAAACCCCAGAGTAACATTAAAAGAGCCATTTAAGGCCTCCAGACAAATGGGGGAATATTTGGAATTCCGCTACCGGTATGGTAGGTTCCCAGTCTTTCCAGACATATTGGGTAGGATACAAAGGCCTTTGATGCATTGATGCATTAGAAAAGTGGATTTCTCCTTTTGTCAGACTTGGGCAAAAATAGACTGGTTTGGTTAAAAGAAGTCCAGGTGTGATTACAGGTGCTATTCTCCTGACCCCCTTGGTAGCGAAAAAACCATTGGAAATGTTGGCAGACGCAATTTTTTAAGGTAGCCCATTCCCTGCGGCCTCTGGCAATCAATGAATAGGCAGCACTGACTTCGGTTGACTTCTTTTTCAGGGGTAGCTACCCAGTTGATAAATTCATTCTTGGCCTCAGACACAAAGATGCAGGTGCTGACCATCAGTCAATAGGCTATTCCCTGTAATAACAAAAACAGAGGGGAACATAACGATGTATTAAAAGTTTTACTATCCCCTTCATTTTCTGCACCCATTCTTTGGACCCAGGATCTAAGTTGCCCACTTCAGTGGACTCAAATCCCCCAGTTCTATATGTTGTTTCTATTGGGGCAGAAATTTCCACGGGGGTTAATTGCTGACAGGGTACTATCAGTAGCTGAGCAATCGGCATCTGTGGCTTTGTGGCATAACGTCTTGGGTTGTATTGTGTTAAATGATTTTTAACTCTCCCTGGTAATCACTATCAATTACACCACCATACACTATAATTTCTCTCATTCCAAGGCTTGGACGTGTTGTAATCCATTCATCCACATTTGAGTTTGCAGTTGTGGTGGAAATTTTGACCTGTTGACTTGCCTGCTGATTAAATAGTCTGTCAAGAGAAAGCAGACAGGCATGAGCATCAACATAACAGTGTTAATGGTAGTGTGCACATGGATTCAGATATCTTCCCAGTATTTTTCCCCAAACCTCTTTATTCCAAATTAACCATTTGTCTCATTGCCATTGTAGCGTCTAGGTAGTAAGAGCATTTGCTACTGACCAAGAGTTGATATAAAAGTGAAAAATCCCTCTGGCCTCCTCCTGAATGGCTGGGAAGACGGCTACTAGCTCAGGCAGCTGGCTGCTCCCACCCCTTCCTTCATCAGAAATGCTTATATTTTCAACAGGATTATAAGCCATGGCCTTCCAGCGTCGGGTTCCACCAATGTATTTGGAGGATCCATCAGTAAAGCAGGTCTGTTTCTGATTCTTTGGACGGGGCAGATTTCTTTTTCTATCTGAAGGACTTGCTTGGTGGCATCCTGAGTTGGCAAATTTTGTAAAAATGATAGCCCCTTTGGTCCTGGTTTAGCCCTATCTTGTATACACCATTCCATTATGTGATGCTACCTTTTTGAGCATGCCCCATTCGATGGGTTTTGGGAGACCTCATGACCTAAGTCGTAATAGGAATTTCAGGCCTCATGAAGACATCATGGTTGAAGCAGAGGGGCTCCATTTGCAGCAAAGCCCAATAGTGAGCTAACAGTTTCTTCCTGAAAGGATTATAAGCTTTGCCAGACTCTGGCAGCTTCCGGGTTCAAAAATCCAAGGTTCCCCTCTTCCCATCTTCTTTCTGCCAAAGGCCCCAATTAGCATGTTAATCCAGGACAGTTGTTTGCAATTTTACTGGCCCATCCCATATGGGCCATCCAGAGCCAGCTGCACTGCTTGCTAAGCTTGCTCAAAGGCTGTGCTCTCTTTCTACCTCCAGTGAAAGTCATAATATTTTCTAGTGACTGCATACAGAGGTTGTAAGTTGTTACCCCAATCGGGAAGATGATGTCTCCAGAATCCAAACAAGCCAATAAATTTCTGGGCCTCCTTTTTAGTGACAGGGGTTGCAAATTCTGGTATTTTAACCATAGACTTTGGTAAAATGGACTTTTTCCTTGCATTCCATAGGATTCAAAGCAATTTTACAGTTTGTGCAGGTTCTTGAATTTTATTAGGGTTAATTTCCCATCCTTGAGATAGGAGCTGGGTTTTTACCCACTCCAAGACCCGGCTGACTCATTCTTCAGTTTTACCCTGACCGCACCACTTGGACAGCTGTTTTTTTCAGCAATAGTCTGTTAGCTTTGAGCATGATCAGTCAAGACATAGGCCTGGCATTGAGCCAGGGCCAGTCTGGGAGTCAGATTAGCATTTTCTTTTTCCAGCTTACATTTCTCTTGTAGCAACTGATTTCTGTCTTGACACATTAATTGATAAGCAGCAAGCAAGCACCATCTATGCTGGGAGATCCCTTTGACATCTCCTTTGCTGACTGAAATCCCCTGCAGAAATTCATGCACAGTCAAAGATTCAAATTCCACTAATTTAGATACCCAATTTTCACTAAGATCAGTTCCCCTGGACCATTCAATTGCCAAGAGGGAGAACTGGGGGAGTTCCCATCCCCAGATGTGGGAAGTCCCTGACCTTCCAGCCCTGTTCTTGCAGACAAAAAGTGAATCCTCCATAGTATGATGGGTGTAGGGGCCAACTCTAGAGCCCAGGCTGTTACTTCCCAGTCTAGTGATGAATCCTCTATGGTCTAGTGAGTATATATACACATATATTTATATATGTCTGCATTTCCATTTACGTGGGATAAAAGTTTGTTTACCCTTAAAGGTATTGTGTGTGTGTCTTTTCTTCTCCCGTTATGCATCTCCCACACAGAACAGGAGGAGGCAGACAGGCCTTGTTGTACCCCTGTTTGCTGTTAAACCTCTGCTGTTTAAGCACAACAAATCATCAGCACTAATGTGAAAATAGAGATGATAAGACTGAAAAAACTGACTCTGTGGCAATATAATACCAAATTATTGGCAAGATTTAAGGCAGTGCAAGGCAAGTGTTAATCCATGCCTGCAGGTCAGCAATCTTGCTACATGGCATCTCTATGTCCACTTAAGGGTTAAAACATTTACTTCTGCTGACTCCAAGTTTTAGATAGAGCATTACTCCTTTAAATGTTAACCAAGAAGTGACTGAGGAAGATCTTAATTGATAGAGGTCTATTTGGCCAAGGTTGATTACATGCCCAGGAAAATATACAAGTCGAACAAAAGACCTGTGCTTTTTTCAAAGGGGGTTTTGGGAGCTTCAATATTTAAAGTGAAATGAGAAAGGAGGCCGAAAAAAGATGGGGGGATGGTAGGCAGTGAGACAAATTTTTACATTTTCTGATGCTCTGATTAGCCTTACTAAATCTACATTTCACATGCAAAAAGAGAGAGTAGAGAAAAAAAGGCATTTGTGCAATCATCTCAGAGGCAGATGGAGAGATGTTTCCTTGTCTTGTCTTTGTTCTGTGAAGATAAGCTGGTAATTGACATTGTCAGGTGAGATTCAGCAGGGCTTGGTTTTAGGGCTAATTTATTGAGGAGATACCCATCCTGAAAGATTTAGGGGCTCAGAAAGAATCTTCTTGTAAGTAATTTATGAGAGAGATTATTCGGAGTGATATGTGGCCTTCTGTCATTGTAGAGCCTGAATTATGGATTAGGCTATGACACAGGGTTGTAAAATTATAGCTGTCTGTTTAGGAAAAAAAGAAAAACAGTACTGTGTTGCTCAGTTCCAAAGCTTAATTTTCCCTTTGACATACTGAGTTTAGTGGTCCCAAAATTCTATTTTCTTTTGCAACACAATTGCAAATTCAAGAACCTCTAAGTCTACCTATAACCTGTAAGCCATTTCTTTAAGATATTAAAGTTTTTTGGGTGAAACAAATGTATATCTTCTATGTATTGATTTATGTATTCCCCTATAGTTTCTCCCTCTCTAAAATGGAAAATCAACTGTATTTCAACTGCCTTGCATGCAGTTTCTCAGGACTCCTTAAATCTGTGATTCATTGGGCCACAGTCATTCATATAAGCTCAAAATAAACCTTTTAATACCTTAAAATACCTTAAGGAATTTGGTTTTTCTTCTAAAACTACGTAATGTAAATTATAGATAAATCATGGTAGTTGTCATTTTTCCACGCGTCAGTAAGTTGTCTCACAGTGACCAAATGTAAATTGCGTAAAATAATTTGATATTTTCTTCAAAATAATAGCAATCTCACTTCAGATGTTCTTTATCCAACATAGATTTAATACCTAAGAGATAATCGATAGCATAAAGATTCATTAATTATGTCATCTTCTCCACAATTATCCATTATGATCACATATTTTGGGACTTATTCTATGGAGAATAACCTAAAGTGAAGTCATAATAATGATCACATTGATATGCATTATCTGTCTTCTTCTTCTTGCTTTTTTTTTGAGACAGAGTCTTGCTCTTGTTGCCCAGGGTGGAGTGCAACCGTTCCGTCTCAGCTCACTGCAACCTCCGCCTCCAGGGTTCATCAAGTGATTCTTCTGCCTCAGCCCCTCAAGTAGCTGGGATTGCAGGTGCACGCCACCATACCTGGCTAATTTTTGTGTTTTCAGCAGAGACGTGGTTTTGCCATGTTGGACAGGCTGGTATTGAATGCATTATGTGTCTTCCGAGAGTGGTGAAGGGATTCACCCTGGTTTAATTGTCACTTCTTACAGTGAGTGCTGAGGTTTTTATTCAGATTTTTACATTTTGAATGTATTTATTAGGACCTGATTACACTCTTTTTCACTCTGACATAACTATATGACTTCTATAAATTTTAATTCTATATCACTTCTCCAGATACATACCATATTTTCCAAGACCCATGATTATTTTCATGTTGCATCTACAAGATTCAGCAAATAGTCATATAGAATATACTTAAGTTCAATATTCTGACAAAAGGTAATAACTTTGTATTATGATGTCTGCATATTTGCATGCAGTATATATATGCAATACTTTAAATGTAAATACACTAAATTATTTATTATTTATCTGAAGTTCACATTTAACTGTGTCTTTTGTTATCTCTCAACTCCAAACCATGGGAACCTTGGTGCTCTTCTGTATAAGCTTTGCTCCAACTACCTCCAGAAACCCTTTGGAGAAAGATACCAGTTTTCGAGCCAACTACTACAATTCTTATAATGTGGATACCATTGTGTCTTGAAATCAATTTTTTTCTTACTATTCCTGGGTCCAAAATGACAGTGAAACAAAAATAATATGACTGTCCTGATATGTGTTGGTGGCAGCTATCAATTATTAGTTTCTGACACTGAAGGTAAATGTTTATTGATGAGATTAGACCTTTAGCTCAAGAATAACAATCATTTAACAAAATATACAATTTTCCTTTTATAAACTCAAATTTAGATAAAATTGTTTTTTTCCAAGTTGATGGATTAGAGACTTTTAGCATGCTTCAGCCACATGGACATAACACAATAGTGCATAAATGCCAACTCTCTGAGCTTTAATTTAAGAAGAAGAATGGGAATCCACCAGAATCATGAAGGACACATCACATCCTGTGAAGGAGAATGCAGGCAAACTGCCCCCATGATGGCATCCACCTAATAAAAGTGAGTGAAGTACGAGTAAGTAAAATATATTTTAAATATATTCTAAATATGTATGCAATATGTATCTATTCTAAATACATATGCACCCAAAATTGGAGCACACATGTTCTTAAAAGAACTACGTTTAGACCGATGAGGAGATTTAAACAGCCATAATTTAATAATAAGGGACTTCAACACCCCAATGACAGTGTTAGACAGATCATTGAGGCAAAACACTAATAAAGCAATACTGCATTTAAATTCAATGCTTGACCAATTGGAATTAAAGTACTCTTCACTCATCAACCACAGAAGAACGTACATTGGAGTATCATCTGTGTGCAGATAAGTATACTGCTCAAAGCAATTTACAGATTTAATGCTTTTCTTATCAAACCACTAATGTCATTTTTCACAAAATAAAAAACAACTAAAATTTATGTGAAACCTAAAAGGAGTCTGAATAGCCAAGGCAAAGCTATATTAAGGCCAGAGACATCATACTATACGACTTCAAACTATACTAGAAGACTACAGTAATCAAAGTAACATGGTACTAGTAGAAAACCAGACACATAGACCAATGAACAGACTAGAGTACTAGGAACTAAGGCCACACGCCTGCAACCATCACATCTTTAACAAAGTTGACAAAAGTAAGCAATGGGAAGAACACATTTTATTTAATAAATAATGCAGGGATAACAGACTAGTCATATGCAGAAGAATAAAACTAGACCCACATGTTTCACCAAATACAAAAATTAACCTAAAATACATTAAAGAGCTAAATGTAATATCTCAAGCTATAAAATGTCTAGAAAAAACCTAGGAAATACTTTTCCTGATAATGGCCTTGGCAAATAATTTATGGCTAAGTCCTCAAAAGCAATTGTTACTAAAACAAAAATTGAGAAGTGGGATTTAATTAAACTGAAAAACTTTTGCACAACAAGAGAAACTACCAAGGGAGTAAACAGATAACCCACAGAATGAAAGAAAATATTCACAAACTAGGCACATGACAGAGATCTATTATTCAGAACCTAGAAGGAACTTGAACAAATCAACAAGCATGCAGCAAGTAACTCCATTAAAATGGGCAAAAAGACATGAACAGACCCTTCTCAAAAGAAGACATACATACAAGCACCCAACAAACATATGTAAAAGTGCTCATCACCATTATTTATTAGAGAAATGCGAATCAAAACCGAAATGAAATGTCATTTCACACCAGTCAGAATGGCTTTTGTTGAAAAATCAAAAGAAAACACATATTGGTGAGGCTGTAGAGAATAGAGAACACGTATACACTTTCTGAGGGAATGTAAATTAATTCAGCCACTGTGGAAAGCAGGTTGGGGATTTCTTAAAGAACTGACAGTTGAACTACCATTCAATCCAGTAACCCCATTACTGGGTATATATCCGAAAGAAAATAAATATCCTACCAAAAAGACACATGTAGCCATATTTTATCACAGCAGTATTCACAATAATAAAACATAGACAACCCAGGCGTCCATCAGTGGTGGTCTGGATAAAGACTCATGGAATACTATACAGCCATAAAAAAATCTCAAAATTATGCCATTTTAAGCAACATGGATGCATTGTTTCCAGCAAACTAATGCAAAAGCAAAAAAACCAAATACCGCATGTTCTCACTAATAAGTGGGAATGAATGCTGGGTACTCATGGTCATAATGCAGAGAGGGAGGAGAGGCCGGGCGCAGTCGCTCACGCCTGTAATCCCAACAATTTGGGAGGCCAAGGTGGGCGGATCAGGAGCTTGAGACCAGCCTTGCCAACGTGGTGAATCCCCTCCTTTACTGCAAACACAAAAATTAGCCGGACATGGTACTATTCCATGTCTGAGGCAGGAGAATCACTTGAATCTCGGGGGCGGAGGTTGCAGTGAGCCAAGTTCGCGCCACATCACTCCAGCCTGGGCGACGGAGCAAAATTCTGTCTCAAAAACAAACAAACAAACAAACAAAACAAAGAGGGAGGAGGGAGAGAATACAGATTGATAAAACTACTGATTGGTTAGTGTACTCTCTATCTTGGTAATGAATTCATTCATTCAATTCATAATTCATTCATTCAATTCATAATTCAATTCCCCCTGAGGAAAAAAAAATCACTTTTCATTAAAATCTCTCTGTATCTTGCTGATTTAAGATAGAAGTTGAATTTCACCTTAATAATAGAAACAAAATAACTAGTTAAACTGAGAAAAACTAATAAACGTATGCTCAAATTTACTGAGAGAAACATGGGTACATCACATAATAGTAACCTTCTACCAGTTTTAATTAAGATAAATAAGGAAACAATCTTAACCCTACCGCCTACCAGGAGGGGCGTGTCCCCATTCCCAGGTGAGTGGGAACCCTGCGCTCTGGGCGGGTTGAGCCGCGGCCTCTGGAACCTCTTGTTGGCAGCGTCGCCGCTGCAGGGACAGGGCAGGCCCTGGGTGGCGGGCAGCGGGCCAGGCCCAGGCGAGTCCTTTCCCAGGGACTGGGCAGGTGCCGAGAGGGTAGGAGCGGTGCTGCCCCGGGCGAGGGAGCCTCCGGCTCTGGACGGTTCGCCGCACCTGCCCCAGGAGGGCGCTGCAGGAGCTGGGTGGGGAAGCGGAGGGACGAGGGGACACAGGCCAGGCCAGGTGGCCCCTTAGCCCAGCCCTGGGTGATGCCGGAGGTGCTGTGGGTGACCAGAGAGGACCCGGAGCAGAAACCGGGAACTGATATCTCTGGCTGAATATTTGTCCTCTTGCTGAAGTTTGAAAGTCAGTTATTTCATTAAAGTTTAATTTTATTATAAAAAATAACTACTGTTAAAAACTCTGTAGTCATTGGAATGACAAATTTTGGTGCAGGGTCAACATAACAATCTTTGGAGTTTTTGAATATTGTAAGTATTCAAATTGCGGCCATGTTTAAAAATATATGCCATATATTTTTATGGCATCCACCCCTGTGTGCCTGTGTCCCGCATCCACCTCCTTGTTCCAGCTGGCTCAGGAGACAAGTTTCTTCCTCCTTCCGCAGACTCGGATCAGGCCGTCCTCTCTCCGGCGCCTGAGGCGGGCATGGGGCCAGCCTGTCCGCGAATAGCCCGAGAACGCCCGGCCTGTGCCCTGTGCTCGGCGTGGTGTCCCGGCTGGTGCCCCTCAGAGCCCCTCACAAAGCAGCGCCGCAGGTGTCGAAGGACCCAGCACCAGGCAGCGGTGAGCGGATGGATGCTCCAGGGATGTGGGGCTGCTGGCAGTCAAGAACCCATTGCCAAATTCAACGGCATAATGTTGGATTTTTTCCTCTATATTTTTGTGTAGGAGTTTTACAGCTTTCAGCCTTACATTTAGGACTTTAATCCATTTTGAGTTTTTAAAAAAATATAGTATAAACTACAATTCTGACCTCTGTATTTTACCTGTTGATAGCAAGTCTTCCCACCATTGTTTGTTAAAGGAGGCTATTCCTTCTCCACAGTTTGGCCTTTACACCCTTTTTGAAGGTCATTTTGACGGCATATACAAGGCTTTTGTGGAGAGGGGTGGTCTCTATTATTTACTATGTATGCATGTCTTGATTTAATACATTTCTTTTCTGGTTTTCTCCTTTTCATTTTTTGAGACAGGTTCTTTGTCATCCAGGCTGCGGTGCACTGGTGCGACCATCGCTTACTGCAGCCGGATCTCCCAGGCTTAAACAATCCTCTCACCTCAGCCTCTGGAATAGCTGAGACTACAGGTTCATGTCACCATGCCTAGCTAATTTTTATTTTTATTTTTATTCTTTTTGTAGAGATGGAGGTTCTCACTATGATGCCCAGTGTGTTTTGAACTCCTGGGCTCAAGCAATCCTCCTACCTCAGCCTTACAAAATGCTGAGGTTACATGTGTAAGCCATAGAACCCGGCCTCAAAATACTACATTTAAAAACAGTTCAACAGCACTGCCACGAGTTTTTGATTTAAAAATTGTGACGGCTCCCCACTTGACATTCTGTTGCAAGTTTAATTGCCTATTTTCAGGCTCGAGATTCCATAAGTTTTAGAATTTTTTATTTCTGCAAATAAATATTATTGTGATTTATATAGCTATTGCATTTAATCTGTTATTACTTTCATTAGCATAGACAAGAATATTTTCTTCTAATATATGAATATGGGATATCAATTTTCTAATCTATAAATATAGAACATCTTTCCAAATGGTTGTGATTTTCTTCAGCAACATCTTTTAATATCTATTATACTAGTCTCATATCTCTTTGCTTGTTTATTCCAAAGTACATTCTTTTTAATGCTATTTTCAGTGGAATTATAAAAACTTAAATTGTGCATTGTAGTGAAGAGAAACACACTTAATTTTGTGTTCTGCAATTTTGCTAAATTCAAGTATTAGTTGTAACAGGTGTTGTGTTCAGCATTCAGGGTTTTTTATATATAACATCATATCATAAGATACAGGTAATTTTACTTCTTCCTTTAGAATGTGGATGTTTTCTTTTTGTCATTGCCTAGTTGCTTTTTCCAGGACTTTCACTGCTATTTTTGAATAGATGCATCAAAAGTGAATATCTTGCTTCCTTATTAATCTTTGAGGATAAACTTTCCACACTTCAGATTTCAGTATAATGTTAGTGATGAGTGTTTTTTTGCTGGGACTATAGGCATGAGCTGCTGCACCAAGGTGGTGATGAGTTTTTACATGTCTTATTATGTTAAAGCAGTTTCCTTTTATTTCTAGTTTATTTAATTATTTTTAATCTAGAAAAGATTCTTAATTTTGTCAGTTGACTTTTCTGCATTATTTGAGATGATCGTGTGTTTTATATCTGTTAGTGTGTTAATGTGGTATATTAAATTGATTGACTTAAACTCCCGTTCCAATGTGGCCATACAGAGAGAGATCTGGTCTGCAGCTCCCAGTGTAATTAATGCAGAAGGTGGTTGATTTCTACATTTCCAACTGAGGTACCTGATTCGTCTCATTGGGACTGGTTGGACTGTGGGTGCATCCCACAGAGGGTGAGCTGAAGCAGAACAGGATATCACCTCACCCAGGAAGTGCAAGAGGTCAGTGGATTTTCCTTTCCTAGCCAAGAGAAGGAATGACAGACTGTACCTGGAAAACCAGGACACTCTCACCAAAATTCTGCACTTTTCCCAGAGTCTTAGCAACCAGCAGACCAGGAAATTCTCTCCTTTGCCTGCTTTGGCTGGTCCCACACCTATAGTGCCTTGCTCACTGTTAGCGCAGCAGTCTGAGGTCAACCTGCGAGGCTGCAGCTGGGCAGGTGGAGGTGCATCTGCCATTTTTGAGGTTTGAGTAGGTAAACAAAGTGGCTAGGAAACTTGAGATGGTTGGAGCCACCCGCAGCTCAGCAAGGCCTACTGCGTGTATAAACTCCACCTCTGTGGGCAGGGCATAGCTGAATAAAAGGCAGCAGAAACTTCTGCAGACTTAAGCCTCTCATCTGACAGCTCTGAAGAGAGCAGTGGTTCTCATGGTATGGTGTTTGAGCTCTGAAAATGGACCTATGGCCTCCTCAAGTGGGTCCCTGAACCCCATATAGCCTAACCGAGAGACATCTCCTAGTAAGGGCCAACAGACACTTCATACAGGCAGGAGCCCCTCTTTGACAAAGCTTCCAGGGGAACGATCAGGCAGTAATATTTGCTGTTCTGAAATATTTGCTGATCCACAGCCTCCTCTAGTGATACCCATACAAACAGCGTCTGGAATGGACCTCCAGCAAACTACAACAGACCTGCAGCTGAGGGACCTGACTGTTGTAAAGAAAACTAACAAACAGAAAAAAATAGCATCAACATCAACGAAAAGGACATCCACACCAAAACCCCATCTATAGGTTACCAACAACAAGGACTAAAGGTAGACAAAACCACAAAGATTGGAAGAAACCACTGCAGAAAAGCGGAAAATCCTAAAAACCGGAGCACCTCTTTTCCTCGGAAGGATCGCAGATCCTCACCAGCAATGCAAGAATCCTGGGCAGAGAATGACTTTAACGAGTTGACAGAAAGAGGCTTCAGAAGTTCGGTAATAGCAAACTTCACTGATCTAAAGGAGCATGTTCGAACCTATTTCAAGGAAGCTAAAAACATTGAAAACAGGTTAAACGAATGGCTAACGATAATAAACAGTGTAGAGAATACCTTAAAAGACCTGACGGAGCTGATAACCAAGGCACAAGAACTTTGTGACGCATGCACAAGCTTCAATAGCTGATTCAATCCACTAGAAGAAAAGATACCAGTGATTGAAGATCAAATTAATAAAATAAAATGAGAAGACAAATTTAGAGTAAAAAGAGTGAAAAGAAATGAACAAAGCCTCCAAGACATATGAGACTATGTGAAAAGAATAAATCTACACTTGTTTGGTGTACTTAAGTGTGAGGTGGAGTATAGAACCCAAGTTGGAAAACACTCTTCCGGATATTATGCAGGAGAACTTCCCGAATACAGAAAGACAGGCCAATATTCAAATTCGGGAAATACAGAGAATATCACAAAGATACTCCTCAAGAAGGGCAACTCCAAGACACATAATTGTCAAAATCACCAAGGTTGAAATGAAGGAAAAAATATTAAGGGCAGCCAGAGAGAAAGGTCGGGTTACCTGCAAGGGCAAGCTCATCAGACTAACAGCAGATCTCTCAGCAGAAAACCTACAAGCCAGAAGAGGGTGGGGACTAATATTCAACATTCTTAAAGAAAACAATTTTCAGCCCAGAATTTCACATCCAGCCAAACTAAGCTTCATAGCTGAAGGAGAAATAAGATCCTTTACAGACAAGCAAATTCTAAAAGATATTGTCACCACAAGGCCTGCCTTACAAGAGCTCCTGAAGGTAGTACAAAACATGCAAAGGAACAACCAGTACCAACCACTGCAAAAATGTCAAACAGTAAACACCATCGATGTTAGGAAGAAACTGCATCAACTAACGAGCAAAATAACCAGCTAACTTCATAATGACAGGATCAAATTCACACATAACAATATTAACCTTAAATGTAAATGGGCTAAATGCTCCAATTAAAAGACACAGACTGGCAATTTGGATAGAGAGTCAAGGCCTATCAGTGTGCTGTATTCAGGAGATGCATCTCACGTGCAGAGACGCACATTGGCTCAAAATCAAGCGATGGAGGAAGATCTACCCAGCAAATGGAAAACAAACAAACAAAGCAGGGATTGCAATCCTAGTCTCTGATAAAACAGACTTTAAGCCAACAAAGATCAAAAGAGACAAAAAAGGCCATTACATAATAGCAAAGGGATCAATTCAACAAGAAGAGCTAACTACCCTAAATATATATGCACCCAATACAGTAGCACCCAGATTCATAAAGTAAGTCCTTAGATACCTACAAACAGACTTACACTCCCACACAATAATAATGGGAGACTTTAAAACCCCACTGTCAATATTACACAGATCAATGAGGCAGGTTAACAAGGATATCCAGGACTTGAACTCAGCTCTGCACCAAGCAGACCTAATAGACTTCTAGAGAACTCTCCACCCCGTATCAACAGAATATACATTCTTTTCAGCAACACATCACACTTATTCTAAAATTGACCACATAATTGGAAGCAAAGCACTCCTCAGCAAATGTAAAATAACAGATATCACAACAAACTGTCTCTCAGATCACAGTGCAATCAAATTAGAACTCAGGATTAATCAACTCACTCAAAACGGCACAAATGCAGGGAAACTGAACAACCTTCTCCTGAATGACTACTGGTTAAATAAGGAAATGAAGACAAAAATAAAGATGTTCTTTGAAACCAATGAGAACAAAGACACAAAATACCAGAATCTCTGGGAAACATTTAAAGCACTGTGTAGAGTCAGTTTCACACCCGAATCCTACCAGACTTACAAAAAGGAGCTAGTACCATTCCTTTTGAAACTATTCCAATGAATAGAAAAAGAGGAAATCATCCCTAACTTATTTTATGGGGCCAGTATCATCCTGATGCCAAAGCCTGGGAGGGACACAACAAAAAAATAATTTTAGACCAAACTCCCTGATAAGCATGTATGTGAAAACCCTCAGTAAAATACTGGCAAACGGAATCTAGCAGCACATCAAAAAGCTTATCCACCACGATCAAGCAGGCTTCATCCCTGGAATGCAAAGCTGGTTCAACATACACAAATCAATAAACATAATCCATCACATAAACAGAACCGACAACAAAAACCACTTGATTATCTCCATAGATGTGGAAAAGGCCTTTGACAAAATTCAACAGTCTTTCATGGTAAAACCTCTCAATAAACTATGTATTGATTAAATGTATCTCAAAATAATAAGAGCTATCTATGAAAAACCCACAGCCAATATCATACTAAATTGGTAAAAACTGGAAGCATTCCCTTTGAAAACCGGCACAAGACAAGAATGCCATCTCTCACCTCTCATATTCAACAGAGAATATGCCCTGGAAGTTCTGGCCAGGGCAATCAGGCAAGAGAAAAAAAGGTATTCCATTAGGAAAAGAGGAACTCAAGTTGTTTCTGTTTGCAGATGACCTGATGTATATTTAGAAAACCTCATCGTCTCAGCCCAAAATCTCCTTAAGCTGATAAGCAACTTTAGCAAAGTCTCAGGATATGAAATCAATGTGCAAAAATCACAAGCATTTCTATACACCAATAACAGAAAAACAGAGAGCCAAATCATGAGTGAACTCCCATTCACAATTGCTACAAAGAGAATAAAATACCTAGGAATACAACTTACAAGAAATGTGAAGGACCTCTTCAAGAAAAACTACAAACCACTGCTCAATGAAATAAAAGAGGACACAAACAAATGGAAGAACATTCCATGTTCATGGATAGGAAGAAACAATATTGTGAGAATGGTCATTCTACCCTAGGTAATTTACACATTCAACGCCATCCCCATGAAGTTACCAATGACTTTCTTCACAGAATTGCAACAATCTACTTTAAAGTTCATATGGAACAAAAAAAGAGCCAGTATTGCCAAGACAATCCTAAGCAAAAAGAACAAAGCTTGAAGCATCATGCTACCTGACTGCAATCTGTACTACAAGGCCATAGTAACCAAACAGCATGGTACTGGTATCAAAAGAGATATATAGAACAATGGAACAGAACAGAGCCCTCAGAAATAACACCACACGTCTACAGCCATCTGATCTTTGACAAACCTGACAAAAATAAGCAATGGAGAAAGGATTCCCTATTTAATAAATGGTGCTTGGAAAACTGGCTAGCCACATGTATAAAGCTGAAAGAGGATCCCTTCCTTACACCTTATAAACAAATTAATTCAAGGTGGATTAAAGATTTAAATGTTAGGCCTAAAACCGTAAAAACCCTAGAAGAAATCCTAGGCAATACCTTTCAGGACATAGGCATGGGTAAAGACTTCATGACTAAAACACCAAAAGCAATGGCAACAAAAGTCAAAATAGAGAAATCGGATCTAATTAAACTAAAGCGTTTCTGCACAGCAAAAGAAACTACCATCAGCTTGAACAACCAATCTACAGAATGGGAGAAAATTGTTTGCTATCTATCCATCTGACAAAGGGCTAATAGCCACAATCTACAAAAAACTCAAACAAGTTTACAAGAAAAAAACAATGCCATCAAAAAGTGGGCAAAGGAAATTGACAGACACTTCTGAAAAGAAGACATCTATGCAGCCAACAGACAAATGAAAACTGCTCATCATCACTGGTCATCAGGGAAACGCAAATCAAAACCACAGTGAGATACCATCTCACACCAGTTAGAGTGGCGATTATTTGAAAGTCAGGAAACAGCAGATGCTGGAGAGGATGTGGAACAATAGGAAGGATTTTACACTGTTGGTGGGATTGCAAATTAGTTCCAGCATTGTGGGAGACAGTGTGGCCGTTGCTCTAGAATCTAGAACTAGAAATGCCGTTTGACTCAGCCATCCCATTACTGGGTATATACCCAAAGGATTATAAATCATGCCACTATAAAGACACATGCAAACGTATGTTTATTGCAGCACTATTCACAATAGCAAAGACTTGGAACCAACCCAAATGTCCATCAATGATAGACTGCATTAAGAAAATGAGGCACATATACAGCATGGAATACTATGCAGCCATAAAAAAAGATGAGTTTATGTCCTTTTCAGGGACATAGATGAAGCTGGAAACCATCATTCTCAGCAAACTATCTCAAGGACCGAAAACCAAATACCACATATTCTCACTCATAGGTGGGAACCGAACAATGAGAATACTTGGACACAGGGCGGGGAACATCACCCAGTGGGGCCCGTCGGGGGCTGGGGTGCTGGAGGAGAGATAGCACTAGGAGAAATATCTAAAATAAATGACGAGTTGATGGGTGCAGCAAAACCACGTGGCACATGTATAAATATGTAACAAACCTTCACGTTGTCCAATTGTACCCTAGAACTTAAAGTATGATAAAAAATAAAAAATAAATAATTGATTTACATGTGTTGAACAATACTTATATTGGAGAGATAACTGCCTCTTGCTCATGGTGTGTAAACCTTGCAATGTGTTATTTAATTTGGTGTTCTAATGTTCCGAGGAGAATTTTTACGTCAATAGTCATCAGGAAAATTGAGTTGTGGTTATATTTTAGTGTCTTTGTGGGGTTTGGTGTTGTGTTAATGCTGGGATCATAAAATAAGTTGGAAATTATTTTCTCTTTTTCATTTTTCTGAAGTAGTTTAAGAATGGTTGGTGTTAACCCTGCTTTAACATTTTGAAAAAAATTATTGAATGAAGTGAGACGGGCCTGGGCTTTTTGAGGGGAGGTTGTTGTTACTAGTTACATGACTGTTCAGATTTTTTTATGGTTTATTTTTAGTATAATCTATATTTCTAGACATTTGTCTATTCCTTTTAGCTTATCACATTTTTTTGGCATATACTTGGACTTAAGCTTTTATAATCTCTTCTTTTCCTACTTTTGTGGCATCAGTAGTAATAGCTCCTCTTTTATTTCGAATTTAATTATTTGAGATATCTTCTTTTTTTCTTTTAATCTGTTTGTCAGTCTTCTTAATCTTTTCAATAAAACCAAACTTTAATTGATGTGTCTATGGTTTTTAATTGCTATTATTTTAACTGCTGAAATTTTTATTCTTTAATTATGTTTGGTTACATTTAGTAGTTGATTTAGATAGATTTTTTTAAATGTACACATTTACTACTACAATTGAATACAAGCTTTACATGCATTCAATAATTTCGTGATGCTTTTTGTCTCCAGTTATGTTGAAATTTTCACTATGATTTCTTCTTTAAGCCATAATGTTTAGGAGCATGTTACTTGAATTTTTTGTATTTGCAAATTTTTAAATTTTTCTTCTGGTATTCATTTCTAGTTCCGTTCCATTTTAGTTGCAAATGATACTTTGCATGAGTTTAATTTTCTTGAATTGTGGTCCAATTTGTGATATAGTCTCAAGAATGTTCCACGTGCGCACCAGAAGCAGGAGCAGTCTGTTGTTGAGAAGATCGTTTCTATATGTGTGTTGGATTTGGTTGAATCACTGCTTGCTCAATCCTCTGTCTTCATGTTGGCCTGACAGATTGTCCTCTCCATTATTTTAAAGTCTCCTATCATTTTGGTGGTTGTGTGCATTCCTCCCTTTATTTTTGTTTATAATTTTTTTTTTAATATACAGACAAAGTGTTGCTATCTTGCGCAGGTTAATCTCAACTCCTGGGCTCAAGTTATCCTCCTGCCTCAGCCCCCGCCAAAATGCAGGGATTACAAGCAGGCGTGAGCCACTGTACTCAGCCTATTTCTCCTTTTAATTCTGTCATTATTTGTGTTATATGTTTGGAATAGTTGCTGATACATGTGCATATTTTAATTATGATATTTTCTTGGAGATTTACTTTTATTATATAATGTCCTTGTTTGTCTTTATGACAGTTTTTTGCTTGAAGTCTAGTCATCTAATGTAAATATGACCAACTTTGTTCTATTCTGGTTGCTATTTAGGATGATTTAGTCGCCATATAAAATATAATTTTCCATCCCCGCACTTTCAGTCCATGTTTATCCTTAAATAAAAGGTGAGCCTCTTATAAACAGAATTTATTTGATTTTCTATTTTTATTTTTTGAGTGACCTTGTGTCTGTTACTGGAGAATTTAACATTGTTACATATAAGGTTATTATTTGCAGTTAAGCAGTTACTATTGCCATTTTGTTAATTGTATTGTGTTTCTTTTGTAGTTCTTCTATTTATTTATTTTCTTTCTTGCTGTCTTCCTTTTCATCTAATTAATTTTTGCGCTAATATGTTTCTATTTCTTTTTCTTTTCTGTATATTCTATAAGTATTGTTTTTGTGGCTGCTATACAGATTACATGAAACGTCTCAAAGTCATAACAATCATTTTTAATGTGATATCATCTCCAGTAGCATATAAAAAATCCATTGTTTTATGTGACTGTCTTTCCCAACACACACTTTGCCCTTGATGTCACAACTTAGTCCTTTTATACGGTGTATTTAACATACACATATAATATTTTTGTATATTCTCTCTCAAATTCTGTAAAGGAATCAAAATTTCTTACCAACATCACAATAATACAGGATGCTATATTTCTGTATATGTTTACCTTACAACAGTGCTTTATAGTTTTGTATATTTTTTGGTACTCTCATTTTTTAATCTTAGGGACTTTCTGGCATTTCTTGAAGAACAAACCTAGGGGTCATAAACTCCTTTAGCTTTAGTTTATCTGAAAAAAAACCTTAATTTCACCTTCATGTTTCAATGAGAGTTTTGCCATATATAATGTTCTTGGTTGGTACTTTTTCTTTTTTTTTATACTTTAGTATATCATCCCACAATCTGAACTGCAAAATATCTTTAAACACATCTCTTGATACTATTAGTAGGACTAAATTGAATGTGTTTATTCTTTTTTCTGCTGAAACTTTTGAAATGTTTTCTATGAGATATTTAAGAGTTTTATATTTTGTCTTACTTTGGTTTTCTTTAAATTTATGCTAGTCAAAGTCTATTAAAGCTCGTGAGGTTTTTTTGTCCATTTCCTTTTTCAAATATGAGCAGTTTTTGTCCATTTTAAAAATTTATTTACGTATTTTGAGATGGATTCTCACTCTGTTGCCCCGGCAAGAGTGCAGTGGTGTGATCTCAGCTCATTGCAACCTCTGCCCCCCAGACTACAGTGATTTTCTTGCTTCAGCCTCCCAAGTAACTGGGACCAAATGTGCGTGCCACCATGATTGCCTAATTTTTTTTGTGTGTGTATGAAGACCAGGTTTCACTATATTGCCAGGCTGGTCTTGAACTCTTGACCACAATTGATCCACCTGCCTTTGCTCCCAAAGTGCAGGCATTACTGGTATGAGACACCGTGCATGGCCTACCTTGTTGTTTTTTTTTAACAACACACTTGGGACCTGTTATTCATTTTTTCTTGTCTTTTTCTCCCTTTGAAAGAGCAATGTCTGTCCTTTGCCTTTCCCACCGTTGTTTTTCAAAAACATGTAACATGTTAGGTTTCATGGATTCACAGCTAAAGAAAAATTTCCATTTGAAATAATTTTATCTTGAATTTCATCCATATGAGGTTTGCACAAGACTTTGAACTTAGATTTTAACATCGGTTCTGGAAAGAGCTAAGAATTATAGAACTAGCAGATGGAATGATTGTATTTTGTGTGGAAGAAAAAAATAAATTGGGCACATGAGGTATGGTTTTCTTGTTTTTGTTTCACTTAAAAATTTATGTTGAAACTTAATCCTCACAGCAACACTATTAGGAGGTGTGGTCTTTCGGGATGTGTTTAGGTCAGGTGTGCTTTATCCTCATCAATAGATGACTGCTCTTATTAAAAAGTTTGATGAAGAAAGTTTGGTCAATTACACATTATAGCTTCTCCCCACCTCATATTAATTAGCGGAGTGAAAAAATCTGATGAATGGTTTGCCTGCTTATCTCCAGTCATTCACCTTTTTGAAAAACATTAACCTAACAGTGTACCAGGTATGCAGATAAAATGTTTATAAGTCATAGTCCGTAATCTTGTGGAATTTAAGAGAAGATATACAAATTAACAACTTCCGGGACACATGGCACTTATAATTGTTCAGAAAGTGTGAAGATAATAAAATCACAAAAAGAGGGGGCTTCAATGGCATCATTGCAGATTTGATGCTTATGGGAAGTGAAGGAAAGAGCAGGCTGGAAGGATGGTGTCCATGGGGTTGCTAGGGATGACCCAGGACTTTTTGATTGAGGTAACCATGATAGTCAACACTGAGGAGAGTGGTATGGCACTTATAATTGTTCAGGAAGTGTGAAGATAATAAAATCACAAAAAGAGGGGTCTTAAATGGCATCATTGCAGATTTGATGCTTATGGGAAGTGAAGGAAAGAGCAGGCTGGTGGGATGATGCCAATGGGGTTGCTAGGAATGACTCAGGACTTTTTGATTGAGGTAACAATGATAGTCAACACTGAGGAGAGTGGTGGTCGTGGTTGACCTAATCACAGAGATTTCCTAAGAAGAGACTTTGTTTGTTCCTCGTTTGTTTTCCAGATATACATTTATTTTTCTGACAAAGAGCACATCTTCAAATAATAATGCCATAAAATTGCCTTTTATTCCATAGCATTGGAACCTATGTCATCTTCCTTCCTGTCTTCTGGATTTTTGCATGCTTTTTGGTTGCAGGCCCAGGTCCTGTGACAAGGGCATCAGTAACTTGGTCTTCATCTACATAGTGATGCTCCAACCACGGCAAACTTGTTCTCTACAGACAGATTGGGAAGATGTTCTCTAGAGTGGCCTCAAATAGAAGTCTGCTGTCTACCTTAACATGATAATCAGCAGCTTCTTCAAAAGCACCACCTGCTCTTAGAGCGTACTACAAGCCATTGACATTAATTCCAGCACCTACTGGTTGGTAGAATTTCAAACTCACCCATTTTAGTTATACCCTATGCTTTGTCTTCCTCTCACAGATTCTCAACTTCTTTATTAGCAGAGACTAGCTCTACCCCACTAAAGGTAAATCAAATGTAACCTGGGCAAGAATTATTTTTCTTGTTTATTACTTTTTTTCTTCCCCCAGGGGCTACGTGAACATAAGCTTGTTTTTTACACTAGCAGCATTTAGAAATATCTCTTCTGGAGGAACTCTGATGCTCTCAAATCACACGTGGTAATTCTCTGCTCCAGGCACAAAATGCAGTCTCAGCATCTCTATAGCAGGAGCCACTCTCTAAGAGTTTCTCCAGAGAAATAAGCTACCCAGACCATCCAGCTGCTGGTGAGTTGCTTTGTGGTCATGAACTGGGTAGATTTCCTCATCTCATGCTCATTGGCCACATTCAGGATTAGTGATTCAATGCTTTTGTTGTTCCAGAAGCTGTGCTCAGTGGCTATGCAGGAGTCAGTCTTTCAGTGCTGACTGTTGCTGAGAAAATAATAGTATTGTTCAAACAGTATATAGGATTTGCACTCAATATTTAAGAATTTAGTGACAGAAATCTCTTAAATACACATTACACTGATATAAAATAAGTTCCTCATTTATTACCAAATTTACTCTTTAGTATAACCCTTGGGATAACATTTTCTTTTCTTCTTCCATAAATATGCTTCACATGGATATATCACACATTGTGTATAATTTGACACAGTGTTAATATGGTTTAGGTCTATTTAGATGTTTGCACATTTATTTTAGCTCAATGTTTGTTCTCAGGAAGAGTATTTTTCTTCATAAACTAAGTTTTCAGAAAATTTTAAATGCAAGTTTTTCCCTCAGATCTTTGAGGACCATAATCTATTGGATTCTTGATCTTATTCACATATTGAGAAATATGTTTCTTTTCATTGCTTTATAATTAATTTGAATTTTATCTTAGATTCCTTTACGTGATTTTCTCTATTTTGGTATTGTGCTTTTAGCTATTGTTTTTCTTTTGATCAGTATGCCTTTAAGCTATTAAAATTAATTATTTTAAGAATTATATATTTTATTCCCATTCGACATTCATTCCATTTTATTTATACTTGTATTTAAACAATACGTCTTACTCTAGATTGTTATGTATTTTAATTTTTCATATTGTTTATTTGTTTTTTCCCTATTGGGACTTCTAAATATTCACTTCATCCTATCTTCGAATTCGTAATTTCTTTTTTCATTTATGTAATTTGTCTATGTATTCTATCATTTACATTTAAAATTTTTACCTAATTATTTTGATAATATAACTTATTTTGATCTTACTTTTATACCTTTCCCCTAATATGTTTAAACATTATAACTACTTATATTATTTCTATACTATATATACAATTTTGGGATTTATTAAGATCTAATGGTACAGCCATGTTTTTATTATAATTTTGTTTCTGAATAACTTTGGTCTTGATGTCTTTAAATTTGTATATTTTAGAAAGAATAGTAGACTTCATTTTATTATAAAGGACTGACCTCAATTGATGGGACCATTGAAGATTCTGGGTCGAGGTATTTTATTGTAGTGAAAAGTTATATGTAATGTTAATAATGCTCCCTTTACAGACACCTGAAAAAGATTAAATTTATTTACCTAAATTGTCCTGATTAAAACACAAGTTGTACATATGAACCAGAAACTAATATGAGGATTGGTGTTAATTTCCAAATCAACCAAAGAAAAGAAATACCACCTCCACTAACTACTGTAACTTATTTTTCTAAACTTTTGAAAATGTAAGGATTCTAGCTTTAGATAGCATAGTCAGATCCAAATACTCCTGCATCTATTCTGCTGTGACATTATATTCACCAATAAGACATGTTCAATTCTAACAAGCTGTGCTTTCATTATTAGCAATTCCCACAGGCAGCATCAACTTCCAGTCTAATTTTTATTCTACAGTTGTGCTTCTTTATTTCTTTCCTGAAAAATTATTTGTGGAGGTAGATGCCTTTGAAGGTCCTCAGCATATACGGTTATTTGAGGTTGAAAAGATAAGATTATTTAAACTTTTGGCATAAATTCTGATGCCTACATTATATCTTTGAAAGCATTGGTTGTCACACTGCTGCTGACATGTGCATTTAGGAGAAGCATATAAATGTCAATGCTTTGCAGTCTCTGAGGGGTTGAAATAAACAATACCGGCCATCTTGGCCACTGAGTCTCACATGTAGTTTTCATTCCCAATCCAGGCATCTAGATTCAGGGGCACCTTCCTCAGGGGCTTTTGGTCAAGGCCTTCTTCAGAAACCTTTGCTCAGATCCCTATTTCTGGAGAAGAAATGGAATTTTGATAATAATTTTTATTCATTCCTGTTAATACTAAATTCTTTTTAATCTTCCTCATACATTCGCCTCTCACTCTCCTGCCCCCTTGTTCACAAAATTGCAGGCCTGTTTTTAATGAGGGGGCCACCTCGGCAGTGAGACAGTACCCCATGCTTGCACTGATCCATCTGACCCTTTCCTGGTGCTTTTCCATGAGGAAAAAATTGAACAATGAGGAGTCGGTGCTTCATCTGATGTTGCCTGTTGCTTAACACTATCACAGAAAGGAAGACAAAAAGGCTTAAGTATTACTTTGATGTGGGCCTCTTGCTTTAATTTAAAACTCTGATATTAAGCAGGTAAGCTCTTCCCAGCTCAGCTCAGCTCTTGAAATTTCATGGAAGAAATTCTGTTTTTATTGGTCTAAATTTTGTGGCATTTATATAGAAAAAATTGTTATAAAATTGCATCATATATTTAAGAATACAGTGCCTTCCATTTTGCCATTTTACTGAAGAGAAAATTTGTGTAGACTATTGGAATTATTAACAGTGAAGCTCCAAATACTACTATTCAGAAAAAATAATGAATCAAAATCCAACTATTTCTTAATAGCATTTTCTTTTTTATAAACTGTCTATTTTATTATCTGTAATTTAAAAACTTCTGTAGAAAAGAGTTAAAATTTTCAAAGTTAATACAAAATTATTTTTAGAATTTCTTTCTGCATAACGTTTGTTGTAAGTAGCTAATATTAATAAGTTGTAATCATCAACTCTTATCTAAGCTGCACTTTAAAAAATGTGTTAATATTTGCTGCTGCCTAAAATATAATACATATTTACATAATCTAAGTTACTAAAATTATATAATTTTGCATAGTTATATACACACATATAAATAATCAACATACACAGGTCGTTTTTTTTCTATTTCTTGCTTACATTTTATGTTTGATATTTGTAACAGAACAAACTCTTTATGTCCTACTATCATAAATGGAAATTTGCCTATTTTGCATCTTGTTATATTAAATAATCAGACGTAGGCTTAGCTTCCCCTAGGTTACATTTTTTACATAATTATTATTAACATAAATAATCCAGAAATTATTTAAAGTTTGTAGAAAAATTTCCAGTGCCTTCACTGTGCATAATATAATTCTATTTTTTAAAGTGTTAATGCTGTTTGCATTATATAAAAGAACATTTTAGTGTATCAACTAACTACATCCCTGAAAGCATGGCTTAATTTTTCATTAGTATATAGCTTTTATTGTACTCCGCTATTTTTCTAAAAGTGCTTGCAAATCAGTTCCAGGCCACAGGGCTTTGTCTTCAACATAAAAAGAATGTCTCAGAAACCCACAGAAATAACTGCGCCAAGTACTCTTATAAACAGGCTTCTGATAGAATGACCTACGTAAATTTGAGACACTATCAGTGGACTAAGTTATTTGTCTAATTCTAGCAGAGAAGCATCTGTGATTACAAGATAGAGTAAAACAAATATGAGTAAAATAGGACTAAATAAACTGATGATGAATGATAATAGGTCTTGTTCTGAATGTGAACATAAAACATTTCTGCTATTATTTCCTTGGTACCCAAACATGAGCTAATGGGTGCCGTTGTTACTTGTTGTACACCCTTAAGAAGGCTTACAGTTTTTCATCTCCTCTATATTCGTAGTTGCCTGTATTTGTGGTTTAGAATCTCAGCTCTTCTCATAGTTGTAGCTACATTTATAGTTGCGTGCAGTTGAGTTGCATAGTTGCACTCAGTAGCTAGGGGATGGGCAGGGAGATGCAAACAATTCTTCAGAGTAAGTTATTATCTTCTGTTCCAGTGGAAGTTCTTGAGGCTTCGTTGCTACCTGGCACTCTTGTATGAGCTCCGTTGTGTTTCTGACACCTCTGGCATACACCGAGGGTGTGGGTTTGCCTGCAATGCAGCATCAACCTCTAGAGAACAGGGTTTTCCATGACCCAGTCATTGAATAGACTCGTTATCTACTTCTGCTGTTGAGAAAACATTATTTCTCCTTCAGGAATATCCACCCTCTTCATCAAGATCATCGTGTCATTCTTCAGGGTCACAGAATGCTCTACAGCTTACTTCCTGGTGTCCACCATGGAGGAGATTATTTGCACCTGAATTCGAGGAAGATTCTAAAGGGGTCACAGCTGCAGAATTCCAAGCACGCTCAGACAGACTGTGCTGATTTTAGAAAGACACATGGGGACCTGCCACAAGGAAGGCACTTTGCAGGGAGGCTTCAACCCCATGGCACAATTCTGCAGGAGGACTCTTATCCTTGTAACAGTCACATAGCCACTTATAGAAAGGCAACTCTTAGAAAATTTAAATGGGGACCAAAATACTAACCCTAGCCAGTTGATTATCTCAAAGAATTGGAAAAACAAAATTTTCCAATAATAGGGGATTAGAAGAGTAAACAAGGTATGCCTCTTCTTTGGAGCTACAGATATGTATTAAATATGGGATGTACAAAGAATTTTTTATGACATGGAGAAGTGCTTATGAGATAATATACCATTAAATATAATAATTAAAGGCATACATTAAAAAGCATAACCAAACTTATACCATAGAGGTCAAAATTAAAAACATGTAGAAAAAGGACTGAGAGGAAATATGCCGAATTATAGGAATTGAGGTGTTTCTTATAGGAATGAAGATCCTGTGAGAAATTAAGGTGCTTTATTGATTCTCTTGTATTTTTATAGTTTCCAAAAGTTCTACAGAGAGTGTAATATAGGACGTTAGTCAGGAATAAACGTCTCTTTAAATAAGCAGTGGAGAATTTCAAAGGAAGGGTGTGGTATGGGTCTATCTGTTTCTTTCAAAATCTAATATTTTCCACCTAGTGCTTCAGAAAAGACAAGATATTTTCAACAACTTAACCCCATCATCAAGAGGGTGCTACTTAAGTACATTATGGGTGGTCATAGAAAAACAACCAGGCAGCCACCAAGCATCAGAAAGTCCGTGATATCCATTGGCCTCTGAGATGGTCTGCATTTCTTTGAAGGAAAAAAGCAGGTTTTAAATCTCTAGAACCGAATCAAATCCTAAATTTGAATAGAAACATTAGAAAGGCTTATGAATGAGAAAAAGATTCAGGGTAATCAACGGTTAATTCTGACTATTTCTGAGTAATTTAAATTTACCTATAATTTTTAAAAAATTTAAGGTCACGTGTGGTGACTCAAACCTGTAATCCCAGCACTTTGGGAGGCCAAGGCGGTTGAATCACTTGAGACCAGGAGTTTGCGACCAGTTTGGGCACCATGGCAAAACCTCATATCCACTAAAAACACAAAAATTAGCCACTTGGTGGTGTGTGCTTGTAGTCCCAGCTACTTGGGAGGCTGATGCATGAGAATCGCTTGAACCTAGGGGGTGGAGTTGCAATATACCAAGACCTCACCACCGCACTCCAGTCTGGGTGACCGAGCAAGATCTTGTTTCAAAAAATTTTTTGTTGTATTTTAATTAGTAATCAAATAAGTTAATTAAATGTAAACTTACACTTAATTTACTTTTTAAACATTTTAAGAATTGATATTATTGTTTTGTGCCAGTACATTTTAAGAATCAATAAAATTATTTTTAAAATCAAAGGAATTTTAAAGCTTTTACTTCATTAGACTCCCTGGCAAGAAAGCCCTGGGAAGATAGAAAGTTTAGAGGATGTCAGAGGGAAGTTTGGGAAAAATAGAGGAATTTATGGAGGGCAGAAGAAGTGAACATCAGGGAAACCCTACCTTCACTCATTCTTCAGATGTGCTGATGGACTTCCCCACTCAACCTTGGTAACCTTCGCTACTGACCTCATCTTGTCTTCTGACTGGATGCTCCTTGCAGGAAGCTGGTGTCTGGAAAACTTGTCAATTTTAGTGTCAATTATTATTCAGAGTTTGAAAGGCAAGCCTCCACCTAAAGTGCCAGTCCTGGGGCCTTGGTGAGACCCTCTGCTGGGGAGAAATTCCACTTCACCTGGGGGTTCTTATTTTATACAAAATGGGGACATGAGGGGGCAGCCAAGCAGCAGAAAACCAAATCATAAGCAAGAATCAAACTCTTGCGGAGTGTGATTCTTTCTGCTACATAGTGCATAAGTTCTGGAGAGATTATAGGGGTGAAGAATAATAAAAGATTTTCTTTTTGAAACATCTTGCTTGGTTGCCCTGGTTGGAGTGCAGTGGCATGATCATAGCTCCCTGCAGCCTAGAACTCCAGGCTCAAGTGATCTTCTGCCTCAATCTCCAGCATAGCTGAGACTAGAGTTTGGAATTATCACACCTGGCTAAATTTTTTTAATGCTTCAAATTTTTTTGTATAAATGCGGTCTCACTATGTTGACAAGGCCGGTATCAAATTCCTGGCCTCAATCAATTGTTTCTCCTCAGCCAATAAATATGCCAGGAATACAGGCGTGGGTCACCGCGCCTGGCCAGGGCCTTTATAATGTTTTATTCTCCCAAGTTCTTCTCAAAAAAGTCAACATCTACCAAGTATCAGCTGAGATTTGAACTTCAACCCTGAGCTGAACTCAGTGGCAGGACTCTCCGTTCCCAACAAGGGATAAATGGAGAAATAAATGACGAGAGGAAGGAGCTTGATTCTGGCCATGCCAACTGGGCGCCTATTGTGAGCTACGAAGACCCACAGAGGTCAATCCAAATTCCAGCTCCAGCCACAGCAGGACACCCATGGTGTAGAAGGCCTAGCCCAGAGGAGGAAGCTTTAGCAAGCAGAGAACCCCTCCATGGAGTATTGACACTCAGTTATTTCAGTTATACTGAAAACTACTAGAAGGTATGAGATGTTGCACTGAACAATTATGAGCCAGAAAATCCATTCAATCTTCTTTAATTTGTTTAAAACTAACCTTTACTAAAAGGCAGCAAAGAGTAATGCTCACCTGTGAGAATTTAAAGACATCATAGCAAACCACTCCTTTCTCTGTTTAAGAGGAAAGGCGAAAGGCTTGTGTGGGAGAATAAGAAAAAAACATATTTATGCAATACTTTGAGTTTCTATTGCTCCTAACCACAATTGCTACATAATTTTTCCAAAATATAGCTCTTCTTTACCCATCCTACTATTCAAAAGTACCTCACTCTTTCTGTAAGCCCCAACTAATCCACCCTATTGTCCCTAGATGACCACAGATGCCTATTATCCTCTGCTTTTTACTGTCACTCTCCCCAGCCCAGCAAACTCATTCCTCTTCCTGCATAAGGCTCCTGGGTTTCTGCCCCTTTTTATCTGCACCCTCTGCTGAGATTCTTTTGTCTTCACCCATCCCAAAGCCATCCATACTTCCACTGCATTACTAGGGGTAATTATCTCATTCACCCAGCCTAATTTTCAAAGTTACCTTCCTGCCCCCACCCTCTCTTCACTCTGAACAAGATTTTACTAGGTTGTTGTTAAGTTCTGGGGTTCAGAGAATCTGACTAGTGTGAGTTTCCCAAGGTAAAGGTAATGCCTTAATAATTTTCACTTTAAATGCTCTTTGCGCAGTGTTTTGCACAATATTTAACACAATGATTGCTCCCAGAGTAAACGCATAAATCTTTGCAATGTCCTATTTGGCTCCCTTAGAGTTTAGATCTTTTCCCATACAACTATCCAGAGTCCTGTCTAACCAAAGTGAAAATGCAGAACTCCCTCTTTCTGGCTGGCATCCCTGCTGAGAACGGAAATAAATGCTGTCTATGCCAACTCCCTAGAACAAGTATAGGTTTCATCTGGACTAGTTTTCAAAATGAGGAAACAGGATGCAGACAAATACTTTATTCTCACTTTTTGGCCTGGGGTTTATTAACAAGGTGAAATTATATAGAAGAATAAATTAGTTTAGCTGAAAAGGAATAAATATATAGTTAACTGAGGGAAGAAATTGAAAATGCAATACAACCAGAAGAAGTTCAAGAATTCAAAGTTGTTGGTGCATAGAAATGTTACTGATTTTTGTACATTGGTTTTGTGTCTTAAACTTTACTTGCTTATCCATTTCAGGAGGCTTTTAAAGATTTCTCCAAAAGTAGTTTTGGAAAGGCTTTAGCATTCTCTATGTAGTGACTCATATTGCAAATGGAGAAAGAGAATTCAATTTTTTTTTCTATTTTTATGCCTTTTTCTTTTCTATTGGCTGATTGCTCTGTATAGGACTTTTAAATCTAATTAAATTGTGTTTGTTAGATTTTTGTATATTTTAATGTCTCCAATTAATTTTATATCTTTATAATGTCCCCTTATAAAGGAAAATGTATCTGTGTTATTTATTTATTTTATTATCTATGCACATTTAATTTTTTTCCAGTTTGGAAAATTACCAAATAATGCTGCTTCGAGCACTTTTCTGCACTGGAAAATATGCTGGCATTTCTATTGGGTGTATATACGTAGTAGCAGAGTTGCTGGGTCCTAGAGTGTGCTTACGTACATCGTGTATGTATTTATTTACTTGTTGGCCCTTCGGTTCTGTATGTGGAACACCTAGTCACATGTTTGCCAATTTTGTTCAATGTATTGCATCTTTGTTTATCAATTGATGGGATTTAGTTAAATAATTTAAATAAAATGCTTTTGTCACATAAATATAAGACAAATGTTGATTTTCACTTTGTTATTGCCTTTCAGCTCTCCTGAAGGTTTTTTTTTTATGAAGAGAAGGTTTTAATTCTAATAAAGTCCAATTTGTCATACTTGTGTCTTGATAATTAATGCACTTTTTGTCCCAAGAAATCTTGGCCTGTGCCAAAGTCATGAACATATTTATCTATGTCATCTACTAGAAATATTGTGTTCAACTTTCACCTTAAAATTTAAAATCCACTTATCATTGAAATTTGTTAATAATATAAGATAAGAGTATTTGTTTCTCCCATAAATAACCAGTTGACCTAGGGCTATTTACCGAGATGACTATCTTCTCTCCACTGCTCTTCTGTGCCTCTTTTGTAATATACAAAATGCCCAAATGTGTGAGTCTGAGTTGGACTCTCGTGTTTTTCTAGATTTCTTTGTGCCTATTTTTACATTACTACCATCCATAGTTTTTATTACTATAGCTTTAATCTAAGTCTGAATATATGCCATTGTAACCTCACAAACTTTGTCATTCTTCAGGAGAGTTTTTACGGTTCTTTGATTTTTTATATTTATTTAAATTTTTTAAACTGATTAGACTGTTTCCACAAGATCTCTGCCAAAATATTGTATTGTGAAAAGAGAAATCTATAAATCAATTTGGGGAGAAGTTACATAGAAACAAAGCAAAACAAAACACTAATAACACCCAAACAAATTTAAGGAGAACACCACAATAAGAAAAGAAATTCCAAAATTGGAATAAATATTTGCAACTCATGAAATTACAAAGGGGCTCACATTTCCATTAAGATCGTTCTCTCTCTACCACTCTCTCTCTCTTATTTTTTATTTTTATTTTTTTACAGAAACTCGCTCTGTCACCCAGTCCGGAATGCAGTCGTGTAATCTCGGCTCAATGCAACCTCCGCCTCCCAAGTTTCAGCAATTCTTCGGTCTCAACTTTCTGAGTAGCTGGCACTACAGGCGTGTGCCACCATTCCTGGCTAATTTTTTTGTAATTTTAGTAGAGACGGGGTTTCACCATATTTGCCAGGCTGGTTTTGAACTTCTGACCTCAAATGATGCACCCGCCTCAGCCTCTCAAAGTGTTGAAATTACAGGCGTGAGACACCACAGCTGACCTGTAAAGACCTCTTAAAAAATTAGTTAAAAAACAAACAAAACAGAAAGAAGAAACATCCACTCAGTTCAAACAAAAAAAAAAAAAAGAAAAGAAAGAAAAGAAAAGAAAAGAAAAAAAAAAGTCAAAAGACATTATTTTATGGGTCTAGTACCCTGTGCCCCTAACTGTAATGGCGGTGGACATGGGCTTCTCAGGACATGAAATTCATCAAACTGTTGCTGGTTGAAGGCGGGAAAATCTTTCGGGACCAGCCTCAAGAGCAGAGCCTGTGGTGCATTGTTTCATCCCGTAGCCCTGGAAAGAAAACCCGGCTGTGCCGTGCTTGATGTTTGCCTGCATTGGCCCTGTCCAGAGGCCTGAGCACCCGAGGACACCTAAGTCTGCCCAAATTCTCCCCATCCCAATATTCTATCTGGTATTGAGCATGACACCCTGTCTTCACTGAGCATGTGCTTATACAGTTTTGTGACCAACTCTTCATTTTACAACAGGAAGACTGAGTCCCCCAAAAAAGGTAAAGACTGGTCCAGATCCCAGAAATTGGGCAGAGCACAGAGTATTAGGGAGGGAGCCAGCTTTCTAGGCCTTGCAAGCACCCCACCCATCAGGTTTGCTTTGGAAATGAGAGCCCCTAAGTCCTGGAAAACCCTGTGCTCTACTTTCTACCTGGGCTTTCTATTCTTCCATACTCTCACGTAGGTGTTCAGGCATGCAGACACAAACACACCACACACACAAACGCACACAGTCTTCTAAAGTGGACATCTAAAGTGGAGATTCTAAAGTGAGGTTAGGGAAGAGGAAACCAAATAAGTGATAAAAGGGGAAGAAATAGTAGACGCAGCTTTGCCATGAGGCAGAGGCATCCACTCCCCCAGCTACATGTCCAAGAGCTGACAGCATGGGATGAAGGATCCTCCAGGTTCCCTGGGTTCTCCCGGGCCTGGGTACCTCCCCAGCTGTTTTGAGAGGACAGGACTGGGGTTGTGATTGCCACCTCTGTGGGCACCTGGAACTAAAATGAGCTATGCCCTCCTCCCAACACCCCTTGTGATATAAAGAGAGGCTACAGGAAAGAAAGCCTTTGTTTTCTCCATCATAAATAGGGGTACTCGAAAGGAATAATACCAAGGATTCAAGATACTCATAAGGGTCTGCTGCCCTTGGCTCTTCATTGGTAACTCACTGCGCTTTGAGACTCTGGGAAGAGGCTTTTCAGTTTCTAGAGGTCCTTCAGAGAAGAGAGAGGCCTAGAGACTTAGGCAGATGAGGACTTGGAATAAAGCAGAATGTGGCAATGCACTGGGCTCTGGAGTGTGGGGCCCAGAAAAAGTACTAGTTTTTTTGGGTGTCCTTGAGGTCCTCATTCGGAAGTGGAAGAAAATAATGTGTCTGAATGCTGTTAAAGGATTTAATGAGTGCACAGCACACCCAAAGTGGCTGAGGAAAACAGGAATCAAGGGAGGCTTCTGCGGTCACTTTTATGGCCCTTGGAACCTTCAGATACTGCTCCTTTTCCCCAGGGATCCCTGAAGAGCCACTGCCTTGAGAATCCCCCAATGCAGGTACCTGTTTTGTGATGCTTCACCCTGGGACTACAGTGCCAGTGGAGGCCTCTAGGTGGCGGCAGACCCCGTGTTTCTTATACCCGCTGGGCTTTACTGAAGCAGCTGGAGCCAGGGGGAGAGTCACTCTGAGGTCCTGCACCTCCTGTTATCATTCAAGATCTCCACATTATTGGGTGGCCAAAAGCAGGAAGAAGGGCTTTGTGATTTTCCATGTTATTTTACTCAGCGACTCTTCCCCTAGCACCCACCCTCTGGCAGCTACCTTGGTAGGTTCACCATGTGGCACCAAAAATGGTTATGTTATCCCTGCCTCTCCGCGGGGAGCCCACAGTCTGAGGACTGCTGGACAAAAACACTAAAGCAAGTACATGCGAAAGGAAAGAACATTTTACAATGGAAATAAAGTAGAATGTTGTGAGGGAGGGCTGGGGAGAGGTTGCGTGGAGGGGACATGAATGTCTCGCTGAGGTGACATTATGTTGTGACTAGAATGACAACAGAGAGCCAGTCCTGCGCAGATGTGGAAAGTGTGACAGGGAAAAGCCACTCTTTGTGAAGAGACTCACACGCACATGTGAGTTCAGCAGTGGAGGTTGTAACGGGACAAGTGTGGCAGCAGGCAGCCTGACAAAGACAGGAAGAGAGGGGCGGGAGGATCCTGGGGCCTGAAAGAGGAGGTTGGTCATTTGCCCCTCTCTGACAACGTTGCCCTGAATTTTAGCACATTTTGACAACAAATACTATCTCACAGTTTTTGTGAAGCAGAAACTAGATATAGCTTTGTTGGGTGCCTCTGCCTCAAGATCTCTTACGAGGCTGGGGCTGTGATTTCAACTGAAGCTGGATTTGGGGAGAGATCAGCCTCCAATCTGCCTCATGGAAATTGGCACGATTCAGTGTGAACTCAGAGCCCAAGTTTCTTCCTCTTGGTTGGCCTGGGAAACTCCTCAGTTCTCTATCATGTGGGTCTGTGTCTAGAGCATCTTAGGACACTGGAGATCACTTCCTCATCTTGAGGAATATAATAGAGAGATGGAAGATGAAAGAGATAGACAGACATATGCACAGAAAAAGAGAGAAGGGGAGACAGAGAGATTGAGAGGGGAAGCACAGGACAGACAGCCTAATGGCCTTAGCTGGTCAGAGGTAATTAAGTCCTAAGCATGAGGCCCTCTTGATAGAGATTACTAGCTTTGTAAAAGAAACCACAGAAGGCGGTCTCTCCCTCTCTCTGCTAAATGAGAATACAACCTGAAGTCCGGAGGTTGAAACTCAGAAGCAAGTCCTTACCAGACCCCAAACATGCTGGAAGCCCAATCTCAAATTTCTAGCCTCCGGAACTAAAGTCTTTTGTTTATAAGTTGCCTAGTCTATGTTTTTTGGTATAGAAGCCTGAACTAAGTCAGAAGTGATAACCTATCACATTTGTTGTATTCTCTTTGACAGAAACTAGAACCAGGTCGCCAAAGAGTTAAACCAGTGACTAGGAGAAATTCTTCAGTTTGCAGAATGACAGATAAGAAAAGATACAACTTGTTGAAAGACTGAAATTTATTCCATTTATGAGACTTCTAAAAACTGGCTAAAATTGGTCAGAACCAATATGGTCAACTGGAGTCTGTGTGAAATCAGCTCACTGATGTCAGAGCCCAAATTTCCATCATACGTTTTATACTAACTCTCCCCAAATTTGCACATGTGACCTGTGTGTAGCAGGAAAAGATGACTGTTCATGCCCAATGACTTTCCACACATTTCTTCTTTCAGCAATTCACTACTAATCCAGAACCCACCTCCTAAACCTTTCTGAGAATATTACTACCTTTAAGTAAGCACAGGGAAAGAGACGTGAGCTGGAATCCCATCTCTTTGTTGGAAACCCGGTGTTATAGTACCGACTTCTGGGGCACTGAGCGGTGAGCTGCGTTTTTACATAACAGAGTCACTCACAACTTAGTGCTGTTGTGAGACTTAGTTGGGGGCGCCCACCACATAGGCTGAGATGAGGCACATACATGATTCTAAATATAATGAACAGCACTGGAATATTTAATGCCAGACGACAGTATCTGATTTTCTTTTAATTTCAACCTCTTCTGCTGCAGAATGGAAAAATAAGGCCATATATATATAATTTATATCTTTTATGTATAAAGATATATAAAATATGTATCTTTTATATATAAAGATATGCAAAATATGTATCTTTTATATATAAAGATATATATGTATAAGTTTATATATTATATATATTTATATATAACATATAAATATAAATATATATACATAAAATTTATATTTTTTTTTTGAGACAGAGTCTCCTCTGTCACCCAGGCTGGAGTGCAGTGGCACGATCATGACTCAATGTAATCTCTGCTTCCCGGGCTCAAGTGATTCTTACACCTCAGCCTCCTAAGTGGCTGGGATTACAGGCATGCATCAACACATCTGGCTAATTTTTGCATTTTTAGTAGGGAAGGGTTTTTGCCATGCTGGTCATGGCTGGTTTCAAACCCCTGGCCTTAAGTGTTCCACCCGCCTTGGTCTACCAATCTGCTAAGATTACAGGCAAGAGCCACTGCATCCAACCGAGTTTTATTCATTCTATCTCACATATCGCCAGTGACTGTTTCTGGAAGTTGATGCTAGCATAATCCCATTATGCATACCTCAGGGCTGGGGAGACCTAAAGCATACAGTGATTTTTATATGGTCACAGAAATGAAAAGGAAAAGAAGATTTTAACCCAATTCTGTTCTCTCAAACCTGGGGCCCTGGTTGCATTTAAGTCTTTTTGGGGGAGTAAGGGGCATAATTGTGTTTGCACAACTGTTTACAGGTAAAGAGTTGACATGGGAGAGGAGGGTGAGAAATCAGCAGCCCAGCAGGGCCTTCACATAGATTTATGGAGGAAAAGGGCTCAGGGGATAAAACCTTGAAGAAGTTAACAGACTTCCCTTGTGACGGAACCTAACAGAATTTAGAACTTTGGGAACCAGACACCCATATTCTAGAACAGCCCTGTATATCGCTAATTTCATGGGAGATGCTTGAGAGAGCACTGTGTTCTCATTGTATGCTATATTCCTAAGCTGTTGCCTGAGAAAGGCTCAAAGTGAGAGTCTTTTCTCACAATATACGTATTGGCTCAGCCCACATCCTTGATACGACTGGCCATTCGACAAGAGGCACACACAGGTAACACAGTGTGGCCCAGGGCAGCTCCGTCCAGGCCAGGCCACCCTTGTCACCTAATCTGGGCAACCCGACCCTGCCTACCGTTACCATATGTTGCAGGGGGAGCAGGAAAGGAGGGGGCTCTTCCTCACAGGGGCAGGTTGTAAGGCATTGGAACCCTGCTGGGTCTGTCATGTTCATACCCAGGTCATGGCTGGTGGAATAAAAAGTTGAGTGTTGCGGACCAAGTGTATCTACTCAGATGTGAATCCCAAGGCCTTAAGTTGTCGTCTGGTTTCCTCATTGGCTGGGGGTCTATGCGGATACTTCTATGTTCCTGATCTAGGAAACAGAATTTCTAATGGAGATGTCACCTGGTGGTAAAAACAAAGCAGACAATTAAATTCTTTTTTTTTTTTTCCGGCTTCACTGCTGGGAACACACTTTGTAGAGCTGCATTAAAATCAGTGAGCAGATATTTGTGGGTTCAACTCCCCCATAACCTTGGACAACTGGCAGGTTCACCACAACCCCAAGCATGGCATACAATGAGTTCCTGTGAGAGCAGGCACGTGGCTGACAAAACCAGGATGGGCCCAGGATCCAGACCCAAATATGGAATTTCTCTGGGCTCTCTCTTAGGGGGTTTCCATGATTGACCCGAAGATCTTCCACCCAAAAGTCTAGCCTTAACTAGTCCTAATGGCAACTGAGTTAAGAGTAAAGTCCCTTTCTACGTTCTTGTAGAAATAGCAGAGGAGGCCTTTGTGTTGTTTTTACTTTACACTAGGCTGTATTTATTCATGTTACTACAGTTTGTATAGTTTTAATTATTCACCCCTGGTATCATCTGTAGCAGGCAGCTTCACGGTACTGCCAGACCTTCTCCAAGACTTAAAAGCCACCACTATCACTAATACTCTACAAAAATAGGGAAGAGCTTACATGAAAAGGGGATTATATTGTTCCCTGCATTTCTCTGCAATGTGTCATCCCAGAAAACTCATCCCTGTAGCCCATCAGCGCAGAAGCGGTGCCCTCACATATCTTTGTAATGTTCTGTAATGGAGGTCACTTCCCAGAGTGTTTAGCGTTTCAATGACTATTATTTCTGATCAAAATGGAATAAAACTAGAAATCCATAGCAGAAGAAAACAAAGGCAGCCACATATACATGGAAATTAGATCACTTTTGAGCATGCTCATGTTTAAGGGTTGTAAGACTTAATATTAAGAAGAATGCTCATGATGCCTAAAGCGAGTTACCGATTCAATGCAATCGTTTTAAATTAACAATTTTTTTTTTAGAAATAGAAAAAGGAACCAACAAATTATATGGAATCTCAAGCGACCATAAAGAGCCCAAAAATGTTTAAAAAAAACAACCATGCTAGTGACCTCACCTTTTTTGATTTCAAAGCACATTACAAACCAAGAGTAATGAAAACAGTTTGTGTCTGGCATAAAGACAGACACTTTTTCCAATAAAACAGAAGATAGCACAGATGTAAACCTCGCACATATGAGCAAATAGTTATTTGCACACCCATATTCATTGCAGCGTTATTCACAAAGGCCAATAGCTGAAAGCAACGCAAACTTTCCTGATAGAATAAATAAATAAATACAATTTGTAATATAAAAGTAATGGACTATTACTCAGCTTTTAAAGGTAGAAAATCTTGTACCATCCACAATAAAGAGAAATCTTGAGAACATGATGCTACGTAAAATTAGTCACAATAAAAGAGATGCTCTATGTTTCTACTTATGTGTAATATCTAAAGTATTGAAACTTAGAAACAGAAAATAGAATGATTTTTATCAGGAGCCAGGTTGTAAGGAAAATGAGTAGTTGTCATTTCATGTGTACTGAGTTTTAGTTTTGCAAAAGAGAAAAGTTTTACAAATATGTTGCATAACAATGTAAATACACGTAACATAACTGAACTGGATAAGAAAAAATGTTAAAGATTCTAAATTTTATGTTATGTATTTTTTCCACAATCGAAATTAAAAATGACACCCAAGAGCCAAGAGTGATGGCTCATGCCTGTAATCCCAACACTCTGGGAGGCTGGGGCATACAGATTACTTGAGGCCATGATTTCAAGACCAGCCTGGCCAACATGGTGAAACCCCAGCTCTATCAAAAATACAAAATTAGCCACGCATGGTGGTGCACACCTTTAATGCCAGCTACTCAAGTGGCAGCAGCAGGAGAATTGCTTTAACCTAGGAGGTGGATGTTGCAGTGATCCAAGATTGTGCCACTGCACTTTGGCGACAGGGTGAGAGTCTCTCAAAAAAAGGAGAAAAAAAAAAGAGACACCCGAAGGGACAGAGTTACAAAGTTTTTGAAAAATTATCTTCAAATCGCATAAATCTTTCTTTCACACTAAGATAATATAAACAATAGATATTGAAATTAAGACAATTTCCATGATTACCCACTTAGACAGAATCAATTATTGGCCATGAAACAAGACGAAAATATACCAGTCATAAACAAAATAGGGGCAATATTTATACAAGCAAACAAACCCTTAAATCATTATATTAACAAAAGACATAGGGATGGTTCATATTTGACTTTTGCCCCACACTGTCTTAAGGTGTACAGAGTTGAATATTGTCATACAAAATTACATTATATAAATTAAAACTAAAAACAATAAACTGATGTAAGGTGCCCTACCCTAAAACATGAAACACAGAAATGTAAAATTACAAAAAAAAGTTAAAAGAAACATTAACCCCCAGAATTCTTATTTGAATAATGTAATTCAAAATCATAATAAACAGGTAGAAACTAAAAACACAATTAACTGATGTCAGACAGCCTACTCTAAAAAATACAGAAACATAAAATTATAAAACATAATTAAGGAAAACTTTAATCCATAAAATCCTGAATGAACCTAGTGTCCAACTGAAAAAGAATCCTAGGTAACTACAATTTTCAACTCTTCCTGTGAATCCATGAAAAGTATAAATTTTGAATCATTTGGATACAGTTAGGGCAACAACAATTCAGAGAAAACACATTATAATTATTACAAAGAGCTGTGATGAGAAAGTTTTAAGGAATAAGCCTTTAGTTAATACTAGAGAAAGTTTTATATTATGCTAGTTGATGCATTGCTGCTTTTCTTACACAAAATGGTAAGGCTGTAATCTAGCCTTTAATAGAAAAGTCTTACATTTTTATATATGGCAACAATATAAATATTGTAAATACAATATAAAACATCAATATATAAAATAAAAATTGGAAATAAATTGTACTATTACTCAAATAAAAGTTAGGAAAACTGGAAGAAAATGCTAATAGTGACATTGAGCCTAGAGTCAGTTAAACATACAAGCCAAATATTTTAATAAATTTTTAATTATATAATTTATACATAATATATTCAGTTGAGCATGCTATTTTAGAACTTCTGAAACTGAAATTACAGACAAATGTGACACATGATAATTCAGAAAGTGAACACACAGTCATAGTAACCTTCATATTAAAGAAGACAGAATCATAAAATAATAAGTGAGAAATAAGGTAATAATTGGGAATTAAATATATGTCGAACAATATTCTAATTTACCTTAAGGAAACAGTTTTTGTAAGAAATCTGTAAAATGAGTACTTACAATAAACCATCCTACAGTAGAGGCTGTTGGAATACAGAGTTTAAATTTCTATGATTAGGTCCTACTAAGAAAAAGAAAATTTTAAAATAAAATAATTAGATTTTCCTATTTAATAAGATAATTTTTGCCTATAAAGTTTTTCAGTCTAATTTTTTTGTAGAATTAGGTTTTAGCCTTCATAAGGCTTGACACTATGAAGCAGAAAACAAGTATCATCTGTCTCTGGTGTTCCTGGAATTTCTAAACCAAATGCCAATTCCTCCACAACTCCCCTCACACATTTCTGAATTGAAACCCAACATATTTATAAAAAATGGCATAACAGCTGTCTCCAGAAATGTGCAGAGGTTTTCCCAGATCCACAAAAGCAATGACAAACTATTCAGATCATTTAGGTCCTCACAAGATTCTGGGAGGACTTTGGCTTTCAGTGTGAATGCACTGGAAGATTCTAAGAGAGAGGGAGAGAGAGAGAATGTGTGTGTGTTGAAATCAGAACCCTACCTTATGTGTTTATTGTAGAATTTGAAAATGAAAGCCTAAAGCTGAAAATTAAAATCACACATGACAGCACCTTGCAAACTATTTTCTTTGCTAGATAGGTGGTTCTAAGGTGTAGGACCCTGGAAAACCCTTTTCCCCTCCTTCCGGAAACAGCTACACACACTGCTCAAAGCCTGCATCTACATGTACCATGTCCAAGATCAGCTCAAGAGCCTGGACCCATATGCCACCTTCAGCAGGGTTGACTGCAGCTGCTTGTTCTTCCTGAGCATCTTCTCCAATGGTGACCTGAGAGTTGCGGGAGGCATTGGGGCCAGGATTGAACAGAGGAAAAAGGAGCATGGAAGCCAGGTGCTGAGGACCAGGCCATCTCACCTGGAGAGTTGTGGCCCTGAGACATCCAGAACAGCATGACATTTAGCTGCAGACAGCTGGCCCTGGGTGGCCCCGTGCTGATCACCGGCCTCGGCCCCTCAAACAGTGGGAAATGGAAGAATGGCTTGGAAATGGGCCCTGTCGACTGTGTGTCACCTGAGCACATTCTCCCGGGAGTCCAAGAGGGGCCATCGTGTCTCCAGAACCAGAACTGGAAGGTGAAACTGCCAGGCAGAACAAGGAAGACGGTCCTCAGTTGGGTGGAGGGTCTCACAGCAAGACACCTGGCTTAATCAAGCTTGGCCATTTTTGAAGCACGTTCAGTGACTAAAAGTGCCTACCATAAGCAGCTGGAACAAACTGTCTGAGAGCTGCAAGATGCATGCGAACCTCAAGTACCTGTTTGTAATTACAGCCAAGGACCAGCAGGCAGCATTACTGCATCCACATGGGGCTTTTGCTGAAACAAGTAAGTCTCTGCCAGCCCCTCCCAGGCTCCTGGGATGCCACTTGTTCTGGGTCTGTGGACAGATAACCAGGACACTTACTCAGTGTTTGACCACTCCTTGTGGCCCACAGCCTATAGCTCAACACCACCCCACCAGACCCTGCTTCCTAAGCCATTCCTCTTGTCAGAAGAAAAGGCAATGCCTTTGTCCCACATCCCCTGCCTTGTGTCATGTCATGTAGGGGTATGGAATGAATCAGTCAGCCTAAACTCCAGTCCTTCTGCCTGAGGAATCTGTCGTCGCCATCTGAGTCCCCCTCTAGGGAGCTGCCAGTGGGGGAGAGAGCAGCCCTGGAAGAGAGGCCCACCTGCTTCTGTTTGACTTCAGGGCAGACTCTCAGGGCAAGAACATAGAGCAGGTGGAGGCTTCACAAAAGCCTGTGGCAGGACTCTGGGCTTTGTGGGCTGAGCATCTCCCTCTCTGCTGCCTGTCATGGGGCCCACAACCACCCATTCAAGAGGGTCATCAACACATTGCAGGTGTGCAGATGTACGGCTCCCCAGGCAGAGCCTGCCAGGGACTGCATGCACACAGAGGATGGACACCTTGAAGTTGGACCATGGGGGGAACATTCCTGGAGAGGTGCATGCAGCCTGACCCTGCCATCACTGGGAACCCCTTCCAGCTGGGTACTAGACAGAATTCTGTGCACTTTCCTGGAAGCTCCATGCTGGGTCTGTTCATTTGGAATTTGAGGCTATCTGTGAGGAAGTAACAAAAGAGATATCTCAGAGCAGATTGTGGGGTTCAGGCTGAGTCCTTGTCTCCCTCCCTAGTCCCTCTTCAGACACGGGGCTGGAAAAAGGACCTGTGGATAATAAGGGAACTGCTTTGCAAGAACCCGCCTGAACAGCTGCTTCAAGAAAGAGCCATATTAAATATGCCTATAGCCCCTGATGAGGGAATGGAAGCCTCAGTCCCGGCTGCCATCTGTGAGCAGGTTTTCTTGCTAACAGGATGAAAGCAAAGAAATCTGGAATGAGCCCAGCCCTCTCAGGCATCTTGAAGGCTGTTGGGGTTCCTTCCAGGCCTTCTAGACTTCTGCTTCTTGGCAGGCCACCCAAGCACCTTTTTCCGGCCTCTGAGACTTTCTTGTTGTGGAAGGAGAGGGTCGTACTTTTCACTAGGCTGTGGGGACAGGCCCATCCAGCTCCCTGCTTCCACTAACAACCATGGGGATCTCACCTGGGCACACACTGCCCTAACATGGCCTTTCTAAGGCAGAAGATCATGTGTCTTGCAGTTTCAGCTTGCTAGGTCTTAAAACTTATCAGTGCTGTTATTAAGGTAGGGAAGTGAATGGGGAAATGATGCTTTAAAAAATTTCCCATAATCTTACCACGGAGATCATCAGCACAGATGACAGCACAGGCGGGGCTGCTGGGGAGGCTGAGGGAGAGTGTCCAGCCTGTTCTGCCAGCTGGTCCTTGCCAGGGGTGCCTCGTGACCCAGTCCCTTAGAGAAGCATGCAGACGCCTCAGCAAGAACCTGGAAGGTGCAGATCAGGGCAACACAGCACCATTGATGGTGGAGTGGGGCTACTTCCCATCAAGCTGTGTCTCCACAGCTGACCCTTGGAGCCAGGAGGTGATGTACAACATGGGCAAGGCAGTGAGCTCCATCAGCTGTGTGGCCTTCAACATTCACTTCAACTCAGACATCTCACCAGAAAGCAGTGTGGACTGGCTGATGCAGAAGCCTGCAAAGTGGAACAGAGCATCATGGGGTGGAGGATGTGGGACCTGCCTGCTCATCTGAGCACTGCTCCCTGAGGGTGTGATCTGCAGGATTCCTGAAGGAGGGCTGTGAGCTCATCAGCGAGGCCCTGAGCCTGTGGAACATGCCTGAGGCCATGCCCATGGGGATTTGTGTCTACTTGCACTTGCTTGCTCATCTCAGTACACTACAGGTGACTGTGCGGAGGTGAGCCTTGAGCATCCCCTGGGCTGTGTCAGCAAAAGGCTCTGGGCCTGGCCTGGCATTGAGGGATGGCAAATAAGTGGTCTGTGGTTGCATTGTCACCCCCTATGGTAGCACAAAATGAGAGATTCCAGACCTGCAGGACTGGAACCCAATCAAGTGGGTTAGGAGGCTGCTCACTTTCCCTCAGGGACATATGTGGAGGAGCTGAGGGAAGTTAAGGAGACCCTAGGGACTCACTTTTTCTGTCTGGGCTTCAACCTGCTCCAACCTTTTATGACCATTTTCTGGGAAGAACTCAGGAAACTCCTGTGCTCTAGTGAGGTGGGGCCTCCCCTCACAGGGTATTCTGAGACTGTGAGTGAGAAGCTAACACAGTGCCTTAGAATACTCATGGGAGCTGTCATCCTCTGTGGCCATCACATGTCCTTGTAGTGTTGAGACTGCCTGGCCTGCCTGGGATATGGCGGGGCTGTTTTGTGGTCAGCTGCTTTAGAATCTCACTTTCTCTGCAATCAAACAGTGTCTGTTTATGGGTTTAAAAAATCCTAATACTTCATTTATAGTAGTTTCAGCTTGTATGTGTTTATTTGTGTACATTTTATTAAAGAGGGCTTAAGACAATCGCATTTGAACGTCTTAATGGGGCATAGAATTTCATGTCACAACAGCGAATGTTGACCTCTTTTTCTACCTTTGTGTAAAGTATACATAGAAAGTGCAGCCAGAGGTGACTAGAGCTGAGCTGCTTGGGCTTGCTTGCTAGCCTGCAGTCAGGTGGACTCTGGCCGTGAGGCGGCGCCCACCCTGGATCTACATCCCCCACCCCCTCTCCTTAGTCCCTGAGTAACCAACAAGACCGTGCTAATGAGCCCGCGAGTGATGGGCATCGGGTACCCAAATACTATCCGGGAAGATTTGAATGCCATCTGGGCTGGGGCTGTTGGGGGTAGAGGCTGTGGCTGTCTTGGCTTTTAATGGTGCCACCCGCAGATGTGCCTGCCCTGTGCTGCTTCTCTAGCAGCCGGCTGCCCATGGCCCTGAGCTTGTCACAACATGCTTGCTACCTCATGCTGCTTGTGTTTGAAAAACCCATCCCGAGATGGCGCTGCTGGATGTAAGTCCTGAAAAGAGGGCATCACCTTTGTCCTGGGGGATTAGGAGCTGACCAGATTTCTCCTGACTCCCTCCCCGTACAAGTGGGGCTGGTGCTGCAATTCATGATGCCCCCCAGAAGATGTATTTGCACTGGCTGAGCGAATATATGATGCAGAGACCTAAATGAAGACACGTGAATGGGGTGTGTGGACATCAGATAGCAGCTGGCAAACAGGTGCCTCTCAGGTCTCTCGCACTCCAGCAAGTGTGGAATATGCTTGTGTCCATGTGTGTAGACATCTAGAGTGTGTATATTTGGCTGCTGCTTTTGCTGCCACTATTCCCAGGCCCAACCTGGCTTAAAGTCCAGGTTTTAAGTCAAAAAATAGGAGGTTTTTTGCCACACAGCTACTTGAGAGGCTGAGGGGAAAGCATCACTGGAGCCTAAGAGTTTGAGGCTGCAGTGACCCATGATTCAGCCACTGCACTGAAAGAGTGAGACGAGAGTGCGCCCTTCTACAGAGAATAGCTCTGGGGCATTTGGGGATCCCTACAGTCCCGGGCCTTCCCTGTCCCCTGCTGCCTGTGCTGCTTCCCTTGCCTGCTGTCAGAGCCCAACATGGAGGAGGAGGAGGTTGCCGCCCTGTGAGCCTGAGGGAGCCGTGTCTGACTGGGACTTCTGTCTGGGGTTTTGCGAAGAGCTACTTATGAATATGGTCTGTCCAGTACCTGGTTTCAAAGGAAGTGAGCATGAGCTAGCAAGTGTAGCAACCCCACAGCTGATAAACAACTTTGTTTTGGTTTTAAATCATCAATCTTCATTTCACATTGGAATAATGTAAGTGAAACCTGCTACCCCAGCCTCACCCGTGTGTTCTGTAACCCAGACTCATTTGGTTGTGAGGGCTGTTGTCAGAAATGTTATAAAAAAGTTATGCATAAATTAGATCAAATGTAAAATTATGCTTATAATGTCACTTGAGTGGGAGGTAAGAGGGTGGAATCACAGGAAATCGGTTGGGGTTTACACCCATGCTACTTACCAAGCTCATGAGAGTGTGGCACAGGTGACCATCACCTGACATTGGTGACAGAAGAGAAAAGGCCGACATGAAGGCAAGGTAGGGGAGAGGTGCCACGCTGTGGGGCCAGGCCCTGCTCATGCTGGGCCTCTTATGTCACTGAACATCTAACTGCCTGGGAACCGGCACTTTTCACATCAGTTGAGGTAAGAAGATGGGGGAGCACTCTCCAGAAGTCACACTGCACTGGGAGAATAGAAGAGAGTCTACAACTCGCCATCCTAGGGTAGGTTTTAGATTGAGCTGGACTGTCTTGGAGAGATAGTGAGATGGGAGGAAGACAGTCCCCCAGTTGCACCTGGCAGCCAGAGCCTATGAAGTTAGGGGGTTTGTGTGGGGGTGGCCTGTCCCTATGAGAGGACAAGCTTAAACCTACTAAAGGTGGTAGCTGCTGCTCTGCCATCCCTCTACAGAGCAGGCAGGTCCTCAGCTGCATGAATAGCTGAATGTCTTTTGGAGTGTTAGAGAGTCCTCTATGTCTTAGAAATTTTGAAAAGAAAAACAAATCTCAATTTTAATGTTTATTAGTTTCTCTGAGCCAATTGGGGAAAAAAAGGTCCTTCACATCTAAGGTTTAAGTGACACCCAAGGGTAGCCACCAGCGTCTCGGCCACTGAAGCCTCATGCATGCTCCCACTACCAGTTTGATTTGCGGCCTCATAGTTGTGTTGTACTAATCTTTCCTCTGGCCTTGTCCATTGAACACGGTTCACATGGCTAATACCACCTCTTGAGATGCGAGCACCATGCAAACCTGAGAATGGATTGGGTTTTTTTTACCATTGTGCCTCCTCCTCATCTGAGAGGCCCATTTTTCCTGGTTGATTCATTAAGTGTATTAGTGCTGTCAGTCGCCTTTGGACAACTCAAATGACAAGTTGCTGTTGATTCATAAAGAAAATGAAGGCTTTAGATGTGAAACCCTCCTTTATTCTTGTCCTTCTCTTAGGTGAAAGATTTTATTTCTTTCAAAAGGCTACATACTGGTATCCCAGCAGGCATAGTGTGAGAACGGGCATTTGTTAGGCTATGGTTTCAGTGTGGATGGGCAATTCTTCAAGATGGAAAACCAAGTCTCACTGAATTGCTGGAGCCATACTCACATTTCTCCACATCCTCCAACATGGGCTTTCATTTTTCTCCTGTGCTAGAATTTTTTTCACATACAAATTTTTTATTCACACTCCCACACAAACACGCACACACGTGTCTCACTCTGTCAGTGCAGTGGCTGAATCATGGGTCATTGCAGCCTCAAACTCTTAGGTTCCAGTGATGCTTTCACCTCAGCCTCTCAAGTAGCTGGGACTACAGGCATGCATAGCTACACCCAGCCAATTTTTATTTTTATTTTCTGGAGACTGAGCCTACTTATGTTGCCCAGACTCATCTTCAACTCCTGGGATCAGGAGATCATCCCACCTTGGCCACCCAAATTGTTAAGATTCCAGGTGTGAGCTACCACTCTCACCAAAATATGTTTTAAAGAACTGTTACAACCAAATTATGACTTATGATTATGCCACTGCCCTCCAGCCTGGGCACCAGAGCAAGACCTTGTATCTAAAAACTAAGCAAAACTAAACAAGAACAAAAAAAAACCCTTATAAACAAATTAAACTTTCAAGATTGTGTCATCTGTGTCCTTCCCTGCACTCCAAGCTCTCAATGTTAAATATAATGGTTATTGAGAAAATGGTTAGATATTATTAAGAAATTTCTATATATCCTGCAGCTGAGAATAGGTATTCTGATGTGGCCCAAATATTTTCTCACCGCTACCTTCAGGTTCTAAACTAGCAAATCAGGACACCTGCAGAGGACAGTTGGCAGTTTTCAAACAGAAAGAGAAATATCCCCGTTCATGAGAGTAATCCAGTGATTTTCAAAAAGACAAGTCAGACTGAGATGCAGCGCATCAGGACACAATTGCCCTGGAATAATCACTTCACACAGAATGGTTGAGGAGACTTTCTAAGATGTACAAATTTGGGCAACATAATACATGCTTATTTATTTCCGGCCCCTGCTGCCCGCCTGATTCCTAATGGCCACCCCACAATGTGGTCAGCAGTGGGGTGCAGCGTTCTGAGAGAGGGGCTCAGGGATGGGATGAAGGTCTTTCCTGCATTATCAAAATGCAGGTTAAAAAGTTGTTAAAAAGAAGTCCAAATGTTCTAATTCCTACCCTTAAATAGCTGCTAAGATGCATTATACAAGAGACCCAGGTAAGGGAAGGAGCATGTGCATTTGAATTCTCAGCTCACGTCTTAATTAGCTGTGATACTCTGGGCATGTGACCTCAACTATATGAGCCTGTTTTCCTGTCAACCGAAAACAATACTAAGCAAGAACAACGAGACTTAAGGCATCCTGCTACCAGACTTCAAACTATACTGCAAGGCTACAGTAACCAAAACAGCACAGTACTGATACCAAAACAGATATGTAGACCAATGGAAAAGAACAGAGATCTCAGAAATAACATCACACATCTACAGCCATCTGATCTCCGACAAACCTGACAAAAACAAGCAATGGGGAAAAATTTCCTTGTTAACAAATTGTGCTGAAAGAACCGGCTAGCCACATTCAGAAAACAGAAACTGGACTCCTTCCTTACACCTTATACAAACACTACCTCAAGATGGATTAAAGTCTTAAATGTTGAACACCAAACCATCAAAAACCCTAGAAGAAAACCTAGGCAATACCATTCAAGACATAGGCAAGAGAAAAGACTTCATGAATAAAATATCAAAAGTAGTCGCAACAGAAGCTAAAATTGACAAATGCGATATAATTAAACTAACGAGCTTCTGCACAGCAAAAGAAGCTATCATCAGAGTGACCAGGCAACCTACAGAATGAGAGAAAATTTTTGCAATCTAACCATCTGTCAGAGGTCTAATATGCAGAATCTACAAGGAACTTAAACAAATTCACACACACACAAATACCATCAAAAAGTGAGCAAAGAATATGAACAGACTCTTCTCAAAAGAAGACATTTCACTGGGCGTGGTTGATCAAGCCTGTAATCCCAGCACTTTCAGCCTTGGAGACAGGTGAATCATGAGGTCAGGTATTCAAGACCAACCCGGGCAACATGATGAAACCACGTCTCTACTAAAAACACAAAAAATTAACAGGGTGTATTGGCAGGTGGCCTGTAATCCCAGCTTCTTGGGACGCTAAGGCAGGGGAATCACTTGAACCTGGGTGGCAGATGTTGCAGTGAGTTGAGATCCTGCCGCTGCACTCCAGCCTGGGTAACAAAGCAAGATTCCATCTTAAAAACAATAATAATAAATAAAATAAATAAAAAGAAAAGAAGAAGAAGAAGAAGAGGAAGAAGAAGAAGACATTTATGTGGTCAACAAACGCACAAAAAGAACAAAGAAAAAAGCTCATCATCACTGATGATTACAGAAATGCAAATCAAAACCACAATGGGATACCATCTCACACCATTTGGAATGGAAGTTATTAAAAAGTCAGGAAACAACAGATGCTGGTGAGGCAGTGGAGAAATAGAAACGCTTTTACACTGCAGGAGTGAGTGTAAATTAGTTCAACCATTATGGAAGACAGTGTGGTGATTCCTCAAGGATCTAGAACCAGAAATACCATTTGACCCAGCAATCTCATTACTGGGTATATAACCAAAGGAATATAAATCATTGTAGCATAAAGACACATGCACTCATATGTCTATTGCAGCACTGTTTACAACAGCAAAGACTTGGAGCCAACCCTAATGCCCATCATTGATAGACTGGAAAAAGAAAATGTGGCACATATACACCATGAAATAATATTCAGCCGTAAAAAGAATGAGTTCATGTCCTTTGTAGGGACGTGAATGACGCTGGAAACCATTATCTTCAGCAAACTAACACGGGAACAGGAAACCAAACACCATATGTTCTCACTCATATGTGGGAGTTGAACAATGAGAACACAGGGACACTGGGAATGAAACATCACACACTGGGGCCTGTTAGGGGATTGAGGTCAAGAGGAGAGAAAATTAGGACAAATCCCTAATGCATGTGGGGCTTAAAACCTAGATGGCAGGTTGATAGATGCAGCAAACCACCATGGCACATGTAAAACTATGTAACAAACCTGCAATTTCTGCACATGTATTGCAGAACTTAAAGTAAAACAAACTAACAAAAATGTGCTAACGCTGAGGGGGAGTTGGGGTAGGGGCAGGAGTCAGGCTGGGGTGGGTGAGTCCTGGAGTTTTACCCAATCAGTGACACTGATGTGGGAACCGTCCAATCAGGCGCGCAGTGGGAGAGGAGAGGAAAGGAGGGCGTGGCTTCTGGCGTTTGGCGGGGTCTTTTTCTCTCGCTGGCGCTGGCACAGGAGCTTGGGATCCGTCTCCTCTTTAGTCTCCTCCACCTTGGGAGCCCCGGGCTACTCTCTCACAGCCCCTGTTACCCTGTGACCTGTAGGTCCTTGGGGACGCATAGTTAAGGTGCCAGGACATCATGGAAGCTGGGAAATGGTGAGTATGCGGGGTTCGGCATCCTGAGAGGGGAGAGCAGGCTGTGAAACCGGCAGGACCGGCCTCCCCACGGTTAGCTCCCAGTCTCCCGCAGCTTGGCCCTCAGTCCCCTGTGGCTGCAAGATGGCCGCTGGGCCAGCAGCGAAGACCCCCACGTCCCGCCCGGCCCATTCGGTCCTGTCCCTGTGCAGCGCCCTGCTCTGCGCCCACAGCCATGAGTATTTCCCAGATTGTTCAGGGATGCCAGGTGGGTCATCAGGGAAAAACCGAGACTGGGTGTTTGCGTGGGAGGAGCTGCAGCCCGTGGCGTCCACAGTCTCTCTTATTAAAAATTAACAGGAGTCTATGTTAAAATGTTAACCAGTTTATCTCAACAAACAGTGATTGCTGAAATGGAAAGCACCCAGACATGATTTGTGGTCCACCAGAGGGGCATAAAGGAAAGGCTTTTATAAGATGCATGAGAAAGCAACCCAAATTCAAGAACTTGTTACAGTTATGTAGTCGCCTTATTTGAACTATCCAGATGGAAATTTCCTAGATACATATTCAGAGGTTAATTGTATATTTGTCGTTGCTTAAACCTGCATTTTGTTTCAGGCTAACATAATGGTTTATAGGAAATGTATTTCAGTTAGGTTTCAGTTTTTTTTTTTTTAACCTATGAACACAGGGCACTAGAGCCACTTTAGTCTAATTTTCTGCTCTTTAATTACTTTAACACTCCAGAGGAGGACGGGTTTTCTCCTGTATTTTTTTAATGTATGGCAAGTGGATCCTCTTATCGACCACACTGTTTTTCAGCCTAACTCAGGTTTGCAGTAAAATTATAAGTTCCCACTTTCTTTGCTGCATTCTCAAATGCAACACATGAGACCAGGTTTCCCTTGCCAACTTACAATGCTATTAACTATTTGTCCTTTACTATACATTTCATTAAAGTTTTCTATTATTGGATTTCTTTCTACTTCTCCCTACATTTCTGGCAATATTTGCTTTTTATATTTAGAAGCCTCCCTTTTGGGCACATAAATATATATAGCTATATTCTCTTGACAAATTAATCTCTATTATTATTGTATGGTAAACTCATTTCATGCTTGTGGGAGACATTGCTAGAAAGTCTGTTTTGTCTAATTTAAGCATAACTACCATTGCACTCCTTTGGTTATTATTTCCATGGAATATCATTTTCTATCCTTTCACTTTTAGCCTATGCTCTTAATTCATAATTGAGTCTCCTGTAAGCAGCATATTACGAGGTTTAAAAGATTCATTTATCCACTGTCTGCTTTAGTCTTTTTTGGCTGCTTTAACAGAATATCACAGACTGGTAATTAATAAAGAATAGAATTTTATTTGACTCATGATTCTGGAGGCTGGGAGGGCAAAACAACATGACACTGGTATCTGTTGAAGGTCTAGTTGCTGGATAATAATGTTGCCAAAGATGTGAGAGAGAGAGAGTTTTTGTATTAATATATAACAACAGATCCATTCTTGTTATAATTAGCCCATTCCCATAATAAGAACATTAGTCCATTCATGAGGGCAGAGTTCTTATAGCTTAATTAATTTTTAAAGTTTCCACCTCTTAATTCTAACACATTGGCTATTAAATTTTATCCTAAATTTTGGAGATGATATTCAGTCTACAGCAGTATGTGTTTAGTAGATAATTTAATCTTTTTATTTGTAAGGTAGTGATAGGTAAGCAGTTACCATTGTAAATTTGTAGTTTTCTGTCCAGTTTAAATTTGTTTCTTTTTTTTCTGGTTCTGTCTTTCCTGCAGTATTGTTAATTTTTGTTGAGACAAAGTTATGCTTTCTTGCTCAGACTGAAGTACAGTTGCATATCACGGCTCACTGTAGCCTCAACCTCCTGGGATCAAGCAAACCTCCCACCTTAGCCGCCCAAGTAGCTTGGACTACAGACACACACCACAACACCCAAGGAGCTTATGATTCTTCCACTTTGGCCTCCCAAAGTGTTGGGATTATAAGCAGGAGCCACCATGTCCAATGTGTAATTTTTGTTGTTTGTGTATGTTTTAATTACTTTCTCTTTTTTTACTACAGTTTTTTTCCTAGTGGTTGTCATGAGACTTATATAAAACATCTTGTATTTTAATAGTCTAGTTTAAGATGATAACAATTTAGAGTATTCAGAATTTCGGTATGTATTTACCATTTTTAGTGACATTTATACTTTAGTATTTTTCATATTGTTAGTTAGCATTTCATGATATCAATATGAAGATTTCTTCTAGACCATGGCTGGAGAAGTAAAGAAGGTGTGTTTTGCCTGATTCAGGGACTATAGAGAGAACCAAATTCTGCAGGCCTGTCACCTGTCTCAGGTGAGTACGAATTCTCTTGTGTTTTTGACAGATAGTTGCAGTGGCAGGACCAAAGTCAAATGAGTTATAGGCAAGTCTACAGTAAGATGTGGCAGTATTCTGTTTTGAAGCGGGGACCACGATTGGCAAGCTTGCCACTTGGTCAAGTGCTTACCCTCTGAAGATGTCTTCCTTGGTCTTTGCCTCCAGCTGGGTGTCACAAACTCTGAACTGGATTCCAAGGCTTACATGAATGCACTTATGTTTGCTGTGGCAGCTGCATTATGTTGTGAGGGATGTGCACGCAAAACCACCCATTCTGTCGTCTTTCTTATGTTACTCTCGTTTATATTTCGCTTTCTGAAATAAATGTCAAGCTGGTGATTTTTAGATTCAAAAATTCTAAAATAAATTGCTCAAATTTACACATTATGTAAGCTATTAATAAAATTTCTTGTAGGTGCAACATATTTATTAAAATTTTTGGTTGTAATTTCAAGCTCACTGCAGGCAGAAAGGAATCATTAACATTTATATTCTTTTTTTTAGTCTGTGTCTAAATGATGGTGTTTTTAATTCCAGATATTTACTTTATACTTCAGTAATGCTCAGCGTATTTTGCAAAATTTTTGTTGTTCTTTTATTTCGAAACATAAGACTTTTTTATCTCCTGAAAACTATATTATAGTCATAGAGTTTTATTATATTTTGTGGTAAGAAGAGCAGAAACATATTGAGGACATAATTAAATTCTCCTATCTTTTTAATGATTATTAATTAAATTCTTCTCATTAGAGCATGTTATTAATGATTGTAATGCATTTTCTGTATAATTTTACTGCAATTTATTAAATTCCAATGACTTAAAATGTCTGCTTTTCATGAGTGAATGCAGTTTAATGCTGTAGATATCTAAAGAGTCATTTTTTGGCCGGGTGTGGTCACTCATGCCTGTATTCCCAGCACTTTGGGAGGCCGAGGCGGGTGGATCACGGGGTCAGGAAATCAAGACCGTCCTGACTAACATGGTGAAACCCCGTCTCTACTAAATATACAAAAAATTAGCCGGGCACAGTGGCGGGCGCCTGTATTCCCAGCTACTCGGGATGCTGAGGCAGGAAAATAGCATGAATCCAGTGGGCAGAGCCGAGATCATGCCACTGCACTCCAGCCTGGGCGACAGAGCAAGACTCTGTCTCAAAAAAAAAAAAGTTATTTTTCATTGTAAATCCATGTTTTATTCAGGATTTTATGCATTAAAATCTCTCTTCTTATTTTCAATTGCGTGTTATTGCGTTTCTTTTCTTGGGTATGTTTTCTCAGATCAGTTAATTGTATTTTTGCTTTTAAAGCTTGATATCACGAGTTCAATGATAATTTTTAGCTCGATACAGTTTATCTCAATGTGATGTTTAATATATGTGTGAATTAGCTGTGTTTGTTGGTTATAGATATATCTGTGTGTTTTTCACCTATGTAAGTCTGACATCTTTTTTGCTTGTTTGTTGTTTTTTTTTTTTTTCAGTTTCAGATAGGCTTTTTTTTTTTAAGAGAATTTTAAAACATATTTAAAACAGCAGAAATCAGTTATTTGTCCTCTTGCAGGGTGGGGAGATAACTTCCTTCCCCACAGGTTTGAGGCTATGGCTAAGTGGTGAGTCTTGGGGACATGCAGAAAAGATCCATCCCAGGCACTTGGCTGGACTTAAGTAAGCACAGCCTTTGGGCCACAAGACCTGATGGCTTGGGTACTGGTCTGAACATAAGTCCCCATCTTCCCAGAAATGTTGTCTTTTGTCTGCAACAACTGACTGGAGAAATATTTCAGAAAGATGTGTGTCTGGAACACCCAAAGGCATACCTTTCGTTTCTCCTTGGCGTAGGCCTTGCAGCACTGAGGAAACACCAGGTTTGCAATTGAGCCTTCAAGAGTCTTCATCCCTATGGAGCTCAGGGGCTCATAGGGTGACAGGAGAGGAGACAAGCTAACTTGGGAAGTATTCGTCCTTCAGCTTCTCCCCCACTGAAACACTATATATTAGGGCCACAGTTCATGGCAAAACATACATGCTCTCTTTCTTTCTCTCACACCTACATCTCGGAAACCCAACAACTTGATGGCAGGTAGCTCTGGGTATCCTTGGTCTGGCATTCACCCACTGGGCATCTGAGCTGTCCTAAAGCTCTTTTCAATCATTTCTTACTCTTTCCAGGCCCATGTGGGTAGGTGTTCCAGCCTTCACTCTTTCAGGCTGATCATAAAGGCACAGTGTGGGAAAATCCCCTACTGTGATGGCCATCGCTGGGAAGGGGGGAAGGCTAAGGGCCCACTGCTGCCCAAGGCTAGTGTAGACACCATCTGCTCCACTCGTCTCCTCAAAGATTGATATCAGGTGCAGCAGCTGCTGTCTGGAATGTTATCAAACCAGGACTGCACAGGCACTGCATTCTCTGTGTGGAAGATGTAAGAAGCAGGCGAGTTGTCCAGGATGACAGTTTTCCTCAGGTCCGTCCCCAGATGGCTGAGGTCCTTGACATAGCAGCCCTGGTGGAACAAACACAACTCATGAGCTAGGCCACCCCAGATCACCCCACACTGGTCCAGCACACCCATCACAGTGTGTTCGGAACAGGGAGTTTCTTATTCTCACTGACTTCAAGAATGAAGCTGCAGACCCTCATGGTGAGTGTTACAGTTCTTAAAGGTGGCATGTTCGGAGTTTGTTCCTTCTGACATTCGGATGTGTTCAAAGTTTCTTCCTTCTGGTGGGTTCGTGGTCTTGCTGGCTCAGGAATGAAGTTGCAGATGTTCGTGGTGAGTGTTACAGCTCTTAAGTTGGCATGTCTGGAGTAGTTCTTTCCTGCCAGTGGGTTCGTGGTCTCGCTGGCTTCAGGAGTGAAGTTGCAGACCTTCACGGTGAGTGTTACAGCTCATAAAGACATTGTGGACCCAAAGAATGAGCAGCAGCAAGATTTATTGCAAAGAGCAAAAGAACAAATCTTCCACAGTGTGGAAGGGGACCCGAGTGGGTTGCCACTGCTGGCTCGGGCAGCCTGCTTTTATTCTCTTATCTGGCCCCACCCACATCCTGCTGATTGGCAGAGCCGAGTGGTCTGTTTTGGCAGGGCTCTGATTGGTGCGTTTACAATCCCTGAGCTAGAAACAAAGGTTCTCCTTGTCCCCATCAGAATACCTATATACAGAGTGTCAATTGGTGCATTTACAAACCCTGAGCTAGATACACAGTGCTGATTGGTGTATTTACAATCCCTTAGCTAGACATAAAGGTTCTCCATGTCCCCACCAGACTCAGGAGCCTAGCTAGCTTCACCCAGTTGATCCTGCACCGGGTCTGCAGGTGGAGCTGCCTGCCAGTCCTGCGCCGTGCGCCCGCACTCCTCAGCCCTTGGGTGGTTGATGGGACTGGGTGCCGTGGAGCAGGGGGTGGCGCTCGTCGGGGAGGCTCCGGTCGCACAGGAGGAGTGGGGGAGGGCCAGGCATGGCAGGCTGCAGGTCCAGAGCCCTGCCCCATGGGAAGGCAACTAAGGTCCAGCGAGAAATTGAGCACACCAACAGCTGGCCCAGGTTCTAAGCCCCTCACTGCCCAGGGCCGGTGGGGCAGGCCGGCCACACCGAGTGCGGAGTCCACCGAGCCCAAGCCCACCCAGAACTTGCGCTGGCCCGCAAGCACCGGGCGCAGCTCCAGTTCCCGCCCGCACCTCTCCCTCCACAACTCCTCGCAAGCTGAGGGAGCCAGCTCTGGCCTTGGCCAGCCCAGAAAGGGGTTCCCACACTACAGCGGTGTGCTGAAGGGCTCCTCAAGTGCCGCCAAAGTGGGAGCCCCGGCAGAGGAGGCCCCGAGAGCGAGTGAGGGCTGTGAGGACTGCCAGCACACTGTCACCTCTCAACAGGATCTGCATACTTGTTCAGGCTGGAATGAAGACAGCAATGAAAAAAACACATTTAAGCAGTTCCTCCTGTCATCTCAGGAACTTATCCATATAAGGCCTTATGAGCAAATGGATCTGGTGCCTGATCCCCTCAATCTCTACAGGCATTAGGTAGTCAGCATTGCTGAATGCCTTCAAGGAGCTAGGCACAAGGGTTTCATCCAGGTCAGTGCCCATACAGATCCTTCCTTGATTTTTCTCTGTCACCTCTGGGAGCAGGCAGGTTCCTGGGATCTGATAAAACTGATACTGGAGACTCTGGAGCTGATCTGACTTAGCAATGGTGTTGACTTCCTAATTATGTGTGAAGAACTTAGCAGGGGAACGTGACTGGCCAACATGCTGGGTGCAAGAAGAGCAGAAAGGGGCCTTCTAAGGTGTGACAAACATGAGACCTCTTCGGAGAGCACTTTGGAAACCAGGACTTGCTTGGTAAGGACCAGGGCGTCTTCCCTCCATGCCTGGGTGATGATGGAGCCTTGTTCCATCTAACAATCCTGAGGGCTGGGCTGGCTGGGTGGGAAGACTGGAGGGCACGCTGGCCGGACTGGGATGGGGGGCATGGGCTGGGGCCTTATTCAGTTCCCGAGAGTCTGAGTTCCACAGCTGTTCATATTCCCCCTCTCCTTTCCATCACTGGCCGGGAAGGGAGGCGGCCTGTAGGGACGGTGGACGGCCTTGGCAGCGGCTCCCCAGGGTGCCCCCAGCCCCGATTCTCCCAGCGGGAGCTTCAGGATCCTCAGTTTGTTTCTAACATAGAGAATCCAGCAGATACGCATTTTTTTTCAACTTTTATTTTAAGTTCAGGGGTCCATATGTGTTAAACTTATTTTTCAACTTTTATTTTAAGTTTAGGGTTCCATGTGCAGGATATGCAGGTCTCTTACATAGATAAACGTGTGCCATTGTGCTTTACTGCACAGATCATCTCATCACCCATGTACTAAGGCCAGCATCCGCAGCTATTCTTCCTGATGCTCTCCTTTCCCTCCCCCATGCCATGAAACAGGTGTCCAGTGTGTGTTGTTCTTCCTAGTGTGTCCATGTGTTCTAATTGATCTGCTTCCGCTAATAAGTTAGAATAATAATAGGTGGTGTTTGGTTTTCAGTTCCTGCATTAGTTTGCTGGGATTAATGGCTTCAAACTCCAACCATGTCCCTGCAAGGGACATCATCTCATTACATTTTATGGCTTTATAGTGTTCCATGTGTAGGTGTACCACATTTTCTTTATCCAGTCTATCATTGATGGGCATGTAGATTGATTACATGACGTTGCTATTGTAAATAGCGCTGCAATGAACATATGCATACATGTATATTTAAAATAGAATTCTTTTCCTTCGGGTGTATAATAGTATTGCTGGGTCAAATGGTATTTCTGCTGCTAGGTCTTTGAGGAGCCTCCACACTCTCTTCCACAATGCTTGAAATAATTTACACTCTCACCAACAGTGTAAAAGTGTTTTCCTTTTTCTCCACAACCTCACCAGCATCTGTTTTTATTTTTTCTTTACTGTTTATTAATAGCCATTGTAATTGGTGTGATATGGTATCTCATTGTTGTTTTGATGTGTATTTATCCAGTTATCAGTGATGTTAAGCTTTTCATGTTTGTTGGGCACATGTATGTCTTCTTTTGAGATATGTCTGTTCATGTCCTTTGACCACTTTTTAATGGGGTTGTTTGTTTTTCTCTTGTAAATTTCAAGTCCCTCGTAGATTCTGGGTATTGGACGTTTGTCAGATGGATAGGTTGCAAAATTTTTCTCCCATTCTCTAGGTTCTCTGCTCTAATGATAGGTTTTTTTGGGTCTGCGGAAGCTGTTAATTTAATTAGACCCCATTAGTCAATTTTTGTTTTTGTTGCTATTGCTTTTGTCCTTTTTGTCATCAAATCTTTCCTCCTGCCTATATCGTGAATGGTATTATCTAGATTTTTTCTTCTAAGGTTTTTATAGTTTTAGGTTGTACATTTAAGTCTTTAATCCATATTGAGTTAATTTTTGTCTATGGTGTTAGGAAGGGTTCCAGTTTTAATTTTCTGCATATGACTAGTCAGTTCTCCTAGCACAATATATTGAATAGGGAGATCTTTCCCTAATTCCTTGTTTTTGTTGACTTTGTCAAAGATCAGGTTGTTGTAGGTTTTTGGCTTTATTTCTAGACTCCCTATTTTGTTTCATTTGTCCATGTTTCTGTTTCTATACCAGTACCATGCTGCTTTGATTACTGTACTAGTATAGTTTGAAGTTAGGCAGTGACGCTTTCAGCTTTTTTTTTTTTTTTCTTAAGGTTGGCTTGGCTATTTGGGCTCTTTTTTGGTTCCATATGAATTTTTAAAGTTTTTTTTTCTAATTCTCTGAAGAATGTCAGTAGTTCAATGGGAATAGCATTGAATCTATAAATTACTTAGGGCAATATGCTCATATTCATGATACTGATTCTTCCTCTCCATGAGCATGAAATGTTTCTACTTTTGTTTTGTGTCCACTCTGATTTCTGTAAGCAGTTGTTTGTAGTTCTCCTTGAAGAGGTCCTTCACTTTCCTTATTAGCTGTATTCCTAGGTATTTTTTTCTCTTTGTAGCAAATGTGAATGAAAGTTCATTCATTATTTGTCTCCCTGCTTGCCTGTTGTTTGTGTATGGGAATGCTAGCTACTTTTGCACATTGATTTTATATCCTGAGATTTTGCTACTGTTGCTTATCACCTTAAGAAGCTTTGGGGCTAAGAAGATGAGGCTTTCTAGATATAGGATCAGGTCATCTACAAACAAAGATAATTTGACTTCCTCTCTTTCTATTAGAATACTCTTTATTTCTTCCTCTGTTCTGATTTTCCTGGCGAAGGTTTCCGATACTGTGTCCAATAGGAGTGGTGAGAGAAGACATACTTTTCTTGTGCCAGTTTTCAGGGGGAATGTTTCCAGCTTTTGCACATTCAATATGATATTATCTGTGGGTTTGTTGTATATGGCGCTTATTATTTTGAGGTATGTTTCCTCAGTTCCTAGTTTATTGAGAATTTTAAACGTGAAGGAATATTGAATTTTATTGCATACTTTTTCTGCATCTATTGAGATAATCATGTGATTTTTGTATTTACTTCTCTTTATGTGACGAGTCACATTTATTGATTTGCATATGTTGAACCAACGTTGCATCCTGGGGACCAAGCCAATTCCATTGTGGTGGATGCACTTTTTAATGTGCTGCCGGATTTGGTTTGCCAGTATTTTATTGAGAATTTTTGCACGGTGTTCATCAAAGATGTTAGCATGATGTTTTGTTGTTGTTGTTGTTGTATCTATATTAGGTTTTGGTATCAGGATGATGCTGGCCTGATAGAATGAGTTAGAAAGAACTTCTTTGTTTTCAATTTTTTTTGGGTAGTTTTAGGAGAAAATGTACCATCTCACCTTTGTACTTCTGGTCAAATTCAGCTTGCTTGGTAGGCTAGTTGTTACTGCCTCAATTTCAGAACATATTATTGATCTATTCAGGTTTCAGTGTTGTGGCGGGTTTTTTTTTTTGCAATAAATTGTCCATTTCTTCTAGATTTTCTGGTTTATGTGCATAGAGGTGTTTACAGTATTCTCTGATGGTTGTTCTTATTTCCATGGGATCAGGGATGATATCTCCCTTATTATTTCTCATTGTGTTTGGTTCTTCTTTCTTTTCTTATTTATTTGTCTAGCTAGTGTTCCATTTAGTTTATTAATTTTTTTCATAAAAACGGCTCCTGGATTGGTTGAGTTTTTTTTTTTTTTTTTTTGGAAGGGTTTTCAGTGTCTCTATGTCCTTCAGCTCTACTCTGATCTTGGTTATTTCTTGTTTTCTGCTAGCTTTCGGGTTCTTTTTCACTTGGTTTTCTTGTTCTTTTAATCAAGATGTTAGTCTGTTAACTTTAGATCTTTCTAGGTTTTTTTTTTTTTTCTTGTGGGAGAGTCTCACTCTGCTGCCCAGGCTGGAGAACAGTGGCATGATCTCGGCTCACTGCAACCTCCACTTTTCAGTTTTAAGTCATTTCTGCTGTCTCAGCCTCCTGAGTAGCTGGGATTACAGATGTGCATCACCACACTCAGTTAATTTTTGTATTTTTTTGTAGAGATGGGGTTTTGCTATGTTGGCCAGGCAGGTCTTGAACACCAGGCCTCGAGTGATCTGTCTGCCCCAGCCTCCCAAAGTGCTGGAATTACAGGCATGAGGTACCATGCCCAGCCCTTTCTAGCTTTTTGATGTGGACATTAGTGCTATAAATTTCCCTTTTTTCTTGATTTCTAGTGATTATTTTATTCTATCTTGGTGAGTAGTCAGGGAAATAATTGTAAATTCACAATCAACTTATAGTTAAATCTAAACAATTATGTGAGGAGAACCCTTTATTATTTGAAGGGGATGTTTGAGGATTTTGTAACTGTGCCTTTTAGGTAGTCTTAAGTTTCTAATTGTCGTTAAAAACATGCCATTGTCATTTCTAACATTTTAAGTATATGGTTTAGAAGTGGTAAGTATAGTTCTATTGTTTTGCAATAGGTTTTAGATAATTTTTGTCTTACAAAAGTAAAAGTGAATACTCATTACTTGTGAAAGAATTTAGTTAGCTTGCTTTAGGTAGGTAGCAACAGAAGGGTCCCTGGAAAGTCCCTGGACCTTGGGTCATTGTCTCATCCCTGCATAATATAAAATGAATCCTGGAAAAAATCAAGCTGTAGACACCAACAAGGGAACTAGCACTTGGTGTTGTGCTTGGAGACCTGCCCATGGCTGCACAGAGAGAAAAACCTCTGGCCCATTTGGATAGAAACTTGTACAAACCTCCAGCCCACTTAGTTAAGGGAACAAGACCGAACTGGCATAGAAATGCCTTTGTTTGTCCAGGCACGGTGGCTCATGCCTGTAATCCCAGCAATTTGGGAGGCAGAGGCGGGCAGATCACCTGAGGTCGAGAGTTCGAGACCAGCATGACCAACATGGAGAAACTCCGTCTCTACTAAGAATACAAAATTAGCCGGGCATGCTGTCGCATGCCTGTAATCCCAGCTACATGGGAGGCTAAGGCAGGAGAATCGCTTGAACCCAAGTGGCAGAGGTTACTGGGAGCCGAGATCGCACCATTGCACACCAGCCTGGGCAACAAGAGCAAAACTACATCTCAAAACAAATAAATAAATAAATAAATAAATAAATAGAAAAAAGTACATCTCAAAAAAAAAAATGAAGGAAAGAAAGAACAGAAAAAGAAAAAAAGAAACGCCTTTGCCCTTTGTACAGTCAGTGGGCTCCCAGGAAAAAGTTTCTTCTCCTTTTGTGGGCATAAGCACAGTGGGCTCTGGTGCATTCCGGTCGATACTCTCCTTTATTTGAACTGTAAGTCTGATCTCTATGAATAGTTACTTCAGCCCCTAATTGCTCCCAGGCCAAGCTGCTTGGCCAAGCTTTCACCTTATCTTCTGATAAGTCTTGGGCCAACCTAAGTAGCATCTATGAATCATCCCTTCAGCTCCTTATTGGTACCGGGCCAAAGTCATGGGCCAAGCTGAGCCACACGTTTTTCAAGACGGCCTGTGAACTATGCACATTCCCTTCTCTTCCCTTCCCAGTCCATAAAAACCCTGGACCCCAGCCTCGTAGAGGGCACCACATTCAGACACCTATCTCTGCTGGCAAAGAGCTTTTTTCTCTTGCTTATCAAACTTTCACTCCAACCTCACCTTTGTGTTCATGCTCCTTAATCTCCTTAGAGGTAGAAAAAAGAACTCTGGGTGTGATCTCAGACTACGAGATACTGTTACATCTTGGTGCACTGCTGAGACTACAGCACTTGGTTCCTATAAGTTTGACTGACTAAATATTTTATATAAGTGTAATTATACGATTTCCTTTTTGACTGTCTTGTTTTACTTTACCGAATGTTTTCAAGATTTGTCCTTATTGTAGTACTTTTCAAGATTTCCTTATTTTTAAGGCTGAATGCTATCCCAGTGAATATACGTGCCCTGTTTGTTGAATCTACTCATCCTTAAAGGTACATTTGCTTCCAGGTAGTATGTTTGTGAGTAATACTACAATGTACATAATTGTGCATATATCTATTCCATGTTCTGCTTTGCCTGTTTGGGATATTTTTCTCACACTGATTTAGTACTATCTGTATTCCCTTGCTTTTGTTGTCTGATCCGTTGATGTTACATCCCCCAGATTATTGCCAAGACCAATTGTCATGAAGCTTCACCCTTCTGTGTTGTGCTAGGAATTTTACAGCTATAGGTTTTACATTATAGTCTTCATTTTTTAAAATTGACACATGTAATTGTACATATTTTGGGGAAACAATTATGTATGTATGTTGTATAGCAATAAAAATCAGAGTACTTAGTGTATTTATTGCCTCATGCTTGTGTTATTTTTGTGGTGAGAACATTCAAAAGCTTCTTCTCTAGCTATTTTATTTTATATTTATGTATTAACTTTTTTTAGGGAGAGGATCTTGCTCTAACACCCAGACTGGAAGTGCAGTGGTGCAATCCTAGCTCACAGTAACCTCAAACAATCTTCTAACCTCAGCTTCCCAATTAGCTGAGACTACCGGAACCTGCCACCATGCCTGGATAATGTTTTAATTTTTCACAGAGACAAGGTCTCACTATGTTGTCCAGGCTCATCTTGAACTTCTGTCTTCAAGTGATTCTCCCACCTCAGTCTCCCAAAATGTATGGATTGCAGGAATGTGCTACCACAACTGGTCTCTTTTAGGTATTTTTTAATAAGCGATACGTTTTCATTAATTATTATTATTCTATCGTGTAATAAAAAACAAAAACTTCTTTCTCCTGTCTAATTGTAACACAGTACTTGTTAAGCAGCCTTTTCCCGTCCTCCTATTTCAGTCTCTGGTAACCCGCGTTGTACTCTTTGCTTATATCAACCCTTTTTTTCAGGTTACACAAATGAGTGAGATAATAAGATCGTAAAGTACTAGTGTTTCTCTATGTGGCTTATTTTACTTAACATGGTATGCTCAAGGTTCATCCATGCTCTCTTAACTGACAGAATTTTATCCTTTCTTATGGCTGAATAGGATTTCACTGTGTATATAAATTACATTTTCCCTATCCATTTATCTGTTGCTGTACATTTGAATTGATTCCATATATAAGCTATTGTAAATAGTTCTGTAATTAACAGGAGAATGCAAATATCTTTTTGACACAGTGATATCCTTTCTTTTGTATATACAGCCAGGAGGAGTAAAGTTGCTGGATCATATAATAGATTTATTTTCAATGTCTTTCTGAAACCTCCATACTATTTTCTATAATGGCGATACTAATTTACAATTCCACCAACAACGTATACATTCAGTAGTTTTTATATCCTCATTAGTACTTTTTATTTATTTATTTATTTATTTTTATTATAGCCATTCTAATGGGAGTGAGGTGGTACCTCATTGTGGTTTGGATTTGCATTTCTTTGGTGATTAGTAATGTAGAACATCTTTTTATGTTCCAGTTAGCCATTTTTGTATCTCTTTTTCACAAACGTCTGTTAAGATCCTTTGCATTTTTTAAATTAGATTATAAGTGTATTTATTTTGAGATTTTAAAGTTTCTTATATATTCTGAATATTAGCCTTTTGTCATATGTATAGCCGGAAAACGTTTTCTTTCATTGTCTAAGTTGTCTCTTCAATCTTTTAGTTGTTTTTTTAATATGAAAAAGCATTTTAGTTTGACATAATGTTGTTTGCTTATTTTTGATTTTGTTGCGTATGTTTTGACATCTTATTTTAATAATCCTTTCCCAGTCCAATGTTATAAAGCTTTTTTTTACGTTTTTCTCTAATAGTTTCATAATTTATAGCATTACATTTAAGTCTTTAGTTTGAGTTGATATTCATATATGGCAAGGCCCAATGGTCTAGTAGAATTTTTCTGAATATAAATATTTAAATGGCCCTGCACCATTTATTGAAGAGATTAGCTTTTCCCTAAAGTGTGTGCTTGGCAATTTTGTTGACAATCAATTGGCTTTAGGTGCATAAATTAACTTCTGGGCTTATTGGGTACATTAGTCTATTTGTTTGTTTTTATGCCAGTACAGTGCTGTTTTGGTTACTATAGCTTTATAGGAAGTTTTGAAGTTTGATAAAGTGATGCCTTTAGCTTTACTTATTTTGCTCAAAGTTGTTTGTCTATTCAGAGTTTTTTGTGGATCCACATAAATTTAAAATATTTTTTCTACTTCTTTGAAAAAATGTCATTGATATTTTGATAAAAATCAAGTTACTTCTGTAGATCACTTTGGGTAGCTTTATTAACAGTAGTCTTCCAGTGTATAAACACAAGATTTTTTCATTTATTCATTTGTATTTAATATTCTTTATCCATGTTTTGTTGTTCTCAGAGTAGAGATTCTTTACCTTTTTAGTTAAGTTTGTTGCTAGGTGTATTAGTCAGGCTTCCCTGGAGAAATCAGAAGATCCCACAATAGGTTGTGTGCAAGTTTGAGGAGCAAGGAGAGGCAGTCCACGTCCCAAAGCTGAAGAAACTGGAGTCTGGTTTTTGAGGGCTGGAAGCGTCCAGCACAGGAGAAAGATGTAGGCTGGGAACGTAGGCCAGTCTCTCCATTTTACATTTTTCTGCCTGCTTTATATTCACTGCAGCTCATTAGATGGTGCTCACCCAATTAAGAGTGGGTCTCCCTTTCCCAGCCCACTGACTCAAATGTTAATCTCGTTTGTCAACACACTAACAGACACACCCAGGATCAATGCTTTCCATCCTCCAATCAATTTGACACCCTGTATTGACCATCACATTAAGTATTTTATTTTTGTACGTTTTGCCTATGCAGAAGAAGCGTTGGATGAAATTCAATATTCATTATGATGAAACCTCTTAACAAATTAGTAATAGAAGGTATTTGCCTCAACACAATAAAGGCCATTTATGACAAAGCAATGCTAACATTATACTGAATAAGGAAAAGCTGAAAGCTTTCTCTCTGAGATCTGGAACAACAAAAATCACCCCCACTTTCAGCCCTCTTATTCAACATAGTAAGGGAAGTCCTAGCAAAGGACATTAGGCAAGAGGAAGAACTAAAACTCATACTAATTGGAAAGGACAAATTCAAATGGTCTCTGATTGTGGACAAAATAATCTTATATGTGAAAAACTCTAAACACTACACCAAAAACTATTAGAACTACTAAACAAATTCAATAACATTGCAGATGCGCACCACTACTCCTGACAAATTTTTGTTGTTTTTCATAGAGACAGGGTTTTGCCGTGTTGCCCAGACTAGTCTCAAAATCCTAAGTACTATAGGTATTTTCTTTGTTGTTACTATATATATTACCAAGAATAACTACTATTGCATATAAAACCCTGCCTCTTTATGGCTCCCTAAGTGTTTTCTTGATGTCACAAATTATATCATTTTGTATTATAAATCTATTGGCACAGATTTACAGTCACTTTTAAGTCTTTGTTATCTCAAACATATAGCAGAAGTAAAGTATTCTGTGCATCTTCATTATAATAACAAAGAATATAGTTAGAATTGGTAAAGTTTCATTACATTTTAGGTCATTTTCTCCCTCAAATTTTGAGAGTTCTCAGCCACTGTTTGTTTCTTGAAATAACTTTGCTGCTGTCTTTTCTCTCTGTTTATTTTAGAATTCCCATTATAAGTATATTGGCCATTTTAATGGTCTCCCATAAGTACCTTAGGCTCTCTTAATTTTTAAAATTATTTTTAGCCTCCACAGCCTATAATTTCAAATGACTTCTTATCAAGCTTGCTGGATTTTTTCCTGCTAGATCAAAGCTGTTGCTGGGCCTTCTAGTGAATCTCTAAATTCAGGTATTTTACTTTTCAGCTCCACACTTTATGTTTCTATTTTGTACCTTTAATCACTTCGTTGATAATCTCATTATCTTCATGCATTGTTTTCTTTTTCTGTTTAGTTTTGTATGTTCTCCTTTAGCTGAATGAGCATCCTTAAACTAGGTGTTTTAGCCAGGCACAGTGACATGTGCATGTAATTCCAGCTACTTTGAAAGCTAAGGCAAGAGGACTACTGTATTAAACCATTCTTATACTGCTAATAAGAACAAAAACAAGACTAGGTAATTTATCATGAAAAAAGTTTTAACGGTCTCACAGTTTCACATGATTAGGGAGGTCTCACCATTATTGAAGCAAGCAAGAGACTTTGTTCAGGGGAACCTCCACTTATAAAGCCATCAAATCACATGAGACATATTTGCTATCATGAGAACAACACGGGAAAATCCCACCCCCATGATTCCATTACCTCCTACTGGGTCCTTTCCAGGACAAGTGGGGATTATTCCAATTCAAGGTGAGATTCGGTCGGGGACACAGAGCCAAACAATATCAATTACTTAAGGCCAGGAGTTTGAGACCACCTTGGGCAATATTGTGACAAGCTGTATGTAAAAAATATTTCTACAGATTAGCCATGCATGATGGAATGTTCCTGTAGTCAGGAAGTTGGGGGTGATGTAAGACTATTGCTTGAGTTCCCCAGGAATATTAGACGGCATTGAGCTATAATCATGGTGTTGTATTCCTGTCTGGGTGAGCGAGTAAGATCTCTTTTTAGAATTTCAAATTTATTTTAGATTTAGGAGGTACCTACACAGGTTTTTTACATGGGTATTTTTTATAATGCTGAGGTTTGAAATGTGAGGAATTCCATCACCCAGGCAGTGAGCATAGTACTAAGTAGACAGTTTTTCAGTTCTTGGTCCCTCCCTCTCTCCACCCTCTAAGAGTTGTCTATTATTTTTGTTTTTATGTCCATTTGTACCCGGTGTTAATTTCCATTTATAAGTGAGAACATGCAGTATTTTCCTTTTCCATTTCTGCTTTAATTTGCTGTGTATAATGGCCTTTAGTTGTATTAACGTTGCTGCAAAGGACAAGTTTTGTTTTGTTTTGTTTTGTTTTTTGCTAAGTAGTATTGGTGTACATGTGACACTTTTTATATTCAATTTACCATTAATAGGCTGGCCACGGTGGCTGACGCCTGTAATCCCAGAACTTTGGGAGGCTGATGTGGGTGAATCATGAGGTCAGGAGATCGAGACCATCCTGGACAACATAATGAAACTGCGTCTCTACTGAAAATATAAAAGTTAGCCGGGCGTGGTGGCACGGGTCTATAGTCCCAGCTACTCGGGTGGCTGAGGCAGGAGAATTGCTTGAACCTGGGAGGCGGAGGTTGTAGAGAGCTGTGATCGGTGCCACTGCACTCAAGCCTGGGCAACACAGTGAGATTTCATCTCAGAAAAAAAAAAAATACCATTATTAGACACCTAGGTTGATTCATGTCTTTCCTCTTATAAATAGTGTAGTGATGAACCAACAAGTGCATGTGCTATTTTGGTAGAAGAATTTATTCTCTTCTGGGTATATACCCAGCAGTGAAATTGCTGGGTTGAATCATAGTTTAACTCTCAGTTATTTGGAAAATCTCCAAGCTGCTCTCCACAGCGGCTGAACTAATTTGTATTCCTATAAACAGAGTATAAGTGATTTTTTTCCCTCTAAAACCTCTTCAACATGTATTATCATTTTACGTTTTAACAAAAGCCATTCTAACTGGTGTACGATGGTGTGTTATTGTGGTTTTTATTTACATTTCCTTGATGGTTAGTGGTGATGAGATTTTTTCATGTTATTTGGCCACTTGTATGTATTCTTTTCAACAGTGTCTGTTATTGCCCACTTTTTTATGGGGTAATTTTTTCTCGTGAATTCTTTAAGTTTCTTATAGGTTCTGAGTATTAGATTTTGTCAGGTTCATAGGTTGTGAATATTTTTCCCATTCTGCTAGCTTTGGGGTTAGTTTGTTTTTATTTTTCTAGTTTCTCTAAGTGTGATTTTAAATTGTTAATTTGAGATCTTTCTAACTTCTTGATGCAAGTATTTAGCACTCCCAACTTTCCTCTTAGCAGTGCTTTTCCTACATCCCAGACATTTTGTTATATAGTGTCTCTTCATCTATTTCAAAATTTTTTTAATTTTCTGCCTTAATTTTGTTGTTTACCCAAAATTCATTCAGGAGCAAGTTGTTTAATTTCAATATCATTCTGTGATTTTGTGAGATTTTCTTGGTATTGATTTTTACCTTTGTTCCATTGTAGGCTGACAGTATGGTTGGCATAATTTTAATTTTTTAAAAATGTATGGATAATTGCTTTATGGCTAGGAAGTGGTCAATCCTAGTGTATATTCTGTGAGCAGATGAGAAGAATTTACTTTCCATAGATGATGTGTGGCATATACTATAAATGTCTATTAGTTTCAATTGATCATGTGTCAAATCAAACTCCAGAATTTCTTCGTTAAGTTTCTGCCTAGATAATCTGTCAAACACTTAGTGGGGAGTTGCATTCCCCTACTATTATTGTGTGTCTACTTGAGTCTTATTGTAGGTCTAGCAGTACTTGTTGTATAACTCTATGTTCCCCAAAGTTGGGTGCATCTACATTTAGGATAGCTAAGACTTCTTGTTGAATTGAACCCTTTATCGTTATGCAATACCCTTCTTTATTTTATTTTCCTATTAATTATTTAAAGTCCTTTTTTCTTAAAAGAGAAAAAATTCCAGGTATGGGGGCTCTTGCCAGCACTTTCAGACTGAGGCAGTAGTATTGCCTGAGACCACGAGTTTGAGACCAGCCGAGACAATATAGCAACATTCTGTTTGTACAAATTTTTTTTAAAGAAAATATACAGGAGTGGTCGTGTGCACAACTGTGGTCATATTTACTCAGGATACATAGGTGGCATGACTGCTTGACTTCAGAAATTTGAGGTTATAGTGAGCTGTGATTGCACCACTGCATTCTGTCCCAGGAGATAGAGTAAGATCCTGTGTTTTGGTACTAGTACCATCCTGTCTTTGTTACTGTGGCCTTTTAGTATAGTTTGAAGACAGCTAGCTTGATGCCTCCACCTTTGTTCTTTTTGCTTAGGGTTGTCTTGTCTATGCAGGATCATTTTTGATTCCATAAGAAATTTAAAGTAGTTTTTTTTTTTCTAATTCTGTAAAGAAAGTCAAAGGGAGCTTGATGGGGATAGCACTGAATTTACAATTTTCTTTGTGCAATATGGCCATTTTCACAATATTGATTCTTCCTATCCATGCGCACGGATTGTTTTCCGTTTGTTTGTGTCCTCTTTCATTTCCTTGGACAGCGGTTTGTAGTTCTCCTTGAAGAAGTGCGTTACATCCCTTTTAAGTTGGATTCCTAGGTATTTTATTCCCTTTGTAGCAATTGTGAATGAGAGTTCACACATGATTTGGCTCTCTGTTTGCCTATTATTGCGTATAGGAATGCTTGTGATTTTTGAACATTGATTTTGTATCCTGAGACTTTGCTGAAGTTGCTTATGAGTTTAAGGAGATTTTGGGCTGAGATGATGATGGGGTTTTCTAGATATACAATCATGTCATCTTCAAACAGAGACAATTTGACTTCCTATTTGAATACGCTTTCTTTCTTTCTTTCTTTGGCTGATTGCCAGAAGTTTCAATACAATATTGAATAGGAGTGGGGAGAGATGGTGTTCTTGACTTGTGCAGGTTTTCAAAGGGAATGCTTCCAGTTTTTGCCCATTCAGTATGATATTGGCTCTGCATTTGTCATGAATAACTCTCATGATGTTGAGATAGGTTCCATCAATACATAATTCATTGAGAGTTTTTACCATGAAGAGGTGTGGAATTTTATTGAAGGTCTTTTTTGCATCTGTTGCGATAATCATGTGGTTTTTGTCATTTGTTCTGTTTATGTAATGGATTACATTTATCGATTTGCATATGTTGAATCAGCTTTGCATCCCAGGGTTTAAGCTGACTAGATCATGGTGGATAAGCTTTTTGATGTGCTGCTGGATTCGGTTTGCCAGTATTTTATTGAGGATTTTTGCATCGATGTTCATCAGGGATATAGGCCTGAAATTATCTTTTTTTGTTGTGCCTTTGCCAGGTTTTGGTTTCAGGATGATGCTGGCCGCATAAAATGAGTTAAGGGGAGTACCCCTTTTTCTATTGTTTGAAATAGTTTCAGAAGGAATGGTACCAACTCCTCATTGTACCTTTGGTGGAATTCGGACGTGAATCCGTCTGGTCCTGGACTTCTTTTTGTTGGTAGGCTAGTAATTACTGTCTCAAATTTAGAACTTGTTATTGGCCTATTCAGGGATTCTACTTCTTACTGGTTTGGACTTGAGAGGGTATACGTGTCCAGGAATTTATCCATTTTGTCTAGATTTTCTAGTTAATTTGCAAAGAGGTATTTATAATATTCTTTAATGATACTTTTTATTTCTGTGGGATCAATAGTTATATCCCCTTTATCATTTCCTTTTGCATGTATTTGATTCTTCTCTTCTTCCTTATTAGTCTGGCTAGAAGTTTACTTATTTTCTTGATCTTTTGAAAAAACCAGCTCCTGGATTCTTTGATTTTTTGACGGGATTTTGTGTCTCTATCTCCTTCAGTTCTACTCTGATCTTAAATCTTGTCTTCTGCTATCTTTTGAATTTATTTGCCCTTGTTTCCCTAGTATTTTTAATTGTGATGTTACGGTGTCTATTTTAGACCTTTTCTGCTTTCTCTTGTGGGCATTTAGTGCTATAAGTTTCCCTTTACACACTACTTTACCTGTGTCGTATTTTAGTTTTTAAGAACTCAGTCTTTCTTTTTCATCATGATAGTCTTGACTGTTTTATGTTTCTGTAATGTAAAATTGACTACACAGTATTTACAAAGATTTTACCAAAATATTTTATTGAGAATGTACAAACCTGTCAGTCAATTAGAGGAGAATTTACATTGTAGTAATAAATAGCCACAAAACCCCAAAAGACATCCAAACCAGAATAAAACAAAACATTTTAACAAAAACAAAAAGAAAAAACTGGCAACATATTTGTGCAGTTTATATCACAAAGATGCTCACGTCTCCACTCTGAAGAGAGGTTTTAGAAGTTCGTTTAAAACATGGCAAAGACATTATCCCACACTTCACAGAAAAATAAATTTAAGCAGCTGTTAACACATGAACATATTATCAAGCTCAGATATAATCAAAGTTAAATATTTCACAAGAGATTCTACAATTTGGGAGAAATAGAAAAGTGTTTTTTTTCTTTTCTCCAGGCCCACAAGTCTAGTTTCTTGGGCTCCCTCAATATTCTGGGGTTTTCATCAGCTCCCCAAAATATAGGAAGCACAGAGCAGGTGGTGGCTGAAGGTGGGTTATCCTGTGAAACCATATTTAAGATGAGAGCCCTTGGTCAATTGTATTGTAATCAGCTGGCTCAGGAAAGAAGACCTGGCTGTCCAGAGCTCTACATCTACTGCACTGGGTATGACAGGAGGCCTGAGAACCCATGGGGCCCAAACCCACCCCATCCCAATAATCGTCCAGTATTGAGGACTCTGACACCAAATTCTCACAGAGCATATGCTTATGCAGTTTTACATTTAATTTCTCATTACAATTGGGATATTGATGTCCCAAAAGAGGCAGGGACTGGTCCAGATCTCGGGAGGTAGGCAGGCTCCAGAGCATTAGGGAGGGCTCCAGCTTCCTAGGCCTTGGCTCCGTCCCACCTATCAGGTTTGTTTTGCAAATTAGAGCCTGTAGCTACACATTCAAGGGCACAGAAAATGAGCAGATCCAGGGTTCTTTACACATGGGGACCTCTCCATGTCAGTTTCAAGATGACAGGACTGGGGTTCTGCATCCAGCTCTGAGAGCACCTGGAAGTAAAATGAGCTATGCTCCACCTCAGCTTAATGTAGACAATGCCTACAGGAAAGCCTGTTTTCTTCCTCATAAAAAGGAGTGCCTGAAGTGGGTGACCTCGATGATTTCACATACTCTTAAGTGTCTGCCTGCCTGCATTCTTGCTCTGAGACTGCAAAAATGCATCCACTCTCAGCAGGTCCTTCAAATCAGAGGGAAGCATGGCCACTTGAGAGGCTTCTTGGGTAGATGAAGATGAGACAGAGTTAAATGTGCCAGAGCATTGGACTCCGAGGCTGAAGTCCACGAAATTCCCAGCTACTGTTGGGTTCTTAAGGTCCTCATTTGAAAGTGGTAGAAAATGATTTCACTGGATAAGGGGAGGATACCTCATGAGTAAATAGCAAAACTGAAAAGGTGGAGGCAAAGAGAGGGCAAAAGGGGATTCCTAGGTCACTCATCATACTTGGGACCTTCAGATCCAGCTACTTTGTCCCCTAGGACCTTGAAGAAACAGTGTCTTGAGGACACAAAAATCAAGGTACCTGATTTGTTCCGTAGTGCTCCTGCATGGGGCTGTAGTATTAGTGATGGCCTGGAGGTGGTTACAGCCTGCTGTTTCTGGTGCCCACTGAGCTTTGCTGGGGCAACTGGAACAAGTAAGAGTCACACACCTCATGTTGTTATGAGTGACCTCCAAATTATCATGTGGTGAAAAGAAGAAGGGATATTACAGATCCCCCATATAACCACAGCCAGTCTGCTTTCCCTTGCACTCACCCTTTGCCAGCTAACCTGGTGGGTCAAACATGTGGTACAGAAAATTATTACATCATGCCTGCACCCCCCAACCCAGGACCAAACAGTCTGAGGACAGCTGGATAAAAGTACTAAAGCAAGTATATGTGAAAGAAAAGAGCAAGGGCTATAATATAAAGTAGATTGTTGAGAAGAAAAGCTGGAAAATTATTGCATGGGAGAACCTCAGGCCTCACTGGGGTGACTTTTAATCCATGATGAGGATGACAACAGGAAGGCATCTGCACAAGCATGTGTCAGGGAGAAGCCACCCTTAGTGAAGAGACTCATAGGTGTGAGATTGACAGAGGTTACAAAGGAACTAGTTTGGCTGCAGACAGCCTGAGGAAGATATAATCAGACAGATGGAGAATCCTAGGACCTGGGTGATGAGGTTAGATATCTGCTCCTTTCCGACAACATTGCCCTAAAACTCACGGCTTTTCAACGACATATAATATCTCATAATTTGTGTGGACCAGAATCTGGACACAGTTCAGCTGGCTACCTCTGCCTTCAGGTCTTTTATGAGACTGGAGCTGTGGTCTGAGCTGAAGCTGGACTGGGAAAGTATGAGCCTTTAAGCTGACTCGTGTGAAAATTGGCAGGGTTTAGTGTGGACAGAGAGCCTGACGTTCCTTCTCTCTACTTTTCTGAGCGCCCCCTAAGGTCTTTGCAATGTGGGTCTCTGCATGGAGCATCTCATAACATTGGAGCTTGCTTTCTGTATTTGAGGAATACAATAGAGAGAAAGAATTAGACAAAAAGGTTTACACAAAAAGAGACAGAGAGAAAGATCGAGGGCGCAAACAGGAAAAACCCAGTAGCAGAAAAATGAGAGCTTTAAAAAAATCTTCACAGGGTGCCGTGGCTCACACCTGTAATCCCAGCACTTTGGGATGCTGAGACGGGTGGATCGCCTGAGGTCAGGTGTTTGAAACCAGCCTGGACAACATGATGAAACCACTGTCTCTTCTAAAAATACAAAATGAGCCAGGTGTGGTGGCACATGCCTGTAATCCCAGCTACTTGGGAGACTGAGGCAGGAGAATCACTTGAAGCTGAGAGGTGAAGGTTCCAATAAGCCGAGATCACACCACTGCACTCCAGCCTGGGATACAAGAGTGAAACTGTGTCTCAAAAACAAAAGCAAACAAACAAAAACAAAGACAAAAAAAAAAACTTGAGAATTACAATAAATTTTCTTCTATATTTGTGTTAAAATTGTAACCCCCGGTGTAATACTATAAGGAGGTAGGATGTAATTAACCCCTGAGGGTGGGACCCTCATATAGAGATTACTGGCTTTATACAAGAAACTTCAGAGGGCTCTCATCCTCCTTCTACAAAATGAGGATAAAACCTGAAGTGTGCAGTCTGACATTCAGAAGCGAGTCATCACCAGAGCTCAACCCTGCTGTCACCCTGATCTCAAATTTGAACCTCTGGAAGAATGAGAAATTAAGTCCTGTTGTCTATAAGCTGCCTATCTATTGTTCTTTGGCATAGCAGCCTGAATTAATACAAAAGTGAAATCCTTTTCTGTATTTCATTGGAGAGAAGCTGAATTTGTAACCCCTACACTGTTAAAAAAAATGAATTAAAAAACGGATCTTCAGAATGAAAATAGGAAATGGCTTGTTGAAACACTAAAATTGTATCTGCTTATGAGATTTTTAAACATTGGCTGAAATCGTTCTAACCAATATGGCCAACTGAAGTCCATGAAGAATCAGTTTGCAGATGTTAGAGCCCAAATTTCCTTTGTGTGTTTCATACTAACTCTCCCTGAATTTGCATGTGACCTGTGAGGAAGCAAGAAGAGATGACTGTGTATGTCTCATGACTTTCCATATTCCTGCTTTCCTTCCAGCAATCCCCTACAGAACCCACTCCTTAGGCCTTATCTAATCACTGCCTTAAAGCCAGTATCACAAAACAAATTTGAACTGGACTCCTATCTCCTTGTTGGCCAACCTACAAGACGATATTTTCCTCAAAACCGAAGGGCCATACTACTGGCGTCAGGCACTAGGCCATTTTATTCAATAGAAAACTGAGTCACTAACCACCTAGTTCTGGGACATTTTGTGAAGACTTCCCCTGTCATAGGCGTGATAAGGCACATGGATATTTTTCTAAATATAAAGAGAAAGCACTGTAAAGTTGAATTCCTGTATTAGTCCATTATCATACTGCAATGATGAAGTACCCGAGACTGGGTAATTTATAAAGAAAAGAAGTTTAATTGACTCACAGTTCCACATAATTGGGGGAGCACCTCAGAAACCTTCCAATTACAGTGGCTGACAAGTGAAGTGACTGAGAGCAGGGGATATACCAGATGATTGTGAAACCATTGGATCTCATGAGAACTCACTCACTATCACAAGAACAGCATGAGGAAAATCCGTCCCCATAATCCAATCATCTCCCCTCAGGATTCTCCCTTAACACCTGGGGGTTATAATACACAATGAGGTTTGGGTGGAGACACACAGCTAAATTATATGAATGCCAGAGGACAATATCTACATTTAATTTCAACTTCGTACTGGAGCAGAATGAAAGTGAGGCCCAGTGGAGAAGTGACATTCCCAAGATCACTCTGCCAGATCCCATTCCTGTTTGAGTTGTGGCCTATGTTACCTCCCATGTATTCTCCTGATGCTTCCATCTCTAAGTGTGTGCATCATCTACAGGTGACACTACATCATTATTTTTATGTCTTATCTTATATACACCTAATCAATTCCCTAGGAATTAGATGTTAGCATCATCCCCACTGTGCATGCTAGGAGGATGGGGAAGCCTCGAATACACAGTGACTTTTATTGGGTCCCAGAGATGGTAAGAAAAACAAGGTAATGTTCCAGCTGTCTCTTCTATCCTGGAACCCAGGCCTCATTTAGTTCTTTCCAGAGAATTAAGAGGAAGTTGTGTTTGCATAATTGTGTACAAATAAAGAGTTGACATGGAAGAGGAGACTGAGCAATCAGTAGCACAGTGGGGCCTTTGGGTAGGTCTTACAGAAACAAGGGGCCCAGTAGATGGAACCTTGAAGAGTTTAACACACTTTATTGGTGACAGAACCCAACAGCAGTTAAGAAACCAGGAATCCACATTCTTGAAACAGCTCTGTATCCATCTCTGTTTGTGAGAGATGCTCAAGAGATTGAGATATTCTTTCATTGTGCCCTGAAATTTCTGAGTTTCAGCCTTACAAAGGCTCAATGTAAAAGTCTTATCTGATAACCCAGATGTCAACTCAGTCCTCATCCCTGATGCCCCTGGCTATTGTCTGGGTGCACCTACAAATAACACAGGGCAGGCCAGGACAGGTCCCTCCACGCAAGGCCTCTCTTGTCAACTCATCTTGGCAGTCCCACACCACTTCTTAGTACCATGAGTTGTAGGGGGAACAAGAGAGTGGGCACTCTTCTTGGACTGAAGTAGACTGTCAGATGTTGGAACTCTTGTGTATCTGTCGTGTTCATACCCAGGCGATAGCTGGCAGAATAAAAAGAAGGGGGTTGGAGAATGAGTCTGTGCACTCAGATGTGAATTCCAAGACTTTAACTTGTCCTCTGCTTTCCTTCATTGATGGAGATTTATACAGATTCTCCTTATGTGCCTAATCTGAAGAACAGAATTTTTCTTTTCTTTTCTTTTCTCCTTTCTTCTTTTCTTTTCTTTCGTTCTTTCTTCCTTTCTCTTTCTTTCTTTCCTTCTCTCTCTCTTTCTTTTTTTTTTTTCACGAAGTCTCGCTCTGTCACCCTGGCTGGAGTGCAGAGAAAAGCAGAATTTCTAATGGAGTTGTCACATACAGTGAAAACAAGGAAGACCACTGACTTTTCTTTGCGTGGTTTCTAGGCACTTTTTGCAAAGCTGCATTCAGATTGATGAGGAGCGGTTTGATGTGGCCAGCGCCTCCCTCTTTTTGGAAACAGAGCAGATGCACTAAACCACCAACCTCAGCCAGCACCGGTCTGTGCTGAGAATAGCCACATAGGGGTCTCTACAGACAGAAACCCGAGAAGAGCGGGACAGACCCAGGACCCGGGCTCAAATATGAAAAATCTCTGGGCTTCGTTCTACGGCCTTCCCATGAGTAACTCATAGTCTTGTTCCAGTGGAATCGGGCCTTCATTAGTCTCAGTGGCAAGTTGGTTATGTGGAAAGTCTCTTCACACACTTCTGCAAATAACAGTAAAGACTTTTGTATTGTTTTCACCTTACTTTAGGCCATGAGTATTTACGTCTGTGGCTGCAATTTGTATTAGTTTCCTGCCCCAGGTATTTCCTGCAGCATGCAGCTTCAGTCCTACCAGACCCTCAAAACTTAAAAGCTAACATAATTACTAGCGAGGATTTCACAGGAAAATGGAGAAAGCGTTACACACAAAAAAGTTTAAACTACTCTATGCATGTTTCTGCAATGTGTTATCTCAAGAACTCATCTCTGTAGCCCATCAGGGCAGGAGCTGGGCTCTCACCTTTTGATACTATTCCATAAGGGAGGTTCTTCCCCACAGTGTTTAGTCTTCCGACGCTGGTACAGCCTGACATGATGACATTCTACTGTCATGTCGGTCATGCTGCAGGGAATATTCTGTGAGTGTCCTAATAGGCTGGAATCATTTGCTATGGTGAAGCCCATCTTTGGTGCTCCCTTTTCTGTTATCTTATAATTAGCTTTAAAGCAAATCCATGTCTGTTTTATTTATCTGTTTATTTAATTATTTTTATGTATGGAAAAACACATTTTTTAATTTACTTATTTATTTAGAGACAGGGTCTCCCTTCATCACCCAAGCTGGAGTACAGTGGTAGAGTGGTGTGATCATGGCTCATTGCAACCTCAAACTCTTAGTCTAGAATGATTCTTTCACCTCAGCCTCCTGTGCCACCATGGCCTGCTAGTTTATTTTAATTATTTATAAAGAAGGAATCTCATTATGCTGCCCACGCTGGCCTCAATCTCCTAGGCCCAAGCAATTCCCTCATCTCAGTCTCCCAATGCACTGGGATTAAAAACATGAGCTACTGTACTGAGCTGTGCCTACTTCAAAAGACTGAAAATAAAAAATAGATAAATCTTTGCCAAATTAAAAAACAAAGCAATAGTTTCCAGGTCTTAGATAAAGACAATTTTGTGTCACGAAGAATGGCAAAAAGCTTATTTAGCTGTTAAAATGATTTGCTTATATTTCAAAGAAGCAGAGAAAAAAAGGTACATATAAAAGTTTTCCAGGCCAGGCAAGGTGGTTCATGCCTGTAATCCCAACATTTGGGGAGGCCAAGGCAGGAGGATCTCTTTAGCCAAATGTTTGAGTCCAGTACAGGCAACATGGTGAAATTCTGTCACCATAAAAAAATAAAATAAAATAAATATGGCTGGGCATGTTGGCTCACGTCTCTAATCCCAGCACTTTGGGAGTCGGAGGGAGGTGGATAATGAGATCAGGGGTTAGAGACCAGCCTGGCCAAAATGGTGAAACACTTTCTCTCCTAAAAAATAAACCAGGCATGGTGGTGTGTGCCTGTAATCCCAGCTACTCAACAGGTTGAGGCAGGAGAATTGCTTGAAATTGGTAGGCGGAGGTTGCATTGAGTTAAGATCATGCCACTACACTCTAGCCTGGCCTACAGAGCAAGACACTGTCTTGAAAATAAATAAATAAATAAATAAATACAGTTAGCCAGGCGTGGTGGTGCATGCCTATAGTCCTAGGTAATTAAGAGGTTGACGCAGGAGGACTGCTCAAACCCAAGAGGTTAAGGTTATAGTGAGCTATGATTATGCCATTGCACTTCAGACTAAGTAAAAGAGTAAGATTCTGTCTCAAAAAATTAATAATAAAAGTTTTCTAAATTACATTGTTTCAGAAAAGGGAAAAGAAAAAATATATATTTTTTTTATTTTCAAATGGGAGAATAGAGCCTCTCATTTCTAACTTGTATTTCCTTCTGCAAAAAGTTGGTCTAGGCCCATGGTCTTGAACTACTGGACATCTGAATTTTAGTAGGTGCTGGATTCAGGCAACTGAGGGGTGGCATTGGTCACACTGTGTGCACATAAAAAAAAAGTGTTTGAGTTGAACTAAAAGGTAAAAGAGGGTAAGATGCTATTAAGAAACCACAATTGGGAGACAGTTCAGGGTTGATGGAAGGATTGGTTCATGCTACAGATACTGACCTAGGTGAAAGTTTGTTCTGACTTATTTCTATGTCCATGCAGGAAGATGAGATTATGATCAGGTGGCACAGAAACCTGGGATGGTGAAAAAACCAGGTTGCCACTGCAGATTCGGTGTCTGAGGTAGAGCATATGCCAGGGGTCTTGTTGGCACGTGTGTGGGTTTTTGGTGGGAAAGTCTATGAGGAAAGGTAGCTTAGCAACAATCTTGATGCCGAAGACCTGTCCTGGGAGGGGCTTGACCACATCAACACGCAGTGCGTATGTTCGGTGGGTGAAAAACATGTGGTGGTCTCAGGTTGGCAGGAGGGCAGAGGGCATTTGTTCTCAGAAATTCTTCCCTCAGAGTCCTTGGTCCTTCTCACCCTGGGAGGATGCCTGGAACCACAGGGCAGTGCATGGTGTAGCAGGCTGCGTGCAGAGCAGAGCCTACCTTCCCCGAGACACCTGGAGTCTCTCTCCAGCAGAGGCCCCAACATTGTCTTTCTTCTTACAACAGTTTTGATCCTAAATGTGTAAAGATCCCTGAAAACCCAGTGATTCTCCAACACACATTTGTTGCCCCAAAATTTAATTCTGACACAACTTAGAGTTCGCACAGACCCCACAAATTCAGGGTTCAGTCTCACATCACCGCTCTCACTGCAGAGGACAGTCACATGTCCCGGAAGACAATCTATACTTCTGAGCTACCTCCTATAAATGTGAGACTCCCATAAACCCCTTTTCAAGTTAAATAATTTGACAGAATTATTAAAAAAAATCAACAATTAATTCTAATTATATTTACCACTTTATTATGAAAATATAATTCAGAAAAGCCAAATGGAAGAGATGTCTAGGGCAAGGAACTGTGGTGGGTGAAGGTAATTCTGGAAATAGCTATATTCAAAGAAATTCCCCCATTCTTTGTATTCTCAAAGAACAGCTTAGTGAAGAGCAACGTGCTTCCCATTATGACTTTGAGGATGCTCCCCGCTGTTTTCTTTTAAACTATCACAAAGATGGACATAGATTGCAAATTGCTATTTTTAAAAATGAACAACCATTCAGTAATTTAGTCTTGAGTGGTCAAAACAAAGTACTCGTTACAAAAATTTTTCTTGTTTCTCTTCTTCCAACCAGCCCGTGAACTTTGACTCACCCACAGCCTCAGCAAACCTACAACCCTTATTTATACATACCCTTCCTAAGAACAGGCTGACTTCAAGGTGAAACATTACCTTATCTGGGATCAGATTTTGCTACCCTCCATCCTGTGCTACCCTTCCTACCTTGTTTGTAAACTTGTTTTCTCCTCCCTATGAAATAAAGCCCTTTTCCACCTAACCTTTGAGATCCTCAAAGATCTACTCATTTGTACTTTTTCTTTCTTGCAATACTTCTTAGGTAACTCCTTAGATCAAGTCTAGAAACAGTCTCAGGACAATAACAATTCCATTCTAGAAAGTATCTCCCAACGTTTCTTCTATCTCAACCTCAACTGCATCTGCCTGTGAACTTCCAGCTTACCAAGGCTCTATATCTTCTGGCAGTGACAAAGGCTCCTTCCGTGGTTGGTGTGAGCAGGCTTGGACACCTGCAGGACAGACACCCAGGAATAATCAACTGGACCTTCAGTGGTCCCCTTTTGCAGGATCAAGCTGGGCCTTAGCTTTTAGTCAATGGTCTAAGACCTCTACTTACCAGTTAGAGTCATTCAGTTAGTTTTCAATTTAAAAAATACTTCATGTTTGAAGAATCTAGCAAAAATTATTCAAATCTAAGGTATAAAAGAGAGGAAATTACTGCCGGGCATGGTGACTCATGCCTGTAATCCCTGCATTTTGGGAGGCCGAGGCGGGCCGATGACATGAGGTCAGGAGTTTGAGACCAGCCTGAACAACATGAAGAAACCCCGTCTCTACTAAAAATACAAAATTAGCCGGGTGTGGTGGTGTGTGCCTCTAATCCCAGCTACTCAGGAAACCGAGGCAGGAGAATCGCTTGAACCCGGGAAGTGGAGGTTGCAGTGAGCCGAGGTCGTGCCATTGTACTCCAGCCTGGGCAACAAGTGTGAAACTACATGTAAAAAATAAAATAAAATAAAAAAGAACATTATAAGGGGCTTACGTCTTATAACTCATCAAGAAAAGCCAAAGTGTCTATCCCTTTCAGAAAATAAACTTGTAATTTAATTATGTTCATAACAAATCATTTAGTAAACAATTAATCATATGTGAACACTTCCAGGAGGTGCCAAGTCTCAGCTCCTAAAACTTAGCATTACCCTCAGACACCCAGATGGCAGCATATGGAACAGAGATATTCACTTGCACAAGTTCTCTGTTTTGAAAAAAACAATAACTGATGGGATAAATTTATGTAATTTGACAATTAATCTACCTCACTTGCTTGTGGAAATGTATTCATTTCCTTCCACTGTAGTGGAAGAGAGACTATCCCTGTCTTTACACCCGGTGGCATTTCCAACAGTAAGCTGGGAGATTCTTCTTGAAATCAGCTCTCAAACAAATAAAAAACAGACCTGGGAAATGTGCTACACTCATTCTGCTGAAGAAATCGGTAAGTAATAATTTTTAGCAAATGAAATATATTACTACTTAATTGTATTCAAAATCCACCAACTTAATGTGTTTATAAATATTTTCATACATTTGAAGCTCCACTGACAAAACATAATTTACAGTTAATGAAAAAGTGAAGTGAAAATAAATACAATAATATTTTCAAACTGACAAAATTAGAAGGTGACAATGCCAATTGAAACACAGACATATCTGACCCAAGGGTCAAGTCAAGCCATTCTATGACTTGGGATATTTTCCCTGCTCCTATCTTGTTCAGTGAAGTGGGTCATGAGCGTCCTACCAGGAGCCGCTACGCTGTGCTCCACTGTGTCTGTGAGGGGCATTTTACTTTGCGGATTTTTGCACTGCCTCACTGGGTTGGGTCTCTTTGTCTTTTGAAACATTCTCTCTCCCTTCACCAATCTGAGAATATTTTTTCCTCAGTATCAGCATCCAGTTGCCTGGACTGCAGTGTGTCTCTAAGGAATGGAAACCAAGCGTTGGGGTAAGAAAATCTTAATGTCCTAAGGGGTTTGCTTTTAGTGCAAGGGTATACCTGGAGACTCTTTACAGGTACAGTGCATCCAACCACTCCACAGAGAGGCTGCATTCCTATACCTTGGGCTGTTCCCTGAGAGAAGATGACACAAAGGGTGCTATTTACTAGACACATCAAGAGCCATTTCCACTGTTGGCATCTTGGGGAATCCTCAAACAGTTTTGAAACTCAAAACCAAGAAAATAACAGGATGGCTAAGGATGTATTGCCCTGTGAAGTTTCCGAAATGAAACCTCAACCCAAAGACATTGTGATGGTGTTTCTGTGCCAAGGGAAGATTAAAGAAAGGGGCACAAAGGTTTTCTTTTTCTTTTTCTTTTTTTTTTACTGTGGAGCGTCAGGGGATTATTATCTGCTTTCCTCTCCTGTAAAATGTTTACAAATGAAAAATATTTTTTTAAGTGTCTTCGACTGCTTTTTGAAAAAATGAAGAATTAAAATAGTGTGTCTAAAATGTACAATAAAGAACAGTTGATAATGTTGTGAGTTACACAAGTTTAGTTAGTGTTGGTGGTTGTCAGGGAAGAACTGGAAATTTAAAATGTGACTGCAAACCAGAGTTAGGCTGGGGTAACAGGGTGGTAGATTTGAGGCCCTGCTTGCCACACATTTGGAAAATGCATGAGAAAACTAATTCTCTTTTGGAGTATTAAAACAACTAAAAAAACAGGCCATTGCATTGAGTTGGCTCTAGTGTCCTGAGCTCTGAGTGGAGAGACAGGCAAAGACCTCCCTAGATCCATAAAGCTGCCCATTCTTCTCCAGCTGTGCACCTGATTAGATACTTTCCACTCCAGCACCCATGATTGGATAGAGTTCAATTCCCCATCCCGCCCCCTCAGGCCATGAGTGACATATGTGATTTGACATTGGCTTGAATAAAGCAAGAATTATAGGTTTTTCCTGGATCCTTTTCTGGCAGGACTTCCTCCATGCACTGGACACTGGCCCTGCCTGTAAAAAAGGTGCATTTACATTTGTGTGTAAGATTATTTTTATTTATGAATAATATATATGTGTTATTCATACCTGGAAACAATATAATGACAATTATTAAAATTTCAGATTTTTTACTTTCCTGGCACATCCAGGCTTTAGAGGAGGCAGTCTGAGATTTCAAAAATGAGGCAATTCTCTAAGAAATAATATGTGAGGCACATGTGAATTTTAAATATTCTAGTAGCTACATTTTAGTAAATACACCAGGCATGCTTGCCTGTGCCTGTAGGTCGAACTGTTAGGGAGACTGATGTAGGAGGATCACTTGAGGCCAGGAATTTGAGACTAGCCCAAGCAACGTAGAGAAAGCCATCTCTACCAAAAAAAAAAGAAAAAAATTGAAAAATTAGCCAGTCATGGTGGTGCATGACTTCACTCCCAGCTACTCAGAAGGCTGGAGCTGGAGGATCGCTTGAGCCTGGGAGGTCAAGGCTGCAATAAGCCGTGATCACACCACTGCACTTCAGTCTCACTGACAGAGCAAAACCCTGTCTCAAAAAACTGATCTCTGGAAAGGCATTTTCAATTTCTTCAATGTAGCCAAACAGCTAAGTATGTGTTGAAGCTATCCTTTAATTTTTAACAGGGCAAGAATGTTTTCTAAGACCCCGAACTCTAGATTTGCGATGCGGCAAATCCTGAAGCGTACATGGATCTCTCTCACAACTAAAGTATCCCTCACCCTTATCCAGCTCTTCTTACCCCTGGCGCGAGAGAATCACCTGTGGGGAGGAAAACTTTCAAAATCCCTTAAACCCAAGTTGTAACCGATCAATTAAATCAGAATCCTTGGAGTTGGATCTGAAAAAAACACGGTTTAAAGTTGTGCAGGTGATTACAATGTGTAGGCAAGCCACAAACCATGGGTTTAACCAGCAACTTTTGTTAGAAATGATGTCTCAAATGAATGTAAAAATGTTTGCTGCTGAATTGTGACCTTTCAATTTTACTTGCTTTTCCTACAAAGTATATTTTGCAGACCCAGGCAGTGCTGCTCACTCTATTCCTGATTCATCGAGTACCGTGTGTGCTCAGTGCATCCTGTGCACGAGTCACTGTGCTGTGTGCCCTGGCCTGGGTGAGCATCATTCTTCGGGGAGAACCTTGCTGAAAACAAAGCTGCATTCCAAAAAGTTAAAACCATGCTACTTACTGTGTTGAGGTTAAAATTAAAAGACCTAGGGGACTCATCCAAAAGTTAAAACATAAATAAATAACTTGGAACATTAATATACACCTGATGATGTCCTGAGTGAACATGCCCCACTTTAAAACAAAACAAAACATTACTATTATTCTAAAATATTAATTTAGGGTTTTTATGCAAATATGTACAATTTAAATTTGTATTGATATATAACATGCATACCGCAATATAGGCCCAAAACATTTATGGAAGGCTTGATGAGTTATTACAAAATAAATACACTTGTGTATCTAAGAATCAGATTTGTTCATGCTCTTGACACTTTCTCCTTCCAAAAGGTAACCAAGACTTTAAGAGATAAGTGCAGATAAACTTTGTCATTTTGTACAAGTGTTTTATTACAGAACATTAAAAACGTATACACGAGACAAAAAAAGTATAACAGACCAGTCACTCAGCTTTAACAGCTACTATTCATGTGCCATTTTTGTGTCACTTATACTTCCAGCCATTCCCCCACCAATTTCATTATTTTTTAGGCTTTTTGGATAAAATGTATATTCATTGCAAGGTACAATGTGAACTGTAAATAATAGAGAGATGGGGTTTCACCATGTTGGCCAGGCTGACCTTGAACTCCTCACCTCAGGCGATCCAACCGCTTCAGCTTCCCAAAGTGCTGGGATTACAGGCATGAGCCAATATACTCGGCCTGAGAATTCATATTTCTAACAAAGTACAAATCCATAGGTCACATGACAACTGCAATATCTATCTACAGTAGATACAATTTGATGAATAAAATGAAAGGCAATTGACCTAAGGTGAAAAAAAAAATCAAAGGAATGCTATTACGTGCTATCTGTAGGAGCATTTGGTTAAGAATAACAAACATACCAATTTTATCGTTTTAATAACCGAAATTGTCAAAATTTCTAGTTTTTCTTTCATAGAAATGCTCTCTGCAAGAAAAAATTTTCATATAGTGAGAGCAAAAATGGCAACCATTTGCAAGTAAATGTCTTATGAAATTAAGTAGCAGATACCAACCTCACGACCTTCAGATAGTTAACCCAAACTCAATCATTTACATAGCAAGTGCAGATAATTTTCATAGCTTCCTATTAAAATTATATTTGAAAACCCTTACAAATTGTGACTGTTTTCAAACAAAGTTCACTAACTAAAATTTTGTATATGACATATGATAAATTCCACTTCAAGTCACCTTACATTTATTTAATTTTATTAGGCAGTGTCTGCCTATCACCCAGTAATACTTGGGGATTCTCCCTCCATTTGCACAGGCATCCTAGCTGGGGAAACAGGGATTCAAAAGACCCAGGCTGTTCCCTACATATATTTCCTCCTCAGACATCAGTTCATCAGTCAATCAAGTCATGTGAGAGTGGATGCCGTGTATTCCCTATTAATCTTGGGCACTCTCCTCCAAGGAGGAAAAGGCCAGGAGGTCCTGTTAGAGGATGTACTCTGAGAGGCCGGGATCCCTAAGGTGTGAGAGTTCTAACCAGCAGGTGTAGACTTTTCAGGAGTGAGGAATGAGGCAGGTATTCCAAACCTGAAGCTTCATCACCTTTTGTTTCATCTCAAGACAACTCTGAGGGGCTGTTTTGGAACGTGTCTGGAAGGTGAACATTGAAGAAGAGTGTAGGCTTTGATGTGACTCAGATAAGATCCTTCAGGGGAGGCAGGAATTTAATGCCCAGAATCTGGGCTGGTATCTTTGAGGTCAGTAGGTTGCCTTTTGGTATCCAAGTCCATTGTTACTAGGTTGAAGGCTGGAGATTCTAAATGGCTTCCAGACCACCTCTCTGATTCTCTTTTGGAGATGGGGTCTGAAAAAGACAATGTCAGTATTTTTGGGAAATTCTGGAAAGTCTGTTTGGAAACCTGTGAAGACCTCTTGCTTAGTGCCTAAATGCTCAATGTGCAGCTCTAGCCATGTAGATGTTTGGTAGGTACAGAGCTGGGTTTGCATTTATATCAGCAAAACCTATGGCAGAGCTGAAGAGGTAATCAGGACAAAGTGTCTTGGTCGCAGGCCAGAGAACATCTTAAAAGCAAACTTCTAGCCTGCTGACTCTTGGCAATGAGTGTTGGGTCCTGGCCAAAGTGCCTTGAATGCAGCATGAAGCCAATCCATAAATCCAACTTCTAATGGAGAAATGTTAATATTTTTTCAGTTGAATCAATCCGGGTGAAATTACCATGCTATTGGTTTGTTTACTTTTTATTATTTCATATAAAATCTAAGACAAAATATATTAAACGCTTATTGACTTATGTATTTATTCTTCACCTGGCTATAACATTTGCCTAATTTTAAACTTTCTTCTATTATGTAGATTTCAACTTATTTTATTGTAAGATATTGTTAAATCTAATACAGGAATTGTCACCTTTACATGTAATTTTATTTTATTTCATATATTTCCTATTCGCTTTCTACATTTAAATTATGGACTGTTTCATCATATAAAAAGCTTCATTTCTATTTTAAAAATAATTCTTTGGGTTTTTTTGGTCTTGTAATTTCCATATTACATAGTAATGAGATAAACATTAATGTTTTCAGGGTATTTAAATTTTAGATAATTACTCATTTTATCCATGTGAAATTTGTTTTTACTGCATGTGTGGGTTGGAGAACTGTTTTCTCTTCGGAGTCGTCTTTAGTGTTATCTCCTCAGAACTCATACCTCTCGTAGTTGGGAGATTGCAGTTTAGAATTCCAATAAATGGGGCAAATTCAATAATAACATAATACAAATGAGTTTGAAAGCGGGACAGGTCTTCAAAGCATACACAACATGGGCCTACATATGTACACCAATAATAATTTATAAGTTACAGTTTGGATGGAAAGTAAAAGTACGGAAAATTTGTTAAAGTAAATTAAAATGGAGATCATGTCTCAATAATCTCTGAGCAGACAAAGTTAGTTAGGTCTCAGAAGTGATCTCGACCTGCTTGATTTGCAAATAAAAGCAAAACTTAAATTATTTCTTGTAGCTGCATATTTAAAAAAGAGAAATGATGCTCAACCAATCAGGAGTAGCCAACAAACTTATATAAATAGAAACTGTCCAACAAGGTAAACAGACAAACAGAAAACAATAAAAAAAGTTGTGCTACCACCAATTAAATGATTTATTTGTTTCTACATTTTTCCAATAAATACTTGCTTCTTACACAGTCAGTGAAGCACTAAATATCTTTTGGTCTGATATTTTATAATTTATCAATTGGTCTTTCTCAAATAAACATTTTACAATTTCATTGTGTCTCAAATTACTTTTTAGCAGAATAAAATAAACTAGGAATAAATATTACAAATATATGTACAGAATATGACAAAAAACATAGAAAGTTTATGAAATATATGAATGTAGACATAAGCAAAGAGACGGTTTGTATCGTATTCTTAGGCAGAAAAACTCAATATTGTCAACATCAATTGTCCTTAAGTTTATTTGTAAATTCAATTTTGTTCCTATACAGATACCATTAAATATTGGAAGTACACGTTACTATAAAATATTATATAGATGAAAACACAAATAAAAATAGACAAGAAAACTCTGAAAAAAATTAAAACAAGACTGGCAAGCCCTGTGAAAAATCTTGATTGATTAAAAAACTCATAGGTCACTGAAACTAAAAATTCAGAAATAGACCAAAGTGCCTAAGAAAGTGTCATAGGGCATCCGGGCTGCTGTAACAAAATGCCTTAGACTGGGTACAGGACAAACAACAGAAATGTATTTTTCACAGTTATAGAGGCTGGAAATGCAAGATCAAGGCAGCAGCAAATTTAGTATATGGTGAGAGCCCTGTTCCCCATAGATGGTACCATCTTGCACACGGAACAAGGGCATTCCCTTCAACTTCCTTTGAAACAGCACTGATTCCACTCATGAAGATGAAGAACTCCTGGCTTCACCACTTCCCCGAAGGCCACATGCCTAAAATTATGCACATATGAATTTGAATGGGGACATAAACATTCAGGCCATAGCAACAAAACTACATGGAGGATGACATCATTAATACTTGAGGTGTAAAAATGTGATGTTCTTATCACAAAGGAAATAAATGATTTATTCTTCATGACATATAACAAAATAAAGGTCCAAAGAAAATTTTTTTTATAAAGAAAAATCTACATGCTAAAAAACTAAGTGTTCATAAGTTTAACCCTACAGGTTGCATCACGATGTTCAAGGTTTCCGAGGATGAGCAAGGCCCTGGAATTTCCTCATGTGACATTTTCGTGGAAGTTGCTCATGCTGTTATTCAATTTGAAAGTAGATAATATTGTTTGTTTCTGTTTCAATGTTTACTAAATTCAAAATAATATAGGGCTTTTTACGCGTAATTCTCAAACAATCATTCAGTCAAAGGTGCTTTGCTGAGGAAGAGCACAGATACATCCACACACGTATGATGTTTCTCAAATAGAGGACTTCTCCCTGTGCTGGAGCCACCTATGTTGCACATGATCAGCGGCTTTCCCAGGCGAGCATTTCTCTGCAGCCCTACCACAGACTTAACCCTTAAAATCCGACTCAAAAGGTGACGGATGAACGCCCACCCTAGCGTTCCAATCTAATGGATCCTCTCTTAACAATCCCTTCCAGGGATCTGGGATCTTTCCTGAATTCGTCGGCCACACACAGCTAGGCTCAAAAATTTTTACAGAAGCTTTGATCCTCATTGGCCCTCCTGCCCTGTCCTACCAGTTTTTCTAGAAGTATGCTTCTCTAATTGCTCCTGAGAGAACTATCTAAGTGTATCTCCCTGTGCAAATATAATTGATCTCATAAAGTGCTAAAGGAAATAGGCAAGAGTCCAGCTGTGCTAGAAGCTGTGTCTAGGGTTCCTTACCTGATTTATGTCTCTGATTTACCTAAATATTGACAAATACAGGTTCATCTCTAGGTGGTAGAAAAACAGAAGGAGAAATCCCAGTTCATAGAGGAAGAAGAAAATGCAATCAATGCTGTCTAGAGTCCCTCTTAAGCGCAGCCACAGGGTACTAAGTCTCTTCAGGAAAAAGCAATGGTTGTCCATCATCTGAAAAACTGTGGCGTTGAACCATTGGCACCGAGAGTGCACACTGCCCACTAGAGTTCCATGCCTACATCACAGAGAGATAGAATAGTCTTAAAGGATTCTTAAGGGTAATATGGGGACCAAAAGGAGCTGAATCCACAGCCTCTGCCTTACCGTCTGATCTAACTAATAGTATTTCCAGACTCTTTTGTGGGCTGCGCTAGGGGTTATTCAGAAAGAAAAATATTTGTTAACGTCCCACCATTTCCCGTAGCTTCCGAAGACTGAGTTGTTCATTCCCTAGGTTCCAGGTTGTTGTTCTCCCTCTACCTCCACAGAATCAGTGTGTCACATTCCGGTACCTATAATCTCACCTTTATTCTAGTCGCCCTCTACTTTTTTCTAGACATTTTATCTAGTAGAGCCAGGTAAAATAGAGACAAGAATATTTACATAAAACTTAACCAGAACTAAGTTGGAGTCCCATAACTGCTACTAGGCTGGGATGCAACTCAGAGGGTACACAAGCCAGGCTGGCCTAGAATTGCAGTTATGGGAAAGAAAGACATTTCACCCAGGAATTATTAGCATGAAATTCCAAGTTTGTGAAATAGATTCCTAGATCCCCCAACTATTTCATCCTTATCTTGGAGGCAATCAGGAAGAGGTAATAAACCATACCTAATCAACAAATTGTCTAACCAACATGTGCGGAAAATGAGAGAACATCATAGAATTGGCTTGTTTTAGTACTTGTGGTGAAAAATGCCACGAAGTCAGAACTCAATTGGTCTCAAAAGCCTAAAAGATGGCACAGATTAACTTCAAGGGACACATGATATGGCTGGAGTCAGATGACTATTATGATGAAGTTGTCAAGAGTAGTGACTGATATCTCAAGAAGTGGGCCAAAAGTCCACTTCTGGTTATTCTGCTAGGTATGGTCTAGGAATTGTTCAATCATGAGACAAATAGGTCAACTTTCACCAGCAACCCCAAGTCTGGCTTGCAGTATTAGACTCTGCGTTAGACACAGATTTAGGCTCAATCTGCAGCTTGATTGTGGTCACTCTTGAGAAAACAAACCCTTACCATGGACTTCTAGATGAGTGACCCAGTTAGATCAGCATCTGAGATTGTTTCCGGTTTGCAGCCCAAAAGACATTCAGACTACAGTTTCCATTGTAGACAACCAAACAGATAGAATATGTGCAATTACCCCATACCCTGAGTTCTGACCTTTGAAAGGAGCAACCACTCATTTCAGGTTCTGTATGGCCAGCACAGGTTAAACAGCCACAGCAGCCCAGTGGACATCATGAGGTTTCACCTTCCCTGACTCATCTATGAATCAGGACCAGTCATATAGGAAATGCTTAGTAAATTGGGGGCCCCACAGAGACAGAAGCTTTGCTTCAGAGGATAGAAGGAGGCACAAAATTTCTACCAGCTGGGGATGCTCTAGCCCTCTATGGGTGAAACTGAGTTTGGCAGGATTTCTGCAGCAAGCTCCTAGCTGACTTTCAAATCAGTGTAACCAGTAGTGTGTCACTGAGTCCAAAAGCCCAAAGAACACCTCTAGGTGGAGGCTAGTCCTTTACTGGAGGCTCCAAATGTCAAAATCAAGATTTTCTTGACCTCAGGATGAATTGATCAATGCAAATCTCCCTGTATATTTTCACAAACCTTAATTGGATAGTAAGACTCCAGATTTTTTAACACTCACTAAAAATAAATACCTGATTTTTTCATCTGGGGTCTATGTAAGTGTGTTGGAGATGCCTTTACCAATTAGCTTAAAGTTACAACTCTCCTTGCGCCTCTACTTTCTACTTGTGCAGAGTTTAAAATACAGAGGTGAGAGCTTAGGGTTTTCTGGGTCTTTTCCTAAGCATGTACGTGACCCTGAGCATCCCCATTTCCCCATTTCCTTCTTGATCCCGAAGACCATTATCACAGTCCTAATTCCCAGCAGCTTTTCCTCCTAGAGCTTTTCGGCATGATTATTCTTAAACCCAACTCATATCCCTTGTTCCTTGTGGACTGTGTTGTTCATTTTCATTTAAATGCTTTTACAAACATTAAGCTATTGATTTAAGATTTCTCTGCTTTTTAAATTAAGTAATGCAGCTGTTAGCTTTCCACAGGAATTGAGGGTAATAAAGAAAGGAAGAAAATAATTATTTTATACCAATAGTATGAAAAAGAGACTGGGGATGACTATATTAATAGCGGACAAAATAGACTTAAAAACTTACAAGAGACAATAAGACATCATATAGTCACAGAATGTCCATTTGGCAGGAGGATAGAAATAGTTTAAACCCACACCTAATAATAAAACTTTTAGAAATAGAAAGCATAAGTTGACACAATTAAAGGGACAAATAGGCAGTTCTAAAATAATAGTTGAAGATGTTAATACTCCACTCTGAGTAATGAATAGAAAAATGAGATAGATCATAAATTAGGAAATAGAGGACTTGACTAACTCAATGAACCAAATTGATCTAACAGATATATACAATATACTCCATCCAACAAAAGAGAGTACACACTCTTCTCAAATGCAATGGGGAATTCTCCAGCATGGGTTGTATAGTAGATCTCAAATTAAATCCATAACAGAAGAAACGCTAGAAAGTTTACAAAATTGTATAAATTAAACAACATACCCTTAAACAACCAATAAGTAAAGGAAGAAATCACAGAGGAAGTAGGAACATACTTACAGAGGAAGAAAAATGAAAACAAAACATATCAAAAGTTATGGGAAACAGCAAAAACAGTGCTAAGATGAAAAGTTTGCAGCTAAAATACGTTTAAAAAGAACAAAGATTTCAAATGAATAATAACTTTATCACCTAGTAAATTAGACAAATAAGACCAAATTAGATACAAAGCAAAGAGAAGGAAGAAAATATTGAAGATTTTAGCAGAGATAAATGCAATACAGGTTATACGAACAACAGAATTCCAAGAAACCAAAAGTTCATTCTCAGTTCTTCAAAAAATTAACAATTGGCAAACTTTCAGTTACACACACAAAAAAATTAACAGCATATTTACATACTAAAATGAGAAATGAAAGTGGGATATTAGTACTAATTCGAAGAAATAAAATGTTTAAAAAAGTGTACTGTGAACTATGATAGGATGATAAATTGGAAAATGACACCCAGACTTTTCATTACAGGGCAGCCGGACTACAATCCCAGTATGCACCAAGATCAAGGATACTGCGCGTAACTGGAGGGTGAGGCGGGATTGCGCACTCCTCGCTGGGCTTGGTGGATATGTATTCTCATATACATGCCCAACCCCTTGGTCACAGGACTGCAGGACTACAGTCCCAGCACGCACCTGGCTAAGAGACCGTGCCTGTCAGTGGAGGAAGAGGCAGAAGACTACAATTCCAGCCAACATCGGGCTCAGGGAATTTGTGCGTCACTGGAGGAAGAGGCGGGGTTGTGTGCTACTCGCCGGGCTTGCTGGGAGTTGTATTCTCATAAACCCTCCCAGCCCTTTCATCACAGGGCTGAAGGACTACACTCCCAGCCCCAGCATGCACTGGGCTCAAGGACAGCGCATGTCGCTGGAGGAAGAGGGAGGGCTTTGCGCTTCTCGCTGTGCTTTTTTGGGAGATGTAGTCTCATTAACGCTCCCAGCCCTTTGGTCACAGAGATCCAGGACTGCAATCCCAACATGCACCCAGCTCAGGGACAGTGAGCTAGTCACTGCAGGAAGAGGGAGGGCTGTGTGCACCTCCTGGGCATACTGGGAGACGTATTCTTATAAACACTCCCATCCGTTTGGTCATAGGGCTGCAGGACTACAATCCTAGCATGCACCCAGCTCAGTGACAGTGCACTAGTCTAAGGAGAAGTGTTCGCCTTTCTGGGTTTCCTGGGAGATGTAGTCTCATGACTTCTTCCTGCCCTTTGGTCACGGTGCTATAAGACTACAATCCTAGCATGTACGGGGCTGATGGACAGCCCGCGTCACTGGAAAACGAGGAGAAGTTTGTGCGCGCCTCACTGCGTTTGCTGGGAGATGTTTTATAAGACTCTCAGACCTTTTGTCACAGGGCTGCAGGACTACAATCCCAGCATGCAGCGTGTTCAAGGACAGTGTGTGTCACTGTTGGAAGACGTGGAGCTGTGCGTGCCTCGCTGGGCTTGCTGGGAGGTGCAGTCTCATAACTACTCCAGTCCTTTAATCACAGGGCTGCAGCACTACAATTTCAGCATACCTCTGGCTCAGGGAGAGTGCACTAGTCACTGGAGGAAGAGGCAGGTCTGTGCGCGCCTTGCTGGGCTTGCTGGGAGAGGTAGTCCCATAAACACTCCCAGCCCTTTCATCACATCGCTGTAGGACTACAATTTCAGCATGCACGGGGCGCCGGGCAGTCCGCCTCACTGGAGGAAGAGAAAGGGGTGTGAGCGCCTTGCTGGGCTTTCTGGGAGATATTGTCTCATTATTTCATCCAGCCCTTTGGTCACAGGGCTTCAGGACTACAATCCCAGCACGCACCCTGCTCAGGGACAGCGCGCGTCACTGTAGGGAGAGGTGAACCTGTGCTGTTCTCGCTATGCTTTTTGGGAGATGTATTCTCATAAACACTCCCAGCCCTTTGGTCACTGGGCTGCAGCACTACAATCCCATCATGCATCGGGCTCAGGGAGAGTGCGCTAATCAGTGGAGGAAGGGGCGAGGCTCTGCACGCCTCGTTGGTCTTGCTGGGAGACGCAGTCTCATAAACACTCCCAGCCCTTTGGTCACAGGGCTGCAGCGCTACAATCCTAGCATGGACCCAGCTCAGGGAAAGTGAGCGTCACTGGAGGAAGAGACAGGGTTGTGCGCGCCTCGCTGGGCTTGGTGGGAGATGCAGTCTCATGAACACTCCCAGAACTTTCATCACGGAGCTGCAGGACTACAATTCCAGCATGCAACCGGCTCAGGGACAGTGCGCATTACTGGAGGAAAAGGCTAGGCTGTGGACGCCTCCTTCTGCTTGCTGGGAGGTGTAGTTTCATAAAGACCCCCAGACCTTTTGTCACAGGGCTGCAGGACTACCATCCCAGTATGCACTGGGGTCAGGGAAACAGCCCGTCAGTGGAGAAAGAGGCGAGGCTGTGTGCTTCTCCCTAGGCTTGCTGGGAGATATATTATCATAAACACTCCCAGCCCTTTGGCCAAAGGGCTACAGGACTACAATCCCAGCATGCGCCAGTCTCCGGGGCGAGGCACAGTCCTGGAAGAAGGCACGCCCCACCTAATATGCTGGGAGCTGTAGTCTGTTAACTGCTCTCAGCCAGTTTGACGGTAGGCTTCAGAACTATAATCCTAGCATGTACCGGGAACTGGGGTGCGTAGGCCTGGAGGGAGGGGCAGAGCTGTGTGGACTTCCCAGTGTCCAAAGCACTGATGAGTTCTTATGCTATGCCGACTCTTTGCCAAGGAGAATGAGTACAGAGGTGGACCTGGAGGACAGGTCTGCGGTGAGCATTGAGGAGGGTATTACCCTACGTAGGCACCTTACCTTTGCCCAAATCGGGAGGGTTGTCCTCAATCGATTGGCCCTATCCTTCTCAGGTTCCTCTTTCAGCTGTATCCAGGGTTCTTTCCAGAGCATTGCGCCTTCTGCAGCCCAGGGCGCTGCCTTCTTTCCTAAACTTCTTTGAGAACTGTCCTGATGTCTGAGACACTGTCCATTGTGCTGCAGCCCTCTTTTTTCTCTAGCCAGATCTCATGCTCAACAGCTTTTGAGAGAAATCTTCCACGTGGCCTGCTTATGGACAGCTTCAGAACTCTGCAGGGGTGACAAGGTCTGTGGCTTCCTGGAAATGTCACTCTCAATGGCGCCTTTTTCACGCATGTGAAAGTCGAGGCATCAGGAAGATTAATTATTGGGTGGCACAAAATCTGCTAAAAGCAAAGGAGGAAACCCCATTTCCGAGGTGTGAGTATTGTGAGCCATTTTCATCAACCCATTTAAGTGGACAAGCTCCAAAATGCAACCTGAAGCTGCTGACTATTTAGGCATTTTACACATGAAATCATCGGTCTCATCTGAAGTCATGCCTGATTTGCCAGTGTCTTGGAAACACAAATGGGACCTGATCCGCCAGGAACAGATAGAGTTCCAGCTTTGTTGGACAGATATTTAAGAGTGGAGCACTTGGGGTCGTTTTGAAACCCGCTATCTTCAGTAGAGACTTTTACTTCTAGACGGCATGGACATTTTTATTTTATCTATCCTCAAACTGAACTTTTGCTCATTATAATAATAAAAGCACATTTCTGGGTGGAGACTTAAGATGCTAATGAGACATGCAATGTATGCACAAATATGTACAGCTACTGCACATATGCACCCAGAAGACCACTCAAAACATGCTTACTATAACACTTCTTTCCACCTTCTTATGAATAATCATGTAAAACTCCCAGAAGGAGGGTTTCTCCAGTAACAATTAATGCTCTCTCACTCTTATGAGCAGGCTGCCCTGGAATCTCTTTCTCAGAATGTACCGTCTATTCTGCACTTAATTTTCAAAGTATTCTCTTCTTTTTTGTGTGTGCAATAAATCACTCTATGCTGTATTTCTTTTGCTGCGTGTTTCTTGTTTAAATTCTTTTAAACTAAGAAAATATGAACCAAGGTATTACATCAACCATCAACATTTCTGGTGCCATGGCCCGGAGACATGTTTATCCACTTCATTAATTTCACTTTCCCTTTACTTGCGGTGAATACTATGGCACTTCCAGACTGCCTGGTTAACTATCGCTGGTTGTTCCAGCTCTGTTTCACTAAAGTTCTGGGGAAACCCTGTCCCTTCAGGCTTTATGCATTTCCTAGCTCCTTGAAATTGTTCTTCAACTGGCTTTCTTTGCTGAACAAAAGATGCACAGTCATGTAGATGCCCAGTCACAGGGTTTGAATCTGAACACTGCAGGTGTTATAATTGGGCATCATAAATGGCAAACCAGTGAATTAGGGAAAGGCTTGTCAGCCAGACATCTGCCCCCCAGCCAGCAGTGGGTGTCATCTCGGCAGGGCTGGAGATGTCCAGCGCTGGTGAGAGATAAGAAGGTGTGTAGCAAATGCCTATGACCTCCTAGACCTTTATTTAATGGGGTTTCGAGGGGATGCACTGGAAATCTTGGTGGTTCCACTTGGCCCATCGTGATGCCCGTCGCCCCCTTGACTTTAGTACATGTTCTGTCGTTGCAGGATTCTCTCGGCACCGTGGGAATCACTTCCTCCACTGACATTGAAACACACCTGGGATGTATAAAATTGAAACAGCTTTTGGCTAGATGAAGCAAAAAAAAAAAATTATCTTCTTTTGTAACACTATTTAGCCGCATACAGATTAGCTCACAAAACATGGCTGGAGAATGAGACTGTGAACTTTAACACCCCCCTACAGCCAGATCTTTTCTGTGGAAATCAGGGAAAATTGTCTGAAGTATCCTATGTTCAAGGCTTTCTGGCCTGACAACAAAACCCAGCTCTATGCAGCACCTGTGGGCTAAAGCCTAGTAAGCCACAAAGCCCCTCAGAACCATTAGAAGATCATCTGTTTTAAGGGGAAGGGACCCCAGACCCCACTGCGCAATACCAGCTCCAGATAGGGGCCCTCAGAGGCCTACAACTCCTTTAGACTCCCCAGCGTCCCCACACTATCAGAGTCTTCTGTAGAATCTAAGCTTGTTTCATCTCATCCTTATGCTCCTCTATCGGCCTTTGCCAGGTACAATATAGACCAGCCCATCTGTAGTTACTCACAGTGGAGCTTCACACCATGCAGGGCCAGATAATTTGGTCTCCTTACAGAAAGTCCCAAATGGAGAGAGGACCATCAGAATGCTCGTTCTCTTCTCAATAAATCATCTAATCTAATGTAAGCAGCAGCTCTGATGGCTCTCAGACAACTTCAGTGCATTTACCGAAGGCTTCCAGGCTCTAACTTTGACCACCATTCAACTTCACCATCCATAAATGGACCAAATGACTGCTGCCAACTTAGCTGCACAAAACTTTTGCATACTGGCAAAAAACAGAAAAGACTTAAAACGTTTGTTGCTTTCACCATTTTAATGCAGAATACTTTTGCAGCACAAATGTCACCATAAGGTGGAGCCTTGAGAATCCAGTATAAACTATCTCAGAAAACCTCAATGGGTCCTCAACAAGCAGCAGAGGGCCTCAATAGACTCAACAACGTCTGGACTCCATGGCCACTGTAGTCTGACAAAAAAAAAAGAGCCTGGGATCTTCTCCCAGCCGGGCAAAGAGGAACATGTTTATATCTAAAAGAAGAATGCTGTTTTTGATATCAATCAGCCTGCTTTAGTCCAAGGAAATATTAATAATATCATCACCCAGGCAGACAAAATTGAATCTCTAGGAAATTCCATGGGAACATGAAAGCGATGTCCATTGCCTGCCTTGCTCTCTTTAATAGTACCAGTCATTATTATACTTTCAGCTTCTACTTTTCTTCCAATTTTGTTTAAACTGTTAACTGATTTCTTACTCTCTTGCTTGCGGCAGCTCCATGTTTGCATGATGGTTTTGCATGGCTTTCAAACTTTGGCTGCCAACATCTTGCCCACTGACTCCATGAACGACATGGTTTACACATGGTTAGATCACACAGGAAGAAACTTTAAGGCCCAGGCTAGGCAGAAGTAACACCCACCAAGCAGAAAAAAGCTCCAGAAAAAGTGGCCTAACCACTCAACCTCCATATGATTATTGCCCTAAAATCTCTCAGGGGGAAATTGAGGCAGAATAGATAGTCCAGAAAATGACCATGATCTCGGGATACAGAAACCTTGGTGACTGTACAGCCAACACAATAAGCCTTAGCATTCACATTGGAACTGGGCTTATTCGAGCAAAGCTATCTTCATTAAGGACTTTCTGTTCTAGAGAGCATGGGCATTTTGATTTTACCTGTCCTCAAACAACTTTTGCTTATTTTAATGGCAAAAAATACACCCCCTAGCCAGGCACAGTGGCTCATACCTCTACTCTCAGCACTTTGGGAGGCTGAGGAAGATGGATCACTTGAAACCAGAAGCTCGAGACTAGACTGGCCAACATAGTGAAACGCTGTCTTAACTAAAAATACAAAAATTAGCAAGGTATGGTGGTGCATGCCTGTAATCCCAGATACTCAGGAGGCCAAGGCACGAGTATGGCTTGAACTCAGGAGGTGGAGGTTCCTTTGAGCAGAGATCACACCATTGTACCCCAGCTTGGGCAACACTGCGAGACTCTGTCTCAAACAAAGAAACAAACAGAAATACATTCCTGGGTGGAGATCTAAGATGCTAATGAGACATGAAACATATGAAAAAGCATGTACAGTTACTGCGCATGTGCACCGAGAATACCACTCAGAACATGTTTTCTAGCAGCTCGTCTTCCCTTCTCCTTATTAATAATGTAAAACTCCCATAAGAGGGTTTCTCCAGTGACAATCCACGCTGTCTCCCTCTTAAGAGCAGCCCGCCCTGGAATATCTCTCTCAGGGTGTACTGTATTCTGCATTTAACTTTCAAATATTTTCTTTTCCAATAAGTTTTGCTGTACTTTTTTTATTTGTGTCTCTTGTTTAAATTCTCAAAAACTAAGAAAACAAGAACAGAGGTATCACATCAGCTGGCAACACAGCAATAAGTCAGCCTCCTTCTAGTAAGCATAGCCCATGCAGAAAAGGAGAGTCACCTAGGTGCTGGATCCAGAGATATATCACAATTTATCCCATGCACAAAGTTAAGGTCATTGAGGAGAGTCGTATTAAATAGTTTCTGGGCCCAGGGATATGTCACAATGGCTCCTGTGAGAAAAGATCAGGCAGCATAATCACATAACCGGTGTGCTGGACAGAGCGATAAGCCACCCTTTCATCTGTGGGCATGACCCAGGCAAGAAAGAAGAGTCATAGCATTTAGGTGCTTGCTGCAGAGGTACTTAACGATCTCTCTTACAGGCAAAGCTCAGGTAGGAGAGAAGAGTCAAATCTCCAGGGTGATTCATGTAGAAATTTGTCACAAGAAACTCTTTAGGAAGGGCCCATGCTGGATCTTCTTATCTTCTAGATGTTAGGTCCAGGGGTAGGTCAGAATACCCAAAATACACAGGGCTAAGTCAATAAAGGAGACTCACATCACCCAGGTGCTTGGTCTAGACATATGTCACATCTCTTTTATGGGGAAAAGCTCAGGTAAAAAAGGAAGGTCACATCAAATAGTTGATAGGCCCAGAGATATGTCACATTGCCTCCTGCTTGAAGTGTCTAGGCCAAAGACTCGCATCACCTTGGTGCTAGGCCTGTGTTCATATATAAACATTCAACCAAAGTTGAAATGGTGGCTCATTTCTAAACTCAGCTCAAAGGCAAGGGAGGACTCTCCTATCCTGACATAGTTAATTGTAATGATGTTGACTCTCATACCTGAGCTTAATGTTATAGGTACGATCATGGGTCCCTACCATTAGGAAGGTCTCAAAGTTGATTACAACTCTCATTCATACTGTATAGGGCCATTGGGTAGTACACAGAGTGTGCTAACTGGGCCGAGCACACGGGTGAGATTGTGACACTCACATGCACACCCAGCCAACAGTAACTATTGTCATCCTCTCACAGGAACATATGTCAGTCTGCAAAGGAATTGAGGCTCTCATGCACAAATCCAGTCTGGTGTCGAGATAGTTATTCGTGGGCTTAGACCCAACATACAGGAGGTGTTGAATGTCATGCCTGCAACTGAGACAGTTGTGGGATTGTTAATCTAATTCCTGGACCATTCTGCAACTTTCATTGTGAAATTTGCCAGTGCTTAGCACCTGAGAGACTTGAAAGTCTCGCATGGACGCAGCTCACAGATGGGATATTAACATATTGCTGGATCCAGCACATTGAGGATGTAACTCTGTTCTCCTTCCTTGGCACTGCCCACAGTGAGCATTTTGACATATCGCTAGACCTTGCACCCAGGTGATGTGAGTCTCCACTTCTGCCTTGGCGCTGCCCACAGGAAGCGTTGTTATATATAGCTTGGCCTCACACCCAGGTTATGTGACTCTCCGGCTTGTGCACTGCCCATATGGGACACTGTGTTATATTGCTGGGTCCACTACTCAGGCGATGTGACTCCCCTGCCCGGGCCCTGACTTACAGGGGCATTGTGATATATCTCTGTGCTCATCAGCCAGGTAATGTGATTCTCTTCTCCTGCCTGGTCCCTTTACACAGGAGGGATTGTGACATATTGCTGGGCTTAGCACCAAGTTGATGTTGATGTGAATCTTCTGCCTGGATCGAGTTCACAGAAGGCATTGTGAAATACCTCTGGGTCCATCACCTATTTCATATGACTCTCCTCTGTTACCTGAGTGTAGCCCATAAGAGACATTGTGACATATCTCTGGGTCTAGAACTGGGATGATGTGACTTCTCCCTGCCTGGGTCATGCCCACAGAAGAAAGAGTGACTTATAACTGGGCACAGCACATGGTTAAGTGATTCTTCTGTCTGGTCCCTACATACAGGAGTCATTGTCAAATGCCTCTGGTCCCATCATCTAGACTATGTGACTCTCTATTTCTTCCCAGGGCCTGCTCACAGTAAGGATTGTGACATATTACATGCCCTACATCATGTGACTTTTCTCTCATGTCTGGGCTCCGTCTTGGAGATGAATGTGACACATAGCTAGGCCTAGCCCCTAGGTTCTGTAACTTCTCCTTTTTCAAAATCCTACCCACCAGGGGCATTGAAACATCTCTCTGGGCACTTTACTTAGGTAATGTTACCCTGTTGCCTGGAGCCTCCCATCAGGAGGTATTATGAGATATTGCTGGACCCAGTACCTATGTGATATTACTCTCCTTTCTTTCCTAGGCCTTGTATACATTGTGTATTATAATATATGGCTGGGTTCAATGACTAGGTGATGCAACTCTCATGCATAGGTCCTACTAACAGGGACATTATGACATTTCTTTAGCTCTGACTCTCCTCTTTTTCCTTAGGCCTGCCAAAAAGGGAGGTGGTAACATATAACGGGACCTAGCAACCAGCTAATATGAGTCTCCTCTTTCGCCTGCACCCAGCATATTTTAGGAGTTGTGGCATATCCTTTATCTCAACACCTGCAGGATGAAAGGCTCCTGCCTGAGCCCAGCCATCAGTCAAAATTGTCATTCTCCCACACGAACATGGACCATAATTGAGGTTCTGAAACTCTCACCCAGAGGGAGTCAAAAGTTGGAAAATTAGCTCTCATAAGTGGATATTGTCCACAAGTGGGTTTGTGACTCACTGACCAAGATCCAAAACACTTGTGAGGTTGTGACTCCACTAAGATAACTCAGTTTTCAAAAGGGATTAAGGCTCTCATGGAAAAAATCCATTCCTCCATTGAGATAGTGACTTATGCACATAGACGCAACATACAGGAGGCATTCACTTTCATACGCAGAACCGGCACTTATGTGGGATTGTTAATCTCATCCATGGACCTTCTTGCAGGTGTGATTCTGACGTACACCTCTAGGCAGCACCTGAGTGATTTCACATTTTTGCCTGGGTGTAGCCCACAGATGAGATTGTGATCTATCCCTGAATCCAGCAGCTAATTAATATGCTTCTATTCTCCTGTCTTGGCACTGCCCATAGTGGGTATCTTTATCTTTCACTGGTCCTGGCACTTTGTTATGTGACTCTGTCCTGTGCTTTGCCCACACGAGCCATTGTGAAATATTGCTGGGTCCAACACCCAGGTGATGTAACTCTTGTCTAGGCTTTGCCTACAGGGGGCATTGTGACATACCTCTGCACTGGTCACCCAGGTGATGGGACTCCCTTCTCCTGACTGCTGCCTGTTCACAGCTGGGATTCTTACAAATCGCTGGGGACAGACTCTAGGTAATGTGACTGTCATTTTACTGAGCGCTACCCACAGGAGACATTGCAAAGTATCTATGGGCCTCTCACCTATATGTAGTGACTGTTTGCCTGGGCTCATTTCTCAGGGGTATTGTGACATATGGCTGACCTTAGCACCGAGGGGATGTGAGTTTCTTCTACTGCTAGGGCTCTGACCAAAGAGAGATTACAATGTATCACCGGGCCCAGCACCTGAGCGATTTGACTCTTCCCTCTTGGCTGCGCCCTGCATATATTGTGTATTGTGACATATTACTGAGTCCAACGCCTACGTAATGTGACGCACCTGCATGGGCCATTTCCACATGGATATTATAACGTGTCTTTTTGTTCATCAGTTAGGTGATGCAACTCTCCTCTTTGCCTTGGGCCCCGCATAATTTAACTATTGTGATGTATCACTGGGCCAATGGCCTAGAAAATAGGAAGCTTCCGCCAAGGCCCTGACTACTGGGGGCCTTGTGACATAGCTCTGCATTTATCACCTAGAAAATGTGATCCCCTACATTTCTGCCTGAGGCCTGCTCACAAGAAATATTGTAGCATATTTCTGGGCCCAGCAAAGAGGTGATGTGTTCCTCCTGCCTATGCTTAGTTCACAGGGAAAATTGTGACATATCACTGGGCCCAGAGGCCAGGTGAGGTGACTCTGCTGCATGTGTCATGCTTTCAGGAGGGAGCAAGAATATATCCCTGGTAGAACACCTAGGGATGTGACTCTCTTACCTTGTCCCTGTCCTCAAGGGAGACTGTGACGTATCCCTGACACAGACCCAGGTGATGAGACTCTCCTGCTTGCTGACTACCCAAATGTGAAGTTGTCACATATATTTTGGCCTAGCACATAGGGTGATGATGACATTCATACCTTAAACCAACCAGTAGGAGAGAAACTTTCTCGCATAGCCAGGCTTAACAAAACTTGCAAAATTATGGGTCTTCTCTTACTATGAAGGTCAGAGAAAATAAGCACTCTTGCATATCATGTAAAGCATTCAGATGGTCCAGTGTCATCACAGGGCCCAGAACACGGGTGAGATTGTGTTCTCTGTGTGCACACCCACCAATCATCAGAATTGTCATTCTTACACAGGAATAGAGGTGATTGCGGGGATCCTAAATCTCATACCTGAATGCAGTCCACATTTGGAATTGTAACTATCATATGTGAACATCCAGTCACAGTTGGGATAGTGACTTATTTCTGAACTCAGTTTACAGCCAAGTAAAGATCCTCTTATCTGGATCCAGCCAGCTGGAGAGATGTTGACTCTCATACCTGGGCTTATGACCACAGATATCATCATAGTTTCTATCAGCACGAAGACCTCAGAGTGGATTATGCTTAAAGCATACAGTACAAGACCCAAAGGAGGTACATAGTGTCCTAACAGGGCCCAGCAAACAGGTGAGATTCTAACACTCATGCACACTCTGGTGACAATAAAAGTTACCATCCTCAAAAATGAGCGCAATGGCGGGGCGCAGTGGCTCACACTTGTAATCGCAGCACTTTGGGAGGCCGAGGGGGGCAGATCACGAGATCACGAGATCAAGACGATCCTGGCCAACATGGTGAAACCGCATCTCTCTACTATTTATGATGATGATGATGATGATTATTATTATTATTTTGAGACAGAGTCTTCCTCTGTCACCCAGACTGGAGTGCAGTGGCACCATCTAGGCTTACTGCAACCTCCTGCTCCCAGGTTCAAACAATTCTCTTGTCTCAGCTTCCCGAGTAGCAGGGACTACAGGCTCATGCCACCATGCCCAGCTCATTTTTGTATTTTTAGTGGAGACGGCGTTTCACCATATTGATTAGGCTGGTCTCAAACTCCTGACCTCAGGTGATCCACCCACCTCGACCCCCCAAAGTGCTGGGATTACAGCCATGGGACACTACGCCTGGCCACCCCATCTCTACCAAAAATACAAAAATTAGCTGAGCGTGGTGGCATGTACCTGTAATCACAGCTACTCGGGAAGCTGAGGCAGGAGAGTCGCTTGAGCTCAGAAGGCAGAGGTTGCTGAGAGCCGAGATCGCCCCACTGGACTCCAGCCTGGCGATAGAGTGAGACTCCATCTCAAGGGACCAAAAGAAATGAAAGGAAGAAAGAAAGAAAGAAAGAAAGACAGAAAGAAAGAAAGAAAGAAAGGAAGAAAGAAAGAAAGAAAGAAAGAGAAAGAAAGGAAATGAAAGAGAAAGAAAGAAGAAAGAAAGGGAAAGAAAGAAAAGAAAGAAAGAAAGAAAGAAAGAAAGAAAGAAAGAAAGAGAAGGAAGGAAAGGAAAGAGAAAGAAAGAAGAAAGAAAAAGAAAGAAAAAGAAAGAAAAAAGAAAGAAAGAGAGAAAGAAAGAGAAAATCGACTCTCATATATGCATCTTGTCCACAGGTAGGTGGGCGACTCTCAAAACAAAATTCATTACATCTGTGAGACTGTAACTCTCCTAAGGGGAGAAGTTCTTCTCAGCCAGAGAAGACTCATTTATGAATCCAGTTCACTGTTGAGATTGGGACTGGTGTACTTAGGCCCAACATACAAATTCTCATACCTGGAATCTGGACATGGGTGGAGTTGTTCATCTCATCCCTGTCGCTTTCTGCAGGGGGGATTGTGACATACATCTCTGCCCAGCTCTCGAGTGTTTTAGCTCTGTTTCCTGTGTCCAGCTCACAGATGGGATTCTGCTGAAGCCAGCATTTAGGTGTTGTGACTCTTCTCTCCTGCCTTGGTGTTGCCCACAGGGGACACTGGGACATATCACTTGGCCTTACACATAGGTAATGTAAGTTTTCTGTCCTGCATTAGTGCTACTCACCGGGGCGTTGTGATGTATTGCTGGGTCCCACATCCAGGTTATGTGACTCTTCTGCCGGTGCCCTGTCCACAATGGCCATTTTGACATATTGTTGCCTCCGAAACCTAGATGATCTACCTCTCCTTCCTGAGCTTTGCCTAAGGGGACATTGTGAAATATCTATGTGCCCATCACCCATGTGGTGTGATTTTCTTCTCCTGCCTAGTCCCTGCTTAAAGAAGGGATTGTGACATATCACTGTGCCCAGCACCTAGCTCATGTTACTCTTCTTTTGTGTTTTAGGTTTTGTTTGGAAGGAGATTGTGATACAGTGTTGGGTCCAACTCCTAGATGACTTTACTCTGTTGACTTTGCCCTGCAAGCAGAAAGCACTGTGACACATTATTGGGCCCAACACCAAAGTGAGTCTCCTGCCTGAACCCTGCCTACAGCAATTTGTAACATATGGCATTGGGACATATCTCTGAGACCATCAAGTGTATGACGAGACTCTTCTTGTTTAACAAAGCCTTTGCCCACAGTAGAGAGTGTGACATAATTCTGAGCCCAGAAAATAGGTGATGTTTCTTTTGTTTTTTGCTTGAGCCCCACATTATGATATATTCCTGGTCTCAGCAACCAAGGGAAGGGAATCTCTTGCCTGGGTCTTGCCTACAGGGAGCCTTGTGAAATATTTCTGCGTTCATCACCTTAAAGATGTGACCCTCGTCTTCTGCCTTGGCCATGTTTACAGAAGGGAGAGTGACTTATTGCTCGGCCCAGCGCACAGATCATGTGATTCTGCATCTTGGTCTCTCCAGAGGGGTCATTTTGACATATCTCTAGACTCATCAACTAGATGATGTAATGCTCCTCTTCTCCCTGAAACCTATCCATAGTGGAGATTGTGAAATACAGCCTGGCACAGGACCTACATGATGGTACTCTCTTTTCATGCTTGGGTGCTGCCCACAGTGGTCATTGTGAGTTATAGCTGGGTATAGTCTTCAGGCGACGTAACTCTCCACTATTTTTGGGCCCACACACCCAGGGCATTACCATATAGCTCTGCTCCTCTGACCTAGGTGATGTGACTCTCCTTGTCTGTTACCACCTCTTAGGGGAAATTGTGATATATTGCTGGGCCCAAAACCGAGGTGATGTGGCCTTTTCTCTTGCCGGGGCCCTGCATACATTGTGTAGGGTAACATATATCTGGGTTGAACACATAGGTGATGTGACTCTTATGTGTAGGTCTTGCCAACAGGGGTATTATGACATACCTTTCTATTAATTGCCTAGGTGATGTGACTCTCTACTCTTATCTGGGCCCTTCCAAAAGAGGGGATTGTGACATATCACTGACCCTACCACCTAGGTGATGTGACTGTTCTCTTTTGCCTGGGTTTGCATATTTTGGGTATTGTGACATATCACTGGGCCCAACACTTAGGGAATAAAAGGTTTATTCCTCTACCTTACACACAGTGAAACTTGTGACATATTTCTGCATTCATCGCCAAGAAGATGTGACTCTTCTGCCTGCATCCTGACCACAGAGAGGATTGTGACATATTACTAGATCCAGCACGCAGGTGATGTGACTCTGCTGCTTGGGTCCTAATTTGAGGAGTGGATTGCAACATACCCATACCTGAGCATTTAGGTAATGTGACTGTTGCCTGGTCCCTGTTCTCAGGGAAGCGACATATCCCTGGCCCAGCGACCAACTGATTTTACTCTCCTGCTCTCTTCCTATATGCAGGTGTAATAGTGACATATATCTTGGAACACAACACACAGGTGCAATGATGACTTTCATATGTCAAACCAGCCAATAGGAGAGACACTGCTTCTCCTAGCTACACTTAGGGAAATGAAAAAAAACCCTGGGTCTCCTCGCTAAGATCGTCCACTCTCTCACATGTTACAGAAAGCCCTCAGGTGGTACAGAGTCTCATCACAGGGCCCAGCACACAGGTGAAATTTGTTTCTCATATGCGCACCCTGCACCCTCCTGACCATTATGATTTTCACTCTCACATATAAACAGAACCCACTGCTGAGGTCCTGAATTTCACACATGAATGCAGTTTATAGTTGGAATTGCGACTCTCATATGTAATCATCTGTCCAGAGTTGGAATGGGAACTTCGTTATTAACCCAGAGCATAGAAAGTTGATGATTCTCTTATCTGGACCCCGCCAATTGTAAAGATGTTGACTCATATGTAGTCTTAAGGCCACAGGTTTGATCATGGGTCCACACCAGCATGAAAATCTCAAAGAATTGAGACTGTCATGCATACCATATAAAACCCTCAGGTGCATCACAGAAAGTCCTAATAGGGCTCAGCACACAGTAATGTAATGACATTGGGATGCACACCCAGCCAACATTAAAGATTGTCGTTCTTTCACATGATCATGTTTCACTTTTGAGGCTCTGAATCCCACACCCAAAGGCAGTTTCACAAGTTGAAAAATTGACTTTCATAGGTGAGAGTCACAGGTGTGTTGATGACTCTCAGATCATGAGTCAGCACACCTGGGAAGTTGTGATTTCAATTAGGAGACAAAGTCTGCAACAGAAAATGGGGCTGCCATGCACAAATTTAGCCCATTATTGAGATAGTGACTTGTGTACTTAGATCAAACATACAGAACGTGTTCACTCGCATGCCTAAAACCAGAATATGTGCAGGATTAATCCCATATCTGGACCTTCCTGCAGGTGTCTTTGTGACAAACATACACATTTGTCCAGCACCTGAGTGATTAGACTCTTCTGTTTAAGCCCAGCTCACAGATAAAATTGGGACATATCATTGGACCTAGAACGTAGGTGATGTGACTCTATTCTCTTGCCTTGGTGCTGCCCACAGGGAGCATTGTAACATATCACTGAACTTAACACCTAGGAGATTTGGGGCTCCTGCCTGAACTCTGCCCACAGGGAGCATTGTAACATATCACTGAACTTAACACCTAGGAGATTAGAGGCTGCTGCCCCAACGCTGTCCACAGGGAGCATTGTAACATATCACTGAACTTAACACCTAGGAGATTGGGGGCTCCCGCCTGAACTCTGTCCACAGGGAGCATTGTAACATATCACTGAACTTAACCCCTAGGAGATTGGGGGCTCCTGCCTGAACTCTGCCCACAGGGAGCATTGTAACATATCACTGAACTTAACACCTAGGAGATTAGAGGCTGCGGCCCGAACGCTGTCCACAGGGAGCATTGTAACATATCACTGAACTTAACACCTAGGAGACTGGGGGCTCCTGCCTGAACTCTGTCCACAGGGAGCATTGTAACATATCACTGAACTTAACCCCTAGGAGATTGGGGGCTCCTGCCCGAACTCTGCACACAGGGAGCATTGTAACATATCACTGAACTTAACACCTAGGAGATTAGAAGTTCCTGCCCGAACTCTGTCCACAGGGAGCATTGTAACATATCACTGAACTTAACACCTAGGAGATTAGAGGTTCCTGCCCGAACTCTGTCCACAGGGAGCATTGTAACATATCACTGAACTTAACACCTAGGAGATTGGGGGCTCCTGCCTGAACTCTGCCTACAGGGAGCATTGTAACATATCACTGAACTTAACACCTAGGAGATTAGAGGTTCCTGCCCGAACTCTGTCCACAGGGAGCATTGTAACATATCACTAAACTTAACACCTAGGAGATTAGAGGCTGCTGCCCGAACGCTGTCCACAGTAAGCCTTGTAGCATATTTCTGCTTCCAACACCAGATGATGTGATTCTCCTTTCTGCCTGCAGCTTGCCCACAGGAAAGATTCTGACATATCACTGGGCCTAGTAATCAGGAATCAGGTGATGTGTCTCTCCTGCCATGGGCTTGCCCACAGGGAGTGTGGTGACATATCACTGAGCCCAATATTCACGTGATTTGACTCTGCTGCATATACTCTGATTTCAGGAGGGGATTGTTGTAACATATCCCCGGTGAGCACACAAGTGATGGGACTCCTCTCCTAGCCTCTGACCTCAGAAAAGGTTGTTACATATCCCCGGCCCAGCCTTAGGTATGTGACTCTCCTACCTGGTCCCTGCCATCAGGGAAGATATTGACAGATCTCTGGCCAAGCATCCAGGTGATGTGACACTTCCGCTCACGCCCTACCCACAGGAGAGATTGAAACATATATCTTGGACAGCTCACATGTGTAATGACTCTCATACCTCAAACCTGCCACTAAGAGAAAAGCTGTTTTACACAGTGAGGCTTTGGAAAACCGGTAGGTCCTAAGTCTTCCCTTTGTATGAAGTTCTTAGAGGAGTACCCCTCTCTCTTATATTATATAAAGCCCTTAAATGGTACAAAGAGTGTTACCACAGGGATATGTTGCCTAACCTAGGAGAGGGGCCCAGCTATATGTCACAATTACCCCAGGGGGCAAGGCACAGGCATGAGAAGGGAGTCACATCACATATGTGCTGGCCTAAGAAATATGTCATCATCCCCACTGTGGACAGGTCCCAGTAAGATCAGGAGAGTCACATCATTCTAATAATGGTCTCAGAGATACGTCACAATGACTCCCTTGCGCAGAAACCAGGGATAAGTGTCATATCACCTGTGGGCTAGGCCCAGAGATGTCAGTGTTTCTCCTGTGGGCATATCTCAGGCTGGAGAGGAGAATCACATCACCTAAGCAATGGACCAAGAAATACGTCATGGTCTTTCTCATGGTCAAAGCCCAGGTAAGAGAATGAAGCCAGATCAAATAGTTCATGGGCTCAGAGATATGTCACTATGCTCCCTGTGGACAGGGTTCAGTAGGACACTCACGTTACATTGGTGTTCGTTCAGCAATATGTCCCAATGCCTTCTGAGGGCAGAGCCAAGACAAAAGAGGAAAATCATTTTGGTGTTTTACCCATCGATAAGTCACAATCTCCCCCGTGGGCAAAACCTGAAAAAAGGGAAGAGTCACATTAGCTAAATGCTGCGCCTGGTGATAAGTCACAATTCACCCTGTAGGCAGAGACTAGTCAGATGATGGAGTCACATCATCTGGTGACTGGTGCAGGGATATGCCACCATGCCCTGCTCAGGAAAGACAGTCACATAACCTGAATATCAGGTTCAGTGGTATGTCCCAATGCCTCCTGTGAGCATTCCAAGACAGGAGAGGAGACTCACATTACCTGTGTGCAAGACCCAGTGATATGTCACACAGAGGAGTACCACTGCCATGCATATTGTGTAAACTATGGTAGAGAAATTGTCACCACAGGGCTCAGCACACTGGTGAGATTATGCTTCTCAGATGCACACTCCACCAATATTCAGGATGGTCTCTATCACACGTGGAGAGAGCCCACTCTTGAGGTCCTGAATTATACATGCAGACACAGTCCACAATTGGGATTGTCACTTTCATATGTGAACACTCAGCCACAGGTGTGATGGTGACTTATTTTTAAACACAGCTCATAGGCAGTTAAGAATTCTTATTTGGACCCTGCCAATTAGAAAGATGTTGACTGTCATACCAGGGCTTAAAGCTAAAGTACAAGGAGGGGTCCGTGCCTGCTTAAGGTTTCACAGAGGATTGTTACATTCACGCATACTCTATAGAGGCTTCATGTGGTGAAGAAAGTGTCCTGACAGGGCCCAGAGCAAAGGTAAGATTGTGAAACTCACATGCTCAGTGAGCCAAGAGTAAAAATTGTCATATTTTCACATGAACACAGCCCACTGTTGAGGTTCCAAATCTCACACCGGGAGGCAGTTGAAAGTTGAAGAACTGACTCTCATAAGTGGATAGGATCCATGTTTGAGTTAGTGACTCTAAAACCAACATTCAGTGAACACGTGAGGCTGTGACTCCATTAAGGGGCCACAGTCCTTGGGAAAGACTGAAGCTGCCATGCACAGATCCAGTGCACCAGTGAGACTGTGACTTGTGCACTTAGATCCAACATACAGAATGTGTTTGCTCTCACACCTAGATATGGGACATGTGCAGGATTGTCAGTCTCAACCCTGGACTTTCCTGGAGGTGTAACTGTGAAATATATCTCGGCCCAGCTCCTGAGTGACTTGACTCTTCTGCCTAGCCCAGCCCGTAGATAAAATTGTGACATTATTGAACCCAGCACCTATGACCCTCCTCTTCTGCCCGGGTCCTCTCAAACAGAGAGATTGTGACAAATCACTGGGACAAGCACCCACATGATGTGACTCTCCTCTTTTGCCTGGGCCCTGCATATTTCGGATGTTGTGACATACTGCTGGGCATAATACCTAGGGAACTGATGACTGCTGCCTGAGCCCTGTTCACAGGGGGCCTTGTGACATCTCTCTGCATTCATCACCTAGAAAAAGTGCCTGCACCCTGCCTACTAAGAAGATTGTAACAGATCACTTGTCCTAGCAACCAAGTGATGTGAGTCTCCTCTCCTGCCTTGGTGCTGCTCGCAGGGGACATTATAACATATACTTGGTGCTGCACCCATGTTTTATAATTTTTCTGCCAGGGCCCTACCAAATATGCTATATTGCTGGGTCCAACACCCAGGTTATGCAGCTCTCCCGCCTGGGTTCTGCTTACAGGGGACATTGTGTCATATCTCTGCACCCATCACTCAGGTGATGCGACTTGCTTCTGCTGACTGATTCCTGCTCAAGTGGGGGTTATGACATATCAATAGGGGCAACAGCTAGCTGATGTAACTATTCTCTTCTGCCTAGGTTCTTCCTGCAATGGAAATTGTGACATATCACTGGGCTTAACACCAAAGTGACATTAGTTTTTTGCTTTGGTTCTTCCCTCAGAAGACATTGTAACATATTGCTGGGCTCAGAAAACATTGTAACATATTGCTGGGCTCAGCACTAAAACGATGTGAGTTTCCTTGCTGGGCCCTGCATACAGGAGCCACTGTGACATGTCTCTTGACTCATCCACTATTTGATGTGACTCTCCTCTGTTCCCTCGGCTTTGCCTATAGAAAATTATCAGCCTGGGCTCCAGAGTCAGCCACCCATCCATGCGCAGACAAGGAGAGGTCTCATTAAGCTTCAGCACAGTGTGGGACCCTAGCTTTTTTTGTAAGGATTTGTTCGACATGAGGCCCACTCACAAGGGCGCTTCATGACTGGACTCAAGGAAAACGAAAAGGTCAACTTGTTTTTGAGATTGTCTGTTGTTTTGCAATAACTATTTCTCAGAAACAGTGCTGCATGAATTCCACAAGGGGTTCACACAACCTGTTTCAGGACTGAGTGATCATTGTTTCTGTCCATGTTCATTGAGTTCAGATTTAATATTTAACTTTTCCTTCCCATTCAGGCTCTATCTGACACTGAATCATAGGAAAATATTTTTACAGATATACGGGGAAGGCACAACTGGTATAGATTACAGATAAAGCAGAGGAGAATTAAAGGCACAATTAATAGAAACCACACCCACCATGGCCAACGCCAATGTCAGTTTGACAGCCAGTCCATGATGGGGTCCCGATGGTTAGATTCTACCTGTTTTAATTGTTCTTGCATGTCTTGGGCAAGGAGAGTAATACTGTGAGAATCGTCAGGGATACACACAAAACATTCTGTATGCAGCAAGGTTCGAAGTCCTCCTTGGGCTGCTGTAAGCATACTAATGTCATTCGATTTTGCAACACAACAGTACGCAGCTGAGCAAATGCTTCTGCTAACAACAGAAGTGCAGTGCTGCTATCTTAGGAGCTTTTCTACATGTACACTTCAGATTTGAATTTGATGCTGAAGCAGGATTGTAATGGGGCAAGCGAGAATACTGTGATAGGCTCCACCCCCAGGGAGTCTGGCACGTTCATAACCAGCTATCTTTGTAAGCATCTAGATTACTGGGGAGGAGAATATTATCCCGGATGGTGAATGGAATTAATGGCACACCCATGTGAATCTCCCCATCCAATATGGGGGCAGGTGCAGCCACTCATAGGGTCTGCATACCCAGAGGGCACCCCAGGGGACAACAATGGTTATACTATAATTATAGTGTATTAAGATGTTATTAAAGTGGCAAAAGAAGTCCAGGTTGGATTGCAAGTGTTGTTGTTTTGGCCCCATTGGTAGTGACAGAGCCATTCAGAAATATTGGCAAGGACAATTCTCCAAGATAGTCCATTTCCTGTGGCCTCTGGCAATTTGATGCATAGCCAGCATTGACTGCAGTTGGCTTCTGTTGCAGTGGTTGTTGCCCACCTGATGAACTCATACTCGGCCTCAGACATGATGACCCAGGTACCGATTACTAGCAGACAGGTTATTCTCTGTAACAACAAAAATGAGGGGGAACATGATATTGTTTTTCATTTTTTGGAAATTGTACTACCCCATTATTTTCTGCTCCCATATCTACAGTGTCACCAGCCTTAGGGGAGGGATCTGATGGAGGCTGTACCCAGATTTTGGCTCCAGGATTTAAGCTACCTATACCAGTGGATCTGAATTTCCCAGTTCCGTATGTAGCCTCTGTTGGGGCAGAGATTTCCTCAGTGGTTAATTGTTAACAAGGTATGAGGTACCATGACAATTGAGCAACCCGAATCTGCAGTCTTGTAACAAAAAATTCTGGACTGATATTGTGTAAAGTGAACTTTAACTCTTCCCGATAATCATTATCAATTATACCACCATAAATTATAATGTGTCTCTTTGCCAGGCTTGAACGTGCTGTAATACATTCACCCACATTCAAGTTTGCATGTATGCTGGAAATTTTGGCCTGTTGATCTGCCTGCTGTTTAGTCTGTCAAGAGAAAGCAGAGATGCATGAGCATCAATATGAAAAACAACAATAATAGTAGTGTGCATCAGGATACAGGTATCTTCCTAGTGTTGTTTTCTCCAACACTCTTTATTCGTAATTCACCATTTGTTTCACTGCCATTCAGGCAACTAGGTAGTAAGACCATTTTCTGCTGACTAACAGTCGGTATACAAGCAACAAATCCCTCTGGCCTCCCCCTGAATAGCTCGGAGGATGGCTTCTAGTTCAGCCAGCTGGCTGCTCACACCCCTCACTTCATCAGAAATGCTTATGTTTTTAACAGGATTATAAGCTACAGCCTCCCAGCATCGAGTCCCATCAATGTATTTTGTGGAACCATCAGTAACCAAGTGTGTTTCTGATCCTCTGGGCTTAGTTCTTTAAAAGATTTGCCCCATTGGACAGGGCAGGTTTCCTTCCCTATCTGCAGGACTTGCTCAGTGGTTTGCTGAGCTAGCAAGTTTTGCACATCCTCATTTAAAAATGATATCCGTTTTGGTTCCGACTTAGCCTGGTCTTGTGTGTACCATTTCTATTTACTTTCTTGAGTGTACCCTATCCAGTGAGGTTTGAGGGAGCTCATGACCCAAGTCATAATAGGAATTTGTGGCCTCAAAAAAAATCATGATTAAAACAAAGGTGTTCTGTTTCCTGTAAAGCCCAGTAGCAGGCCAACAGCTGCTTCTCAAAGAGAGTATAAGCTTTGCCAGCCTCTGGAAGCTTCTGGGTCTAAAACTCCAAAGGTATCTTCTTCCCATCTTGTTTGTACCTAAGGATCCAATTAGCATGTTGATCTAGGACAGTTACTTGCAGTTCTGTTGACCCATCCTGTAAGGCCATAGATCCAGGGCCAGTTGCTGTGCTTGTTTGGCTTGTTGAGAAGCCAGGCGGTCTTTCTCTCTCCAGTGAAATTCATAGTGTTTCCTAGTGAATGCATGCAGAGGTTGTAATATATTACCCAAGTGGGGAATATGATGTCTCCAGAATCCAAACAAGCCAATAAAATTTTGGACCTCGTTTTCAGTGGTAGAGCTGCAAATTCTAGTATTTTAGCCTTAGGCTTTGGTAAAATGGAATGTTTCCCTGCATTCCATAGGATGTCATGGAATTTTACAGTTTGTGCAGTCCATTGAATTTTACTAGAGTTAACTTCCCATTCTTGAGATAGGATTTGGGTTTTTACCCTCTCCAAGCCCTGAAAACTGACTAGTTCTTCAGTTTTACCCTGACTGGGCCACTCAGACAGCTGCTTTTTCAGCAATAGGCTGACAGCCTTGAGCCTGATCAGTCAAGACATAGGCCTGGCATGGGGCCAGGACCAGTCTGGAAGTCACATTAAAAATTTCCTTTTCCAGCTTACATTTCTCTTGTAGCAACAAGTCCCTATATTCACACTTTAACTTATAAGCAGTAAGCAAGCACCATCAATGCTGGGAAATTCCCTCAGCATCCCAACTACCAACTGGGATTCCCTGCAGCAGCTCACGCACAGCGAATGATTCAAAATGCACTAATATAGATTCCCAAACTTCACAAAGGCCAGGTCCCTTGGACCAGTCAATGGCCAAGAGGAAGAACGGGAGGAGTTTCCATCCGAATACACAGGAAGTTCCTGAGCTCCCTGTCTGGTTCCTGCTGCCAAAAAAATTGCTCCCTTTCGCTTTTGAATCCTGTTCGTGACTCCAAAAATGTACTGTGCGGGAAACACGCAAGGGGAGAAGAAAACACACACACAAACACACAATAGCTTTAGGGGTAAACAAACTTTATCCCACTTAAATGGCAATGCAGATACAATAAGCAAATATATAAGTAAGTTGCAATGGGACGGGGAGAAGGGGAAAGAGATATATATATATTTACACCCACCAGACTATGGAGGATTCGCCACCAGACTGGGAAGCAACAGCCTGGGCTCCTGATTGGCCACTCGTCCGTGCACAGGTGAGGAGGCATCTCATGAAGCTTCGGCGCAGTCTGGAACCCTAGCTCTTTTTGTAACGACTTATTTGGCATAAAGTCCAGTCAGGAGGGCCCTTCACGACTGGGATCAAGGAACACAAAAAGGTCAACTTTTTTTAAATTTTCTATTGTTTTTCAATAACTAATATATACGAATAAATTGAAATAGAGAATTATCTGAAACAGAGCTGGCTGAAGGCTTCACGGTGCTCACACACCCTGTTCTGGGACTTGGTGACAATTCTTTGAGTCCATGTTCAATTGAGTTCAGATTAAATGTCTAACTTTTACTCCACAAAGTGTCAAAAGTAATTCCTTCAAATGCAGGAAATTATGTAGCTACTCACAAACTAAACTTCTCAACCAAAAGTTGTAAATTGAGTACAGAGATAAAAAATAAAATAAAATCTAACTACATCTGTCTACAGGAGACTCAATTTGTTGATTGATTTATTTATTTTAGAGAGAGGGTATTGCTTTGTTTCCCAGGCTGGTCTCAAACTTCTGGGCTCAAGTGAACCTCCCATCTCAATCTCCTAAACTGCTTGGGCGACAGATATGAACCATCATAATATATAGTAACAAAAACAGACTGAAAGTGGCAAGATACATCAAAACAATTTTATGCAAATCGTAATCAAATGAAGACAAAGTCACAATTACATTATGCAAAATACTTTTTAAATAACTGTCTTAGTTTATAAAATATACTCTAAGTTAAAACTGTCAAAGAAAACAAGGACAAAATAATGAAAGTGTTTATTCACTGGAAACCTAGGACAATTATATACATTTATATAATTGTGTGTATTTATCTAATTATGTATACACACACACTATATATGCACCTCACATGAGGATTTTAAAATAAATCAATAATATTTTCTCAGAACATAAACAAAAAACTGCAAAGTACTGAGAACAATATTTTAATACATCAGTTCTGTAATTAATAATAAAGCCATATAGAATATTAAAAAGAAAACAGAGGACATGAAAATACTGTAGAGCAGTTAGATATGTAACACATGCATAAAGACCACTCTACACAACAACAAAACTCAAAGTCTTGTCAAAAGCTCATAAAATATCGTCCTAAAAATAAACATTAGGCAAAAAAAAATTGTAACAGAATTAAAAAAAAATGGAATGTTACAGAAAACCCTTCAAAGAATCAATCAACCCAGGAGCTGGTTTTTTGAAAAGAGTAACAAAATAGACCGCTAGTAAGACTAATAAAGAAGAAAACAGAGAAGAATCAAATAGACCCAATAAAAAATGGCAAAGGGGATATCAACATCAAACCCGCAGAAATACAAACTACCATCAGAGAATACTATAAACACCTCTACGGAAATAAACTGGAAAACCTAGAAGAAATTGATAAATTCCTGGAAACATACACACCCCCAAGACTAAACGAGGAAGAAGTTGAATCTCTGAATAGACGAATAGCAGGTTCTGAAATTGAGGCAATAATTAATAGCTTACCAAACAAAAAAAGTCCAGGACCAGACGAATTCACAACCGAATTCTACCAGAGGTACAAAGAGGAGCTGGTACCATCCCTTCTGAAATTATTCGCATGAATAGAAAAAGAGGGACTCTTCCCTAACTCATTTTATGAGGCCAGCATCATCCTGATACCAAAGCCTGACAGAGGCACAACAAAAAAACAATATCTCTGATGAACATCGATGCAAACATCTTCAATAAAATGCTGGCAAACCAAATCCAGCAGCACATCAAAAAGCTTATCCACCACGATCAAGTCAGCTTCATCCCTGGGATGCAAGGCTGGTTCAACATACACAAATCAATAAACATAATTCAGCATATAAACAGAACCAACGACAAAAATCTCATGACTACCTCAATAGATGCAGAAAAGGCCTTCAACAAAACTCAACAGCCTTTCATGATAAAAACTGTAAATAAACTAGGTATTGATGGAGCATATCTGAAAATAATAAGAGCTATTTATGACAAACCCACAGCCAATATCATGCAGAATGGGCATAACCTGCACCATTCACTTTGACAACCAGCACAAGACAACGATGCCCTCTCTCACCACTCCCACTCAACATAGTATTGGAAATTCTGGCCAGGGCCATCAGGCAAGAGAAACAAACAAAGGATATTCGATTAGGAAAAAGAGGAAGCCAAATTGTCTCTGTGTGCAGATGACATGATTGTGTATTTAGAAAACCCCATTGTCTCAGCCCAAAATCTCTTTAAGCTGATAAGCAAATTCAGCAAAGTCTCAGGATACAAAATAATGTGCAAAAATCACAAGTATTTCTATACACCAATAACAGACAAACAGAGAGCCGAATCATCAGTGAACACCCACTGAACAATTGCTACAAAGAGAATAAAATACCTAAGAATCCAACTTACAAGGGTTGTGAAGGATCTCTTCAAGGAGAACAACAAACCACTGCTCGATGAAATAAAAGCAGACACAAACAAATGGAAGAAAATTCCATGCTCCTGGAAAGGAAGAATCAATATCATGAAAATGGCCATACCGCCCAAGATAACTTATAGATTCAATGCTATCCCCATAAAGCTACCACTGACTTTCTTCACACAATTGGAAAAAACTACTATGAATTTCATATGGAACTAAAAAACAGTCTGCATAGGCAAGAAAATCTTAAGCAAAAAGAGAAAAGCTGGAGGTATCATGCTACCTGACTTCAATCTATACTACAGGTCTATAGTAACCAAAACAGCATGGTACTGGTACAAAAAACAGATATATAGACCAATGGAAAAAAAAACAGAGACCTCAGAAATACCACCACACATCTACAATGATTGGATCTTTGACAAATGTGACAAAAACAGGCAATGGGGAAAGGATTCCATATGTAATAAATGTTGCTGGAAAAAATGGTGAGCCATATGCAGAAAACTGAAGTGGGATTTCTTCTTTACACCCTATACAAAAATTGACTCAAGATGGATTAAAGACTTAAATGTAAGACCTAGAACCATAAAACCCTAAAAGAAAACCTAGGCAATACCATTCAGGACTTAGGCATGGGCAAAGACTTCATGACTAAAACACCAAAAACAATGACAACAAAAGCCAAGATAGACAAATGAAATCTAATTAAACTTAAAAGCTTCTACACAGCAAACGAAACTATCATGAGAGTGAACAGGCAACCTAGAGAATGGGAGAAAAATTTTGCAATCTACCCATCTGACAAAGGACTCACATCCAGAATCTACAAAGAACTTAAACAAATTTACAAGAAAAAAACGAGCAATCCCATAAAAAAGTGGGCAAAGGATAAGAACAGACATCTCTCAAAAGAAGACATTTATGTTACCAGCAGACATGAAAAATTGCTCATCGTCACTGGTAATGAGAGAAATGAAAATGAAAATCACAATGAGATACCATCTTAGGCCAGTTAGAATGAGGATCATTAAAATGTCAGGAAAAGGAAACAACAGATGCTGGAGAGGGTGTGGAAAAATAAAAATGCTTTTACACAGTGGGTAGGAGTGTAAATTAGTTCAACCACTGTGGAAGACAGTGTGGCAATTCCTCAAGTATCTACAACCAGAAATACCATTTGACCCAGCAATCCCATTACTGGGTATACATCCAAAGGATTATAAATCATGCTACTATGAAGACACATGCACAAGTATGTTTATTGTAGCACTGTTCACAATAGCAAAGCCTTGGAACCAACTCAAATGTCCATCAATGATAGACTGGATTAAGAAATTGTGGCACATATACACCATGGAATACTATGCAGCCTTATAAAAGGATGAGTTCATGTCATTAGCAGGGACATGGATGAAGCTGGAAACCATCATTCTCAGAAAATTATCACAAGGCCAGAAAAACAAACACTGCATGTTTTCACTCATAGGTGGGAGTTGAACAATGAGAACACATGGACACAGGGCAGGGAACATCAAATGTTAGTGCCTGTTTGGGGGTGGGGTGCTATGAAAGGGATAGAATTAGGAGAAACACTTAATGTAAATGATGAGTTGATGGGTGCAGCAAACCAACATGGCACATGTATACCTAAGTAACAAACCTGTACGTTCTGCACATGTACCCTAGAACTTAAATTATAATAAAAATTAAAGTGACAGACTATAATTTCTCACCAAAATGGATGAAAACTAGAAATCAATAACAGAAAAAAATTCATAAAATTCACAAATACCTGAAAATTAAACAATTTAGTCTTCAACATGCTTTTGTTCAAGAGTTAGAAAATTTAATATTTTCAACGTGTTTATAACGCCCAAAGTGAGCTACAGATTTAATACAATTCCTATGAAATTCTTAATATTATTTTTGACAGAAACAGAGAATGTGACTCCCCAGAGTATACGGAATTTCAGGGGACCACATAAAAAGAGTTGGAAGCATACAATTCCTGATTTCAAAACATGTTAGAAATTTACAGTAATCAAAATCGTTTGTTACTGGCAAAAAGACAGACAACTAGACTAATAAAAATATCTTTGCCAATTCTGCACACAGTGCCTGCATCATCCTGCAGACTGACAATGATCTTTTTGCTGCTGATGACTTTAAAGTGTAAGACAGAGCAGGCCATATTCCTGTTTGTGGAGAGAGACATTACTGATAACACCAGTGTCACTCAGCCTCTGCTGGAGACAGAGATGGAGGCCCTCAAGGAAGAGCTGCTCTTCATGAAGAACCATGAGGAGGAAGTTAAAGGTCTAAAATCCCTGATTTCCAGCTTTTGATTGACCATGGAGGTAGATGTCCCCAAGTCTCAGGACCTTGGCAAGATCATGGCAGGCATCCGGGCCCAATATGACGAGATGGCTGAGAACAACTGAGAGGAGCTGGACAAGTACTGGTACCAGCAGACTGAGGAGAGCATCACAGTAGTCAACAAGCAGTCCGCTGAGATCAGAGCTGCTGAGAGGATGCTCAGGGAGCTGAGATCTACAGTCCAGTCCTTGGATATAGACCTGGACTCAGTGAGATATCTGAAGGCCAGCTTGGAGAGCAGCCTGAGGGAGGTAGATGCAGATGGAGCAGCTCAACACGATCCTGCTGCACCTGGAGTCAGAGCTGGCCCAAACACGGGAAGAGGGACACCAGGCCCAAGAGCACGAGTACCTGTGGAACATCAAGGTCGAGCTGGAGGCTGAGATTGCTACCTACTGCTGCCTGCTAGAAGATGGGGAGGACTTGAATCTCCTTGATGCTCTGGACAGCAGTAAATACCTTCAAGCCATCCAAAAGAAAAGCCCTCGCCGGATAGTGGACGGCAAAGTGGTGTCTGAGACCAACAACACAGACGTTTTGTGGTGCTGAGCCAGCAGAAGCAATGTCCCTTTGGGGAGCAGGAGGCCAGTAAAAAGTTCAGAGGTCAAAAAAATTACCTTCAAATCACAGAAGTGTTTTCTTCACACAAAAGTAATATAGATTCATTAATACATAGAAGTGTAAATTAGGACAATTTCCACAACTACTAACCAAGAGAGGATTAAAAAAATAATTGACCACCAAGTAATAAAACAAATACACAAGTCATAAAGTATGAGTAATGTTTATGCAGGCAAATGAACAGAGAATTATATCAGCAACAGACATAGTTGATTCATATTTGACTTATTTTCTACACTCCTTGAAACTGTACACAGTTGAATATAATCATACAAAATTATAATATATAGGCAGAATCTAAAAACTCAATTAAATGACGTAAGGCAGCCTTTCTAACAAGGAAATAAAAGAATATAAAATATTACAAAATAAAATTAAATAAACATTAACTTGTGAAATACCGAATAAACAAATCATACAACTGAAGAAGACCCTTTCTAGATAACTAGCATGTTCAACAATAACTGGGCACCGTAAAGAGCAGATTTTGAATTATTAGCATATGGTTAGAGTAACAAAATTGCACAATTATACATTATAATCTCCCATAAAGAGCATTTAGAAGAAAATTTTAATAAAGATTTCAACGATACTAGAGAAACTTTTTATTATGTTCTTAATATATTACTCCTCTTTTTATACAAATGGAAAGGCTATAATTTATTTTTTTATTTAATTTTTTGAGACGGAGTCTCGCTCTGTCACCCAGGCTGGAGTGTAGTGGCGAGACTTCGGCTCACTGCAACCTCCACCTCCCGGGTTCACGCCATTCTCCTGCCTCAGCCTCCCGAGTACCTAGGACTACAGGTGCCCACCACCACGCCCGGATAATTTTTTTGTATTTTTAGTAGAGATGGGGTTTCACTGTGTTAGCCAGGAAGGTCTTGATCTTCAGACCTCCTGATCCACCCGCCTCGGCCTCCCAACGTGCTGGAATTACAGGCTTGAGCCACCGCGCCTGGCTGGCTATATTTTTTGTATTTTTAGTAGAGAAGGGATTTCACCATGTTGGCCAGGCTGGTCTTGAGCTCCTGACCTCGTGATCCACCCATCTCAATCTCTTAAAGTGCTGGGATTACAAGCATGAGCCACCGCACTGGCCTATAATTTATTTTTTTAAAAGCAAAGAGAAACCTTACATTTTTAAACACGGGAACAACATGAATATTGTAAACTATGCTGTGGAACACTACAATATAATAAGCAATTAGAAATAAATTATACTATCATTCAGATAAATGATGAGGAAAGTAAATGGAAACACTAATGATAAATTTTTCTATGCCGTGAACTTAGACACAAACTAAATCTTTTCTTAATGTGATGTGCATACTATCAAATTAACTTTTTATATAACACATAAATTCAAGTGTGCTATTCCGAAACCCCTGAAGCTAAAATTATACGCTGATTTAACATACATAAAAACAAGGCAGGGAAAACGTACAGATCACAGTCCCAGTAAGCTTTATATAAGATTAATTAATAAAATAACTCATAAAGAAATAATGTAACAATTAAGAATTTGTTCTATTCCTGGCAAGTTTCTAAGTTTTTCTTTGGCATTAACGTCTTTAAAAATTCTTTGAGATGAGTAGATACAATAAACTATTTCACACGTGAGATGTTTGCCATAGAGAGTTTACATTTCTAAGTTGGTTTCTACTAAGGAAAAGAAAACTTTTTGACCTACATTACCTGAGATGAAAAAAAGAATAAAGTGAAATAGAAGATTCAACTTTATCATATGTACTTAAGTGCTTTGAGCTCTGATAAATTTTTTTTCCGGTTTTTTTGGCAGGATCACATTTGAAATTATAGGACTGAAAATTATGAAGCAGAAACATTTGTCCTAAGTGTTTCTGAAATATGTGAACCAAACCCCAACGTCTGCACTTTTACTCTCACAAACTTCTGACATGAGGCACAGATTTTTACAAAACAGCTTAACATAGAAGTCTCGCAAAATGTACAGGTTTCCCCAGATCCCAAAACAATAGAAAAGCACTCAGACCACAAGGCCTTCAAGGGAATAACAGAAAGAAGAGGAGAACTTTGGCTCTCACTGTGAATGCTCTGGAATGTTATTGGAGGAGCAGGAGAAGCCTTAGAAGATTTAAGACCATAATAAGCATAGGGTAGGAAATTTCCCGCTGTGGCAGCAAAAGAAGTAAATCTAGAATTTTCCAGAACCAATTTCCTTGAAGCAGAACTTCCAACACCACATTTTTAAGGTTCTCTCCTTGGCCTTTGCACCTCTCATCTTTGTTATTTGTTCATTCTTGCCTATTGGGATGATGCCTATTATTCTCTCTCTTTTTACATTCCAAAGGTATTTCCTTTACTGTAGAATGGGGCATCCAAGGTAGACTACAGCCATGAGTTCTTAGTTTCTGTTTCTGTTTAAGCCAGTAAGGCCCTATCCTCATCTCCCTTTGCCGCTTATCACTAGAGACAGAACCTAAAACCATTGCTGCAGGCTGCTAAAAACCTAAAAAAAAAGAGCCATAACAAAAATAAAACAAGGAAGGTTGGAAAAGCTTGCTGTACAAGGCAACCAGGTCTGGCTTATATTCACCACATCCCTTCTTCTTTCCCAGAACAGCAATTGGGCTCAAGAGAAAACGTCCAACTTTTAGTATCTTCCTCAGTATAGAATGAGAACAGTGGAACATGTGTTCAAAGGTTTGGCTTTTTAGGCTACTGCTGATGGCTAGATTCTGTCTCCCCCAACAGGGAGTGCTAAAGGAAATGGCAGAGTAATGAGAATGACAATTTATGACTGGTGAGAAGAGAAGTTGCATGCTAATCATAGCCTCAGAGAAACAAACACTGCAATCAACTGCGGAAGCAAAGGGCTACAGTGTCTGGAAAACAATGGGAAAAATATCTTTACCTTAAAAATACACACACAAAGCCAGAGAAGACACATTGAAGACCTGTTAATGAAACACCAGGATGTACAGCCTCACTGATTGTTGTATTATCTTGTAGTAAGAACGTTAGTACATACTACATTACACAGTTGTTTTATAAATTTCTGAATCTCATCAAAAGGTTGCAGGGCATACAGAAAAGGATGAAAACATGTTCCAATTGAAGAAATAAAATAAACCTACAAATATTGACTTTTAAAAATCTTTGTTGACTTTTAAAGGTCAAAATTTGTAGGTTTACTCTTTGTTGTTGTTGTTGTTTTCGCATTATATAATTTTAAAAATCAAAATAATTATCAAAGCTCCTTAATGACATGGACACTCCTCCGGTCCGCAGGGCCCCTGCAAGGGAGGAGACTCGACACCATGTGGGACACCCGGTGGACCCCCAACCCACGCCCAAGGCTCAGAGCAGGAGCAAGGACCTGGCTGCACCAGGCCGAAGCCGCCTCCACCCCCAGCAGTCGCGGACTCCAGGAGCTCCAGACCTGGGGTCGTGGTGAGATTCGTTGATTGACTGATCGGTGGTGGCTGAGTTGCAAGCAAATGGGTTTCATCACCTTAAATGGTTTTGAACCAATGAAGCTATATTCTCTTAAAAAGAAGGACAGCCCATCGTGTGAACTATAGAGTTTGTGGACAAATTTATATTGGGTTCTTAGTGGCATCATGCACACAGACTCCTGCGAGTTCCCCTAAGGTCTTAGAGGACTGCTTTGCCTTTTGATCTGAGAGTTGCAAAGTTCTGTAAAGAATGGCCCTTGTGGATAAGCGCTAAGTCAAGAGACAGCGACTGGACAGAATAGTGAAGGAATTCGCCGCCAGATCATGAAAGACCCCCTAAGCCCCCACTCACTGGCGGCATTGCTGGTCGGCCATGACTGCACTGTGGACATGCCCATGCGGAAGGACCTGGCCACCGTGGCCTTCTGTGATGCAGTCCACGCAGGAGATCGACGAGAAAGTTCTAAACGGAGCCGTGGGGACCATGACGTACCACACCATCACCTCAACAGGGAGGATCTGGCAAATTTCAAGGCTTTGAGAGTGATCGTGCAGGTGGGCTGTGGCTATGACAACGTGTACATCAAGGCTGCTGGTGAGCTAGGAATTGCTACGTGAAACATCCCGTCCGCAGCCGTGGAAGAGACAGCCGACTCCACCATCTGCCACATCCTCAACATGTACCGGAGGAACACATGGCTGTTCCAGGCACTGTGGGTAGGCAAGCGAGTTCAGAGCATGGAGCAGACCTGCGAGGTGGCCTCGGGAGTGGCCCTCATTCGTGGGAAGACGCTGGGCCTCATCGGCTAGGGTCGTACGCAGCAGGCTTTTGCAGTTCCAGCCACAGCCACAGCCACAGACTTTGGATTCAGCTTCATATTTTATTACCCCTACTTGCAGGATGGGATCGCGCAGTCCCTGGGCGTGCAGAGGGTCTACACCATGCAGAATTTGCTGTATCAGAGCGACTGCGTCTCCTTGCACTGCAGTCTCAACGAACATAAACACCACCTCATCAATGACTTCACCATAAAGCAGATGAGGCAGGGAGCATTCCTTGTGAACACAGCCCGTGGTGGCCTGGTGGATGAGAAAGCCTCAGCACAGGCCCTCAAGGAGGGCAGGATACGAGGGGCAGCCTTCGACGTGAATGAGTCGCACCCCTTTAGCTTTGCTCAGGGTCCCTTGAAAGATGCGCCCAATCTCATCTGCACTCCTCAAACTGCCTGCTACAGCCACCCAACTAGCCCTCAAACACGGAGACAATCGAAAGCACGCCAACGAGAAATAACAGATAATGCCGGAAGGTAATCATTCAGATACACTCGGGAACAAGAGACAGTGAAAAATAGATAAACTAAGAGAAAAAGAATGTGACGCTCTTTTTAGCTGATTCTGGACATATGTATCATTGATATTGCAGTGTTAAAACTACAAGAGCTAGAAAACTGAAGATGTCGTCTGCTTACGGAAGCTCTGAAAGACTAGGGTGTGATTTATTAACGACCAACTTCCGTTATTGTGTGTTAGGTTTTTCATCTGTGCGTCAAATCACAAAGAATAAATAGACCTTTTTCCTTTATCAGTCCCTTGGGCACAACAGGTCCAGAACACCCTGCTCAGAATGCTGCATCAAGACTTCAGACATCAAAATAAAAACCATGAGAAGGAAATCCCCATCCTGTGACTTGAGTCCCTTCAGTCTACAGGGACTGGTTACCGCTTTTTGATAATAGGAAGATTTTATTACTACAAAATGTGGAGTAAACTGTTTGCCTGTGTTAGACATCCGTACGCATAGGATTGAAGACAGTACCGGCTCCTGTACAGAGAAGCATCCCTCACATGTAAACTGCATACTGAGGGGGCAAATTGGTTGTAAGTTCAGTAAAAGCCTCCGATAATGCAAAAACAAAAAAAAGTATTAAGTTTCACAAGCTCTTTGTAATCAAGTATATTTTCTCAGTTTCAGATCCTCTGCTATTTTATTGAGTGGAAAGACTTGCACTAAAAGGGTTCAAGAAAAATAATATTGCATTTCCTTATGTCACAGGAAACACTTTTAATGGTAACTTGCCAGATGATCTATGAACAAACCCACTTTCTTAAACACTGATAAAGTCTTCTTTTCTTCACGTTGTGTTTTATACAAGAATACTTCAGATGTATTGGATGTGACTGATTTTAACAAATTCTATTAGATTTGCATGAACTAGTTACATGTTCTATTCATAGTCTTTTGTGAATCATTGTCTTTTTGTTTAAATACATGGCCTATTTTGGTCCTTTGATTAGGCACATTCCCACTTTTGTAACAAAAGAAAAATTTTTAAATGGTCCCAAACAGAAAAATGATGGGTATCAGAAGTACGTTTTGTTTTAGTGTAGTGCGAGTTACCGTTACTGTAGTTGTTTATTGTAAAGATAGACATTTAGCATTCAGTGCAGTTTTCAATAAAATGTAATTAGAAGAAACTGCTTAATGAACAAAAACAGAACATAGACAAGAAAAGAATATTAGAAGTGATACATAAAGAAAATGAGATATCAATAAAAAGATTTTTAAAAACCAACAACAATCGTGAATCTGAAGAACATAAAAACTATATTAAAAATTTAATCAACAGTCACAAAGGGAGGGTAATAAAGCAGAAAAATTACAGAGTTGATGACATTGTAGTTATAAATATTGAGTGATGAAAACAAATTTTTTAAATAGAATGGAGAAAAAAATATGGGACCTACTGCACACCATCAAGTGGACCATTGTATTTATAAAAGGAGTCTTAGAAAAACAATATAGTAGAAAAGTAATAGATTATTTTTAAAAAGTAGCTGAGAAATCCCCAGATGACAAGGTAATTAAACAAGAAGTAATACTTCCAAACAAAAAACTTAAACTGGAATAATATCACTTCAGAAATAAAAAAACTAAGCCTTTCCAAAATAAATAAAAGTTGAGTCTGTTACTAACCACTAGAACAGTCCTAAAGGAAAGGTTAAAGAAACTCCATCACATCCAAAAATGAAATGATGCTGCACAGCATCATAAAAGCACTTGAAAATAGAAAACACTCCATTAAAGGTAAATATATAAACAGGTAAAGAAATCACTACTGTCATAATGATGGTGCACAAAACTTTCAAAATATTGCTATGGAATTTAAAAAATGAAGCAAAAATCTCCATAAATATGTGTTCATAGACAATAAGAAAAGATAATATCTGATGTTAATAACACAGTGGGGGTATGAAGAGGTACAACTTTGCATTCAGTTGAAATATAGTTGTTATATACTGTCATAACATTAAGATGATTTATGAAGTCTTTATTTCTCAAGATGATTACCAGAAAAACCTGTAGAATGTAAGCAAAAACAAATGAGAAAGAAATTGAATCATGTCACTACAAAATCAACAAACAAAAATAAAGCAGTAAGAGAAAAAATGATAAATAATACATCTACAAGAAACACAGAAGACAATTACAAATAATAAAGTAACTTCATTAACTGCAGTAATTACTTCAAACATAAAAAGTTAAATACCTTAAAGAAAATTAATAAATAATTTAATGGATTAAGAACAAAGAAGATCCAGCAATGTGTTCTCTACAAGAGTCAGTTCAGCTCTAAGGACTCAAATAAGTTGAAAGTAACAGTATAAAGAAAATATATTTTATGCAAAGAGTAGCTACATTTGGAGGGCCATGGTCATAATTATATTAAAGAAAATATATTTTAAATCAAAAATGTGAACAAGAGACAGATTGGTATTATATTTTTGTTTTTGTTTTTGTTTTTGGAGACAGAGTCTCATTCTGTCACCAGGCTGGAGTGCAGTGGCACGATCTCGGCTCACTACAACCTCCGCCTCCGTGATTCAAGCGATTCTCCTGCCTCAGCTCCCCGAGTAGCTGGACTACAGGCACGCGCCACCACACCCAGCTCACTTTTGAACTTTTTAGTAGGGATGGGGTTTCACCTTGTTGGCCAGGATGGTCTCGATCTCTGGACATCAAGATTCACCCGCCTCGGCCTCCCAAAGTGCTGGGACTACAGGCGTGAGCCACTGCGCCCGGCCGAGACAGATTGGTATTAAGTAATGGTGAAATGGATTAATTTTCGAGGAATCTATAACAATAATTTATAAATCATATACATATAAATTGAAAAATCTGCAAAAATATACCATTGGGATTTTGACAAAAATTACATTAAAATTTTATATTACTATAAGTAGCACTGATATCTTTCTTTCTTTTTTTTTTTTTTTTGGAGACACAGTTTCTGTCCCCGTGCTGGAGGGCAGTAGCACGATCTCGTGATCAGCTCACTTCAACCTCTTCCTCCCAGGTTCAACTGATTCTCGTCTTTCAAATATGTAAAACAAATATTGACAGAAGTCAAGCAAGAAACATATAGCAACACAACAATGGTGGACTTCAAGACTCCACTTTCAATAATGACTAGAATAGTCAGATGTAATAACAGTAAGAAAGCCAAACCTGAACGTTATAGACCTAACCAGCATTTACAGAACTCTCCAATTGAAAGGAGCAGAATCTGCAATATTCTCAATCACACATGGTACATTCTGTTAGGATACATGTCTTACTAAATTTAAGAAAACTGAAGTCATACAATGTAAATGAAACTAGAATTCAAAAGCAAGAAAATGTGGCAAATACGTAAATAGGAGGAAATTAAGCAAAATCTTTCATGTAGTCTTGCTCAAGTGTCAGGTGATTTAATATTGTTAAGATGTCACAGCCGGCGCATGGCTCATGCCTGTAATCCCAGGACTTTGGGAGGCCAAAGTGGGTGGATCACTTGAGATCAGAAGTTTGAGACTAGCCTGGTGAATATGGCAAAACCCTATGTCTACTAAAAATACAAAAGTTAGCTAGACGTGATGGTGCATGACTGTAATCCCAGGTACTCTGGTGGCTGACACTGGAGAATTGCTTGAACCTGGGATGCGGAGCCTGCAGTGAACACAGCTCACACCCCTGCCCTTCAGCCTGAGTGACTCACTAAAACTCCATCTCCAAAAAAAAAAAAAAAAAAAAAAGAATTTTGTCAGTACTACTCATCATGATATAAAAATGTAATGTAATTTTTGTCAAAATCCCAATGGTATGGTTTTTTTGCAGAATATTTGAGTATAATTCTAAAAGTTGTTTAGGAAGTGTGACTAGCCAAACACCCTTTAAAAAGGACAAAGAGTTATTACATTTTCTGATTTAAAATCATGATACAAAGCTACAAAAACAAAAACAATATGGTATTGCCACAATAACAGATACATAGATGATGAAACAGAATAGAAATCCCAGAAATAAACCCTTGCATACATGATAAAATAATCTTCCATAAGATTTCCATGACTACACAATACAAAAATAAGGATATCTTTAACAAAGAATTTTCAAAATTGAATATTTACAGAGAAAAAAATAAAGTTGGATGCTTCCTTTGTATCATCTATAAAAAGAAAAGTTTTTTTAATGGATTCAATACTTAACATAAAAACTAATAAAATTGTTAGAAGTAAACATAGGTGAAAAGTTTATAAGTCTTAAAACTCTTTCCTTAAGTTTGACATCAAATTCATAAGCAACAAGGAAAAGAACAACGACAAAAAAAGGGACTACTTTAAGCTTCAACTATTCTACACATCAAATAAAACATTTAGTGGCATACAAATGTCACCTAATAAGTGGGTGAAAGCTGGGCATGGTGGCCCATGCCTGTAATTCTAGAACTTTAGGAGGCCAAGGCAGAATGATCTGTTGAGGCCAAAAGTTGGAGACTACCCATGAAAACATAGCAAGACCCTGCCTTGTATAGGGTTATATATGTGCATACATACATACATATAAGAAAAAAGAGTAAAAATACTTTCTAATCATATATTTGGTCGGTGTTAATTTTCAAAATATACAAACTCCTAAAACTCAACAGCAAAAAATGTTAATAACTTGATTTAGAAAGGCAAATGTTTGAAATGACCTTTCTCCAAAGAAGACATAGAAATGACTAAGCATTTAAAAGGATACTCCACATCTCTCTTCTAGAAAAATGCAAAGCAAAGTCACAATAATCTATCACCTCAAACCTGTTTTTAAAATGGTACGAAAGCTCTTCAAAAAAATTAAAATGAGATTATTATATAATCCAGCAAACCCCATTCTGGCTGTGTATTTAAAATATACAACACATGATCTGGGAGGGATATTTGCACACCCAAATTTATTGCAGCATTACTAACACAAGCCAAAAGGCAGAAACAACCCAGATGTCCCTTGACCAATGAACAGATTAATAACAAGTGGCACATACACAAAGTGGAATATTATTCAGTCTTTAAAAAGTCATATTATGTGATAATTCTTGAGAATATCATGTTAACTGATATAAGACAGGAACAAAGTGACAGTCTATGATTCCATTCATAACCAGGTATCCTAAGTAGAAAAACTCATAGGAAAAAAAAGTTAGAATGGTGTTTGTCAAGGACTGAAGAGATGGTGAAATGAGCAGTTGTCTTAAAAGACATTTAATTTTAGTTTTGCAAGACATAGAAATACTACAGATCTTTTGCATAACTATGTGAATGTACTTAACACTAACCAAATATATACTTAAAAAGAATAAAGATGGTAAATTTTACTTTATGTGTTTCTACCACAATCACAATTTTTAAAAGAAAAAATATGGAGTTATAAAGCTTTCCAAAAGTTAAATTTTGTTCACAAAAGATTTTCTCTCACACAAAGGAAGTATAGATTTATAAATAAACACTTTGTGAAATTAAGACTATTTCATTGACTATTCATCCACACAAGATAAGCTAACCACTGAAAATCAGCCAAAAAGTATGGAAGATAGGCCATGAGCAAAGTTGGGGACATATTTATACAGACAAACAAACACATATATAATTTAATTTTGAAAACGTATTACCGATTTATATTTTAACTAAACCCAACATTAGTTTCCTAAGTGAAATTTGGTTTTCAATTTGGGCACATGGAGACGTTTCTGGGTTTAAATGGATTCTTTCTTCTCCGTTTCTTGATATGGACCTGTGCTGGGGATTGGTCAGCTGTTCAAGTGCAATGCACTCACTTTTGGTTCTGTGCCAGGATTAAACCTACGATATTTCACATTTCATATATAAACCCCAATGAAGTGTTTCTAGGAGATGGCTACCCCATAACCTATGTTTTGCCAAATGTTTACTATGAGTTTCACCACCATCCTCTTGAACATGGTATTGTAACTAAAACTCTTCAGGAAATTCTACTTAAAACTAAAATCACATATATCTCAAGAAACTCCTTTCTGATTTGAAATGCCTCTGTCATGTATTAGCTGAAATCAGCATCCTCTTTCAAAGAAAGTAGAAAGGACAGGTGAGGATACTGATAGTGTTACTGCATGGGAGACAAGGGTGAGGATACACATGGCAGATGGAAACATGGAAGTTATTTCTACAGCACTATCTTGTAAGAGTCTGACTGCTATGCTCCCTTGTGTATCAAACTATGTACCTTTTACGTATTGCAAGAGAAGAAAGTGCGCTGTTTACCTTGACATTGAGAGCCAATTTGGAATCTCTGTCGTGATTGCTTAGGACTGAGGATTTAATGTGCTATTTTGTGGAAATCTTAGAAGCAGAAATGGTTTTACCTTGACCTTGAGAGCCAATTTGGAATCTCTGTCGTGATTGCTTAGGACTGAGGATTTAATGTGCTATTTTGTGGAAATCTTAGAAGCAGAAATGGGTTTACCTTGACATCGAGAGCCAATTTGGAATCTCTGTCGTGATTGCTTAGGATTGAGGATTTAATGTGCTATTTTGTGGAAATCTTAGAAGCAGAAATGGGTTTACCTTGACATTGAGAGCCAATTTGGAATCTCTGTCATGATTGCTTAAGACTGAGGATTGAATGTGCTATTTTGTGGAAATCTTGGAAGCAGAAATGGGATTTAATGATCTCAACTATCATCCATCTGAAATATCTAATGCGATTTTAAATAAAATGGCCTGATGCTTCCACTGTCCCCTTTTTAAACCAGGAGCTGCCGTTGCTTTTAACATTAAGAAGTTGAATCTGTGAATAGTTTGTACTATTAAAATATTTTTAAAAATCCACATTGACTTGAAGTGTACAGGCAGAGTTGGAAATTATAACATCCAAAATTATAATACATACGTAAAACCCAAAATAAAATCAACTGCTGCCCTGGAACCTATTCTAAATAATCGAGACAGTAATATGGAGTTGTAAAGAAAAATAAGAAAAATATTTACTCATAAAATCTTGCATGCGAAGATTTTTTTTTTATTTTTTTGAGGCACAGTCTCGCTCTGTCACTCAGGCTGAAGTGCACTGGTGAGATGTCGGCTCATTTCAACCTCCACCTCCTGAGTTCAAACCATTCTCCTGCCTCAGCCTTCAATGAGATTACAAGCACCTGCCGCCACACCAGGCTACGCTGCATGTAAACTTGCTATATCGTTTATAAAAATATTTTTTAGATAAATGAAATATTCTACTGTCACGGTGCATTCATGAAGTTCGGGTATCTTGAATCATTGGCATGTCGTGTATGACAGTAACATTCTACAGAAAATACACTATAACCATTAATAAAAGGCTCTAATAAGAGAATTTTATTGCATAAGAATTGAAAAGACACCATAAATAATTTCCATCATATTTTTAATATACTGATGCTATTCTTACACAAAGTAAAAAGGCTGGGTAAGTTGTGTTCATGCACACCTGTAATTCCAGCACTTTGGGAGGCGGAGGTAGCAGATTGCTTAAGTGCAAGAGTTCACAACATGTCTGGGCAGCATAGGGAGACCCTGTCTCTACAAATAATAATACTAATAAACAGCCAAGTGTGCTAATACACATTTGTGGTCCCAGCTACTCAGGAGGCTGAGGCAGGAGAACTGCCTGAGCCTGAGTGGTCAAGGCTAGAGGGAGCTGTGATTGTGCATCACCTTCTAGCCTAGGTGACACAGTGAGACCCTGTTTAAAAAAAAAAAAAACTAACAATTAGCCAGGAGTAATGGCATGCACCTGTACTCCCAGCTACTTCAGAAGCTGAAGTTAGAAAATCATTTGATCCTGAGAGTTTGAGTCTGCTGTGAGCCCTAATTCAGCTACTGAACTCCAGTCTGGGTGACAGAGCAAGGCCTTGTCATAAATAGATAGATAGATAGACAGATAGATAGATAGATAGAATACAGCTGGAGAAAGAGTAAATTTTTAAAAATGTAGTATGATGTAATTTTTAAAATAAACTTTATGTGTATCACTTAGAAATTTATAGAACAGGCCGGGCGCGGTGGCTCACACCTGTAATCCCAGCACTTTGGGAAGACGAAGTGGGCAGATCAGGGGGCTGGATATCGAGACCAAGACCATCCTGTCTAACACGGTGAAACCCTGTCTCTACTAAAAATACAAAAAATTAGCCGGGCATGGTGGCGGGCACCTCTAGTCCCAGCTACTCTGGAGGCTGAGGCAGGAGAATGGCGTGAAACTGGGAGGCAGAGCTTGCAGTGAGCAGAGATCTTGCCACTCCACTCCAGCCTGGGTGAGAGAGAGAGACTCTGTCTCAAAAAAAAAAAAAAAAAGAAAGAAATTTATACAACTTAGCCAGAAAAATAAAAAACAACCTCTTAACAGTTTTTTCAAATAAAAAAAAAAGTGAGTTTGAGGAGAAGGGAATAAAGGGGACTTTCAGTTTATTACGTTTCTATATTTTGAGTCAAGGTCTCACTTTGTTGCCCACATGGAAGCGCAGTGGTGTGATTACAGCTCACTGCAAACTTGGCCTCCCAGGCTCAAACAATCCTCCCACCTCAGCCTCCCTAGTAGTTGGGAATACAGGTGTACATCACCACAACTGGTTAATTTTTGTAGTTTTGTAGAGAGAGGATTTTACCAGTTGCCCACACTGGTCTTGAGCTTCTGGTCTCAAGCAATTCACCTGCCTTGGGCTCCCAAAGTGCTGGGATTGAGTCACTAGGCCAACCAAGGTTTTTGTTTTGTTTTGTTTTTGAGATGGAGTCTCACTCTGTTGCCCAGGCTAGAGTGCAGGGCACGATCTTGGCTCACAGCACCATTCTTCTCCTGGGTTCAAGTGACTCTCCTGCCTCAGCCTTGTGGGTAGCTGGGATTACAGACACCCGCCACGGAGACCAGTTAATTTTTGTATTTTTTAGTAGAGACTGGGTTCCACCATGTCAGCTAGGCTGGTCTGAAATTCCTGACCTCATGATCCACACACCTCGGCCTCACAAAGTGCTGAGATTACAGGCATGAGTCACTGCTCCCGGCCACCAGCCGACACTTTTACTTTATAAAGATATTTATGATGTATTCTTTCTTTTTACAGTATGTATTGCATTTATAATTGGAGATACATAAAAAGGCGACTGTCACAGTTTGACAGCAAGGCAGTAATATTATCTTCATCAATATTTGCACTTCTTTCGCAGGAATCTGTAAGAGAAAGCCCAGACAAAACTTTAAGGCAAAGACATTACACTTGTAAAAAGTGAGAGGACTATTTTTTTATAATAACCAATATTCCAAGTGAGGATTGGTCAGGATCTACCACTGCTCCATCTTACTTGATAACTCTCACACCTGCCAGGGTAAGAAGGAGCACAGAGAAGGACAAATGCCAGTGAGTTTTCTCTCCCACTAAGGACCTGTTTGTCAAGTTTCCTACCATCAAGTAGAAGATGTACTAAAAATAAAACATGTACCCTTGCAGATGCTAGAAGAGAGGCACAAAATAGAAAAGGAGGTAAGCCCACACACTGTGGAGGCAGAGATCTAAATTAAGTTAAAAATGTACCAGAAAGTTGTGTAAAGTTAATAAAATTACTCAAAATCTTGTAACATTAGTTTCCTCACCTGTAAAATGGGGATCATGTGCCTACTTCATAAGTTGTTTTGACAGTTAAATTCACAAAGATATTGAATAGAGCCTGCTATGGCAAGTGTTCACATTAACAAAGTAGTATCAAACTTCAAAATGTGGGAAAGGTATTTTGAATAAAGTCAATGATGCCAAGGACAAAATGCCCAGCTGCATAATCAATCCCAGCCACATTACACTGAGGAGATCTACAGGTAACTATTCTTCCACAAATTCCATTAGAGAGGAAGAGTGTGGAGTCTGACAACATGACACAAATGGGACAAGTGTACAGTGACTTAGGTAGTGGGGGGTGGAATCCGTACATATTCTCTGAATTGCAGTTACACAGTGAGTTCCCAGGAAACAAATGGAATAGAAAAGGCAACACAAAGAGTACTACCATAAATGGGGTGAGCATAGCAGGTTCACAACCACAAATTTAAGCAGGAGATTCAAATCACAAGGAGCACCTAGATCTGTGAACAGCAGCTGTGGTGGCATCAGGTTCAACTTTCTGAGACCATCGCTGTGGGCAGAGTCTTTGCAGGCACATACTCAGCAGCAGTGCATCTGAACACGGATCTCAAGGCTCTTCTCTTCATTAATTATTAAGATGATAGGTGATGGATACCCTCACGTTACAACATCCCCACTAACGCTGTGGACAAGTGAATTCAGAAACCTCCACCTAAATACACAGTGAAGAGTAGGATGAGAATACTGCAGGATAGGTTAGGAATGCAGGCATTCGACCCCATACAGTCTATTTAAAATAAGAGAAGGGCCCTAGTATTGTGCTGTGGTCTCCCTATATATAATTCTTTATTTTTCCAATTTCATAAAGGCTATACAGTTTTTCTTTCTTTCTTTACAAATGTGCTGATGAACCCATGTGTAATTAATCCTGAAGGGGTTAATTCCTCATAAAGTACAGTAACATGATTCAATTGCTATGATAAGGTTTTTCAGGTTTTTTTAATAGTGTCCCATACTCATTAATCACAAGTGAAAATTATAAGAACATGTAATTTGAACAAAGTATTCTTTTCACATAGAGTAATACACAGGTTTGTACAGATTAGATGCATCATGAAAGTTGGTAACATCTGAGAACAAAAGGAACCATCCTGAGGACATAAGGAACTTAGGGACGTCGATTATTAAGAGGCTACATGCAAGTGGAACTTCTGGGTTTTCATTGTCTAGACAGAAAAATTGAACGGATAAGCCCCAGCATATTAAGGTACATCCCCAACGGCTGTGGGTGATCAACTTTCCATCCAAAGCAGAGATGTAAAACATGAATGACTTCAAATGCTGCCCAAGTGCTCTGCACCTTGAAAGTCATCCCCACAAAGCTGGAGCACCACCTGTTCCCGAGGGATCAGGTCACCAACTGTGTTTTTGAGACACTCATCAGTCAGGACTCAGTTGAGGTGAGGCTGGTGATTTCAACTGTAAAATACCTAAACCATCATCTTTAGGTAGATTCTTATGCCTGGGAATTGTGGTTTTCTCTTCTCCTGTTAGCAGATCCCGGGTAACCCAATAAATACCCTCTCTCACGCGTCAACTTCTATATCACAAGAAAGGCGCTGTAGAGGGTGACATTTTCACGAAGGAGCCACAGCCCGCATCACCCCCTGAGAGCTCTGAAGTTGCGCACGAGTGGGCCACGCAGCAGGTGGATGTCTCAGTTCACATAGAGGTTAGCACAGCAGGCGTCTCCCTGGGCTGGAAAAGGCGCGATGCTATGGCAACCCCCCGTGGGTGTATATGTGAGAGGACACCGAGATGTGCAGCGGGCTGTGCAATGAGGACCAGACCCCACCGATTTGCGGAAGGGAGGTGCACTTTGCAGCGTCACACCGTCCTCACCGCCCAGCCTAAACCTGCCCCTCAAGTCCTTCTCCGGACTCCCTTGACGAGGGGGTGGCACAGAATCAGCATGTGGCATCGCTTCGGAAAGGACGAGGTCCACACCGCCCTGCCCCTCCCTCCAGGGCTGCGCACCACGGGGGAGGACAGACAGCGCATGCTGGGATTGTAGTTCGCAGGTCGGCGATCAATGGGCTGGAAACCGTTAAGAAACCATAACTCCCAGCACTCCTAGCTAGGGACGCGCCTCCCTATCCTTCGCTTCCGCACTACACACCACCCCCAAACCCAGCGCATGCTGGGATTGTAGTCCGTTAGTCCCGCGACCAACGGGCTGGAAATACTTAAAGTACTATTACTCCCAGGATGCCGTGCGAGGTACCCGCCGTCCCGATCTTTCCTCTAGGGCTGCGCAGCGCCCCCAAGCCCAACGCATGCTGGGATTGTAGTCAGGTAACCCTGAGACCAATGGACTGGAAACTGTTAAGAGACCATAACTCCCAGCACGCCTGGCTAAGGACGCACCTCCCTATCCTTCCCTCCAGTGCTACACACCGCCTCAAAGCCTGGTGCCTGCTGGGATTGTAGTCCGCAGACCGGGGGCCAATCGCTGGAAACCGTTAAGAGACCATAACTCCCAGCATGCCTGGCCAGGGACGCGCCTCTCTGTCCTTCCCTCCAGCGTTACACACCGCCCCAATCCCGGTGCATGCTGGGATTGTAGTTCGGTAGCCTTGCGATCAACCTGCTGGAAACCATTTAAGGACTATGACTCCCAGGATGCCTTGCGAGGGACCCACCCTGTTGACCCTACCTCCAGGGCTGGGCACCGCCCCTAAGCCCAGCGCATGCTGGGATTATAGTCCGACTGCCCCGACCGAAAGCCTGGGAGTGTATCTGAGACTACAGTTCCAACACTACGGGGAAAATTTCATCTCCTCCTGGGAAAATTTCATCTCCTCCTCCGCCCCTCCATGTCTCCAGTGCAATTCCGCCCTGCTGAGGGGAGCCTATCTGTTCCCAAACTTCTCCTGCCTGCGAGGAGACAACGTGGCCAGGGCAGGTGGTCTCACTTGTAATTGTGACACAGTCTCCCCACGTGCCAGTTGCACGACTATTTGTGCCTGAAGTTTGATTTCTCTCTGACAAGACAGAGCCCGGGAGCCTACGACAGCCTGCCCAACTTTGCCATAACGCTTGCTCTCGGGAAGCTGGGTGCGCCCAGACCATTGCAGGCCCCCCCCCCCTCAGCCCCGACCCTTCTCCTCACCCCTCCACTGCCACGCACCTTTCGACATGCTGGAAAGTCATCTACTTTTAATAACAGTCATCTTTGCAAAAAAAAAAAAAAAAGAAAAAACTCTGAGAATAACTTATCTTCCATTCTATTTACTATTTATTTCCATAGTATCCATAAATAGTAGCAGTTAGAAATCATAGCAAGTCAAGCAAAAGCCCTGCCTTGCTTGTTTCATAAACCACGATATGGCCTTAGTGTGGTTTTATTTGTACTTAGTTTTGTATTTGTTGACCTTTCGGATATAAATATTTAGGTATTTGGACAGTTTTTGGAAGTATTACGCTATAAGTTGTTGATTTACTTTTGTTCCCTGTTTACTTTTTTTTGTCTCTCCCGTCTCCTCAGACTCAGTCATTCCACAGGTCTCGAGAGCTCTGTTCATTTCCTTTAAACTTTTTGTACTTTTTTTTTTCCAGACTGGATAATTTCTATTGTTTTGTCTTCTGTTTTAAATCTGTGGATAAACTCAAAAGATTTTTTTCATTTCCTTATCTATTAGTTTTTTTATATATAAGTTCATTTCTCTGCTGAAGTTCCACATCTGTTTGTTTATGAAGAGAATATTTTCTTTTTTCCCCATGAACATATTCATAAAAACTGCCTTCAAATTCTTGTCTGCTGATTGCAACATCCTGGGATAGCTTCTACTGCCTGCTTTTGATATTGTATATGGATTACATTTTCACGTTTCTTTACATGTCTTATGAATTTTAAAATTCTGTACTAGAAACTATAAATGATAATTATAGAATAGAAACTCTGGATTTTGTTGTTTTACCTTGAAGACTTGTTTTATAAACAGGGTTCATTGGGCTAGTGTCAAACCAATGCTTATCTCCGCTACAGTGAGCATAGCTGAAATCTTCATTCAGCTGTTAAACACACATATCATATATGTATTACGCATAGGCGTTTTTCTATAATAATATATTTTATTCAAGTTTCATCATTGTTATTTGTGGGAGTTCAACAAGCTACTCCACAGTTAGTGGAAGTCAGAACCTCAGATTTATTTGATTGTAGTATTTTATATGAATAAAATTATATAGTATGTATACTTGTACACCTATATTCTTTCTTTCCTTTTCTGTCTTCTATCTTCTTTCTTTCTTTCCTTCCTTCTTTCTTTCTTTGTCTCTTCTTTTTTCTTTCTTTCTTTTCCCCAGGTTGGTGTGCAGTGGCATGATCTCACTGCAACCTCTGCCTACCAGGCTTAAGATATCCTTCCACTTCAGCCTTTTGAGTCACTGGGACTGCAGCCTTGCACCCCCATGCCCGGCTAATTGTTTTGTATTTTTGGTAGAGACAGGGTTTCACCATGTTGTCCAAGCTGGCACGTCTACTTTCTTTTATGCAACATTACATTTGTGATATTCACCCACCAGTTGCAAATAGCTATAGTCTGTTCATTTTAGAAAGTACTTTTTACATTTTAGTAAAATATAAAAATACATAAAATTAACCATTTTAGTAATTTTTTTGTGTGCCGTTTAAAGAAATTAAATACATTCACATTGTTTTGCAACCATTGTCCACGTTCATAAGGAACTTTTTTTCAATATTTTAAAACTGAAACTCTGTACCCAGTAAACAACATTCCCCTCCCATTGCCCTTTGTGTAGTCCCTGGGAACTACTCTTCTACTTTGTGTTTCTATGAAGTTAAATGCTCTAAATATCTCATATGAGTGGAAACATACAATATAGCAAAAAAATCATGAGAAAGAATAATATATACTATATAACGTATGTTTATCCATTTAAAGAAAAATGCTAGCAGAGATCAGGTCATGGTGATTATAGAGAGAGGTAGGTAACAGTGAAAAGGGGATTGGGTGCATTAAATTTACGACGTGATGCCTCAAGTCCCAGAGCAATGAGCTTTCTGCTCCAGTCGCAGGTCTGGTCAATGGTGTGGCTGGGACACTATTCGAGCTGCCTAACTTCCAGAGCCCATGCTTAGTACAAACTTCAATGAGCCAGGAAAGCAATTACAACAACAGGCACTTAATGGCTCTGAGATTTTATCACAGCCTGTTCTTCATGGATGGCAGCTTCAGAGAAGAGTGACAGCTGTGAGGTTCCAGAAGCCACACCTCAGGTCCCCAAGTTCCTCCCCAGCAGCTGGAGACCAGGTGCAACAGGACCTGATGCCAGCCAGGGAGCCATGGCCAAAGGCTGTGTGAGGCTGGCGGCAAGAAAGGCTCCCCTCCTACCCTCTGCTCATCTGCTAGGTCTTTGCCTTTTATTCTGATTGTGCTGCTCCAGGCTTGGAACCAAGCCAGAAATTCCTCTAGAGTCTGAAGTTGATGATTTTTTACAGCTATCTGGAACCCCTGCATCTCCTGGAGGACGTTAATCTTCTGGAGACAGAGGGAAACACAGAATGCTGACAGGGCCTGGGTGAAAGACTTTGTAGGGGCCTTATAAAAGAAGAACGGAGCAGGGCTGGTCTCTGGGGTGTTTCTTTTAAGGGGCTGTCACCTCTCCTCCAATAACATGCAGCCCTAACTTGTTCTCAGAGTTGAATGTAAATGGCACTTCCTCTAGGAACTTGTCATCAACTCCACTCCCCTGACTGCACCCTGCATTAGGATAGGTCTCCTCCTTCTCTGTGTATTACTCCCTTTCAATAAATCTTAGATGCGGAAGACGGGACCAGGGAATGTCCTGCCCAGGCTGATTTCTGATTTCCACCTCTACCCTCCCGCAAAGTGAGGACTTCAGCTACTGCTCACCTTTCTGTTTTTCTGGGGTTTGATCACAGTTCTCTAGAAGACAGAAAGCCAAAGACCATCAGAAAGGTCCGCTGGTCCATGAGTAGCCCCCATTTCCAGCGCTTCCCAAGCTTCACCACCACCAGAGCCGCCAGGGCCAGGGAATGTGCACAAAAGAGGCCTTGCAGATCGGCAGCTTCACCACTCAGGGAGCGGGGCTGATGGCTGCTGTGGAGCCTCCATCACTCATGAGTAAAATATCCTGTTTATGGGGTGGGGAGGGCTGTGAGGCCCTCGCAAGACATTTTGGCAAGGACTAAGATCTAGGAGCTCAGTTCAAGACTCTCTTTTCCCAGGCATCAGGATCCTGGTCTCTGACCTGTCTGCTCCAGGCTCACTCACATCCACACACTTCTTCGTGGCAATGTCCAGCATCACCAGGTCAGTGAGGAATGTCCCCAGAGAGGGCACGACACCTGCACCTTCAGAGTGGTAGTGGTGAGGAGCACCTGCTCTCAGGTGCCCACCCAAGTCCTGTCCCCTGAAATCTTATAAACCCCTGCCTCCTGGCCCCCTCTACCTAGGTTACCCACTTGGAGTAGCTGAGAACCCTCAGCTGCCTTTTCCCAATTCTCTATGTCTTCCCATTAGCTGGCCTCTATAGCCACCAACCTCACCGTAATTACATCCTTGGTGGGATTTTAACAAGCCACAAGGTCATGCGGTCCCTGGCTCCACCTGTTTTAAAAGCCAAATGGAGCCCAGCTCTCCCAGGCCTTGCTCTGGTCTGTGTAATGAAGGTGTTTTAGGCAGAGCAGCCACAGGAGGAAAGGGCTGGAGTAGAAAGGCCCTCTGCATTTTTGATTCGGAGGTCTCCAGCTGGGAGAAATAAGCTCTGTTCTCTGAAACCCTCCTTCCCCACCACAGGCACGTTCACCTTTTGCTGTCACAGCCTCATCTGGGCTCTCTGGGGCTCCACTACAGGGTAGACAACTTGTAGGTCTCCACCTGCTAGTATGAGGGACAAAGTCAATGAAAATATGCTTCTTTCAGTTACGCCTCAGCCACACTAACCTCGGACACGGATAAGTGGCCTGAATCAGCTTGTCCAATGCTCTGACCACCTCCAGTGAGCTCTGACTCTAGACTCACTCTCAGGTCCAACACTCCTTGGATGTGTCATTTTGGGCATGCAGTCGGGTTTCCCTGAGCTGTTTCCTCAACTGGAAAGTGTGGTGGGAACTAACTACCTCACAAGGCCTCTTAACACCTCGGTTTCATGTGGCTGTCATGATTGCTGTCACCATCATCCCTCTCAGGATGAGCCAGACACAAGCACCCTGAGATTCTCTTTCTCCCTGAGACCCGTCATTGCCTTGTGTGGCCTGCCCAACAGGCTCATCATTCCTACATTTTCCACATAAGAAAACAGATGCCCAAAGGGGCAATGACATGCCAAGGACCCCACAAGAGAGGCCAACTCCTCCCTCAGCCTGGAGGGACTGTCCCAGCTGTCTTCACTCAACACCTCAGCATCACCACTGACCAACATTCCATCCTCTAAACTCAATGAGTGACAATATTTCCAGCCAGGCCCTGTGGCGGTGGACATGTTTCTGAGAATTGGGAATTTAATGTGGAGGAAAAGTTAAATATTTAATATGAACTCAATTGAAGATGGGCACAAACAATGGTCACCAAGTCCTGGAACAGTTTGCATGAGCCCCTTGAGGTGTTCATCCAGCGCTGTTTCAGAGAAATCTTTCAATCCATTCCTATACATTAATGATTGAAAAAACAACAGACAATTGCAAAAACAAGTTGATCTTTTGTGTTCCTTGAGCCCAGTTGTGAAGGGCACCTTTAACTGCGCCTCATGCCAAACAACTCATTACAAAAAGAGTTAGGGTCCCAGACTGTGCCGAAGTTTCATGAGCCCTCTCTTCATCTGTACATGGACACATGGCCGACTCTGGATCCCAGGTTGTTGCTTCCCAGTCTGGTAATGAGTCCTCCATAGTCTGGTGAGTGTAAATATACATATACATGTATATTTATATACAAATATATTTATATACATATATGTATATTTATATACAAATATATTTATATACATATATGTATATTTATATACATATGTACATATATATATTTTCTTTCTCTCCTTCCCATTGCAATTTGCTTCTTATATTATTTGCTTTTCATGTCTGTATTGCCATACACTTGGGATAAAGGCTCTTTATCCTTAAAACTATTGTGGGTGCCTTTTCTTTTTCCCTCGTGCATTTCCCTCACAGGAGACCAGATGATGGAATCTCGAAGTGACCTCACTTCCTTAGTTACAGACTCAAAGAAAGTTTAGAACACTGGTAACCTGGATCCCTCGTTCTAGAGACAGCCTTGTATTTACTAAGGAGACTCTGAAGGCAGCAAGATGTTCTCCTGCTATATCTTGAATTTCTGAGGCTCTCATCTCAGGAAGGCTTGAACTGAGAGCCTTTTTTTATGATGGAGACATTGCTAATTCCTCACCGCTGGCTCTTCTGGCCATATGGAAGGGGTTACCCATAGATAACACAAGGCCACCCATGGCAGGCCTACCCAGGCCAGGCCTCACCTTTGATATCATCGCGGCAGCCACACACCCCTCTTCATCACCATGTCTTGTGGGAAAGAAAGAGATAATGGGTCCTTTCTTGAAAGGAGCAGACTTCCAGGTATTGGGAGGCTAAAAGCCTGTCAAATTTATACCGCAGGCTACTGATGGCAGGAGGGGAACATGAGTGCTGGGGGTCACCTTTGTCTGTTCAGACGTTTATTCTAAGGCTTCAAGCTGTCATATTGTTTTCTCCCTGGCTGGAGGTCTACACAAATGCGCCTATGTGCCTGATCCGGGGAGTAGATTTTCTAACTGGAATTTCCCCTGTGGGGAAAGCCAGGATGCCATTGATGCCGCTTGGCCAGTCTTCCAGGCACTCTCTTTGCAGAACTCTATGCAGGAGATCCCTGAGGAGCTGTTTGATGAGTGCAACTACTCCATCTCATTGAACAAAAGGCAGGCGCACCATGCTGACAACCATGGCCCGTGCTGGTCTGGAGGCAAGTTGGGCACAGAGAGCTCTCCAAATGGAAAAGACCAGGGAAGCCCAGGACCCTGACCCAAATGTGAGGATTCCCCAGAAACTGTTTTAGGGCTTTCTCAATTAAGGACTCACAGTTCCTTCCCAGAGGAATCTGGCCTCCATTAGTCCATAATGGCAACTTAGATGCACAGTCACCGGTCATAAGTTTGCAGAAATGTCAAAAGAAACACTTTTGTGTTGTTTTTACTTTACATTAGGTTGTGAGTATCTTTTCATGTTGCTATTATTTTTATTGTTATATCTACCCACCCCAGATATTTCCTGTAGCAGGCAGCTTCGCTGCCTTGCCAGACCTTGTCTACGTCTTATAATTTCACAGTCTTACTAGAGAGAGGTTTTACCCAAAAAGTGGGAGTTATGCAAAACGGTCTTAGGTGACTTTGTACATGGGTCTCACAGGGCCCACCTCTATATCTCCATCAGGACATGACCTGCGCCCTCATATGTCTTCATAAGATTCCATAAGTGGGGCCTTTCCCTCAGTAATTTAGCGTTTTAATACTGGTGGAGACCGACATAATAAATTCTATTTCCATTTCAGCCATGCTACTGGGAATACATTTTTTTTCTTTTTTTGAGACGGAGTCTCGCTCTGTCGCCCAGGTTGGAGTGCAGTGGCGCAGTCTCGGCTCACTGCACTCTGCCTCCTGGGTTCACGCCATTCTCCTGCTTCAGCCTCCTGAGTAGCTGGGACTACAGGCGCCTGTCACCATGCCCGGCTAATTTTGTGTGTGTGTGCGTGTTTATTTTTTAGTAGAGACAGAGTTTCACTGTGTTGCTAGGATGGTCTCGATCTCCTGACCTCGTGATCCACTCGCCTCGGCCTCCCAAATTGCTGGGATTACAGGTGTAAGCCACATGCGCCCGACCGCTACACGGAACATCTTATCTGTGTCCTAATAGGCTGTAATGGTTTGCTATGACTTCCATAATACAGTACCACAGGCTGAAGTTCTTTAACAACAGAAATTGAATTTCTCACAATTCTGGAAGTTAGAAATCCAACCTCAAGCTACTGGCTGGGTGGTTTCTCTGAGGTCTCCATCTTTGGCTTGTAGATGATCATCTTCTATCTCTGTGTTCACAAGATCTTCTCTTCTGCTTTTCCATCCTTCCTGTCTCTTCTAATAAGGGCTCCAGTCATCTGGAATTAGGATGCCCCCCAATTGATTCACTTAAACTTACCTACATTTGCAGAGGCTATATGTTCAAATATAGTCACGTTCTGAGGCACTAGGTGTTAGGACATGAACATATAATTTTTAAGAAGGGAATGCAATCTAGCTGACAACATTTATTAATCCCTTGTAGATTATAGTCTACCAGGAAAATGATTACTCAGTGAAAGAGTAGGAAAGTGTAAAGTTTTAATAGGTAAAGCTGGAATATATTCCAAAAGGGTTGTGAAACGTATACTGCAAATAGTAATTTCTGAATTTATCTGCTTTTAAGTATCCAGACCCCCTTGGATGTTAACATTCTTTTAATTTTTTTGTCAATCTGCTATGTGGCAAAAAATTATTTTTCTATTTCAGTTTTTCAACTGATATATTTGAGTTAACTTTCAGTTGGTTTATACCTATTTGGGTTTTCTGTTCCCTCAGTTAACTTGCTCAATTCCTTGGCCCTCTGAGGGGTTTTTCTCACCTTGGAGTCCCTGAGCACTGAAACTTTTGCCAGGTGTGGGGTTGCTGTAGTTGTTTCTCAAGACTCCTTTTAAGGTTTCAAAAGACCCAGTTAAGTTGCTTTCAGTCAAAAGAGTTGTCTTAGGGTATCTTGTCCTGTGCCCTGTCTCTAAAATAGAAAGAAAGTGAGGCTTCCCCATGCCCTTTCCTCCATGTCAGGGACAGACATAGAGCCTCAGGTAGCTTAAAGGGAATTTCATGCAACCCTCACTGTGGAAGATTCTCATTCTTACTTGTGTTTTTCTGAGCAGCCATTTGACATCACAAAGCCTTGTTTTCTCTTTTGTAGACTGAGAATTTTTTTTGAGAATTCTCTCGGATAATGCTCTTCATAAAGATTATTAATACAAGTGGGTGCTGTTGTCTTATGGCTGATATGATATCGTGAAGACCTTGAATGTATTCATGGATTAATTAATCTCTACCTCCACATTAAATTTGATATCAGAGGCCTAAAACCTTTTTCACCATAAACACCCATGTCTTCCACATGCCCAAGTCTCTGAAGGATGGAGATTTCCTGCTCTGAGCTCCACATCCCAAGCCTCTGGTGTTTCATGGTCTTGCCATGAAAGGTCTTGTCCCCTCCCCAGGAGGAAATGAGCCTATTCTGAACCTAGAGGTGTGAATGATGCCAATGCGCAAAACCAGGCACAACGGATAAGCTGATGAACTCCCTGACAGCAGCCTTCCAGGGTCAAACTCTCTTCTTCTTTATCATTTTTCTCAACTTTTACCAGGACTTCCCCACCACTGTATAGTTCCTGGACCAGCTGTCTAGTAGTAGAGCATATGTCTTCTCCAAGGCACAGTGGTGACTCTGCCAGCTACTAACTGTGTCTTAGGATACCAGTGCATCTTTATCAGCCTCAATTTGCATCTCTATAGAGACTTGCAAATTGAACCTCTGTTCTGTATGAGAGACGTGCAAGGGGAGAAGAAAACACACACAAAAAAAACCTTTAAGGGTAAACAAGCTTTATCTCACGTAAATGGCAGTGCAGCTATAATAAGCAAATTGCAATGGGAAGGGGCGAAGGGAAACATATATACATATTTACGTTCACCAGACTGCGGAGGATTCATTACCAGACCGGGAAGCAATAGCCTCGACTCCAGAGTAGGTCACCCGTCCGTGTACAGACAAGAAGAGGTCTTATGAACTTTCGGCGTGCCCCACGGCCCTAGCTCTTTTTGTAATGAGTTGTTTGGCATGAGGCCCAGTCACGAGGGCTCTTCACAACTGGGCTCAAGGAACATGAAAAAGTTAACTTGTTTTTGCAATTGTCTGTTGTTTTTCAGTAACTAACATATAGGAATAGATTGAAATAGATATTTCTCCAAAACAGTCCTGGACGAATGCTTCAAGGGGCTCATGTAACCTGTTCTAGGACTTAGTGACCATTGCTTTTGCCCATGTTCAATTGAGTTGAAATTTAATATTCAACTTTCCCCTACAACCTTATATGGTTTTTGTGGGAAATGAATGGCATAAAACATGAAAAGTGTATCCCTAATGCTTGGTTTTGTGGAAAGGCTGCTGGGGCATCCTCTGATTGTTCTTATTTATTACTTTTTTCTCTTTTTTCTCTTCTTTCACCCCAGAAGGTCTTTCATGTCACAATCACTCATGTCCCTCTACCGTTGGAAAAGCATATAGAAAACAAACCTGTTCTTACATTTGTAAAGGGCACTTGAGCTTCCTGTTAGCTGGACTTTGTCTTTGAAACATAGAGATCCTGTGAGAAAGGGGCACCAGGCACACTCAGACATAGCTAAATAGGTTGTATTTAGGGTTTATTTATTCATCACATATATAAAACGCACTTTTCCAGACACTTGGCATAATTCAGGGAAGACAGCAGATGACAGTTCCTGGGCTACAATTTACTTTAGGGAGTCAGACACTCAGAGTGGACATCATAAACAGGTCATGTTCACAGAACTTGAGATCTGATGTTCTCATGCTCTCCTCTAGGAATGGATGCACCTCTCAGCTTCTAATCAGAACGACAGACCCAGGATCACGCATAACATTTAAATAGACGAAGAAATCTTTTTCCCAAAGAGTAACATCACCTTATGATAAAAACTCTCAAAAAATTAGGTGTGAAATAAATTCATTCAAAGCATTAAAGGCCAAGTATTACAAATGAATAGCTAGGCGGGAAGATCTGCCATAAGGCAAGGGCATCCGCTTCCCTAGATACATATCCAGGGACACAGAGAATGAGCAGATCCAGGGTTGTTCTTCACCTGGGGTCCTCTTCAGGTCGGTTTCAAGAGGACAGGACTGGGGTTCTGCATCCACCTCTGTGGAGAGCTGGAAGTAAAATGAGCTATGCTCCACCTCAGCCTAATGTAGACAATGGCTACAGAAAAGACTGTTTTCTTCCTCATAACTAGGGGTGCTCGAAGTGGTTCACCTCGATTGTTTCACATATTCATAAGTGTCGGCCATCCTTGGTTCTTCATTGGTGAATTAAGACCCTTTGCTCTGAGACTCTGCAAAAATGCTTTTACTCCCTGGAGGCCCTTCAAATCAGAGAGAGGCATGGCCACTCCAGAGGCATTTTGGGTAGATAAAGATGGGATAGAGCTAAATGTGCCAGAGCACTGGACCCTGAATTTGAAGTCACGGGAAAATGCCAGTTCCTGTTGGGTTTTTGAGCTCCTCATTTGAAAGTCGTATTAAATAATTTCCCTGGATAAGGGGAGGGTGCCTCATGAGTAGATAGCACACCACAAATGGCGGAGGAAAAGACAGGGCAATGGAGGATTCCAAGGTCACTCATTGTCCTTGGAGCCTTCACATTCTGCTAATTTGTCCCCTGGAACTCTAAACAGTCAGTGTCTTGAGGACACAAAACAATGGTACATGATTTGTTCCATAATGTTCCTGCCTGGGGCCGCAGTCTTAGTGATGGCCTTGAGGTGGTTACGGCCTGCTGTGTTTCTGGTGCCTATTGAGCTTTGCTGGAGCAGCTGGAGCAAGTAAGAGTCACACACCTCGTGTTATTATCAACGATTTCCACAATGCCCACTTAGCCAATCTTTATTCCCTTGCACTCACCCTTTGCCGGCTACCTTGGTGGGCTCAACATGTGGCACAGAAAATGGTTACATCATGCCTGCATGCCCCTCCGAGGACAGAACAGTCTGAAGACAGCTCGACAAAGGCACTAAAGCAAGTATATATAAAAGAAAAGAGTAAGGACTATTATATAAAGTAGAATGTTGAGAAGAAGAGCTGCAAAGTCATTGCATAGGGGGACCCAGAGGCCTCACTGAGGTGATCTTTAATCCATGATGAGAATGACAACAGGGAGGCATCTCTGCACAAGAATGTGTCAGTGAGAAGCCACCCTTGGTGAAGAGTCTTACAGGTGTGAGTTTGGCAGAGATTAGAAAGGGACCAATTTGGTACAGACAGCCTGAGGAAGAGGTAAGCAGAGGCATGGAGAATCCTGGGGCTTGGGAGATGAGGCTACATATCTGCTCCTTTCTGACAACATTGCCCTAAAACTTAGCACATTTCAATAGTATATACTATCTCACAATTTGTGTCGACCAGAATCTGGACACAGTTTAGTTTGCTGCCTCTGCATTCAGGTCTCTTATGAGATTGGGGCTGTGGTCCCAACTGAAGGTGGACCAGGAAAGCATCAGTCTTTAAGCTCACGCTTGTGAAAATTGGCAGGGTTAAGTGTAGACTGAGAGCATGACTTTACTTCTGTCTACTGGCCTGAGCACTCCCTCAGTTCTTTGTTATGTGCGTCTGCACATAGAGCATCTCATAGCATTGGAGCTTGCTTCCTGCGTTTGAGGAATTCAATTGAGAGATAGAGTTAGGCAAACAGGTTCCCACAAAAAGAGACAGAAAGAAAGGGAAAGACTGAGGAAGCAAACAGGAAAAACCCAGTAGGAGGAATAATGACAGCTTTAAAAAAAAATCTTGAGAGTTACAATAATTTGTATTAAAATTGTAACCCCCAGTGTAATGCTATAAGGAGATAGGTTGTAATTAACTCCTGAGGTTGGGGCCGTCATGATTGAGATTACTGGCTTTACACAAGAAAACCCAGAGGGATGTCTGTCTCCTTCTACCAAATGAGAATAAAATTTGATGTGTGCAGTCAGAAATTCAGAAGAGTCATCACCAGAGCTCAACCACGCTGATACCCTGATCTCAAATTTCCAACCTCTAGAAGTGTGAGAAATTAAATCCTGTTGTCTACAAGCAGTCTAGTTCATGGTTCTTTGGTATAGCAGCCTGAACTAATACAAAAGTCATACACTATTCTGTATTCCATTCGATAGAAGCTGAATTTGTGCCTCCAAACTGTTAAAAAAAAAAAAGACTTTAAAAATTGGATATTTAGAATGAAAGATAAGAAACAGCTTGTTGAAACACTTAAATTTTCTCTGCTTATAAGATTTTAAAAAGTTTGCTGAAATAGGCTGGAATCAGTATGTCCAACTGAAGTCCATGGAGAATGAGTTTGCTGATGTTAGAGCCCAAATTTCCAATGCATGTTTTGTACTAACTCTCCCTGAATATTCATGTAACCTGTGAGGAAGCAAGAGGAGATGACTGTGCATGTCTCATGACTTTCCATATTACTACTTTCCTTCCAGCAATCCCCTCCTAATCCAGAGCTCACTTCTTAAGCATTTTTTAATCAACACCTTAAAGCCTGTATAAGAAAATCGATTTGAGCTGGGCTCCTATCTCCTGTTGGCCAACTTACAACAAGATGCCATTTTTCTCAAAACCCAAGTGCCATACTACTGGCATCAAGCAGTAGGCCATTTTTTTCAATAACAAACTGAGTCACTAACCACCTAGTGCTGGGAAACTTTGTGAAGGCTTTCCCCAACACAGGTGAGATAAGGCACAAGGATATAATTCTGTACATAATAAGAAGGCCCTAGAAAGTTTAATGCCTGTATTAGTCCATTCTCATACTGCAATGATGGAATATCTGAGACAGGGTAATTTATGAAGAAAAGAGGTTTAATTGACTCACAGTTCCACAAGATTGGGTGGGGGAGGCTCAGAAAACTTCCAGTTATGGTGACCCACAAGTGAAGTGAGTGAGAGCAGGGGATATACCAGGTACTTATGAAACCATCAGATCTAGTGAGAACTCACTAACTATCTCAAGAACAGCATGAGGAAAACCCGTCACCATAATACAGTCAAATCCCCTCAGGTTTCACCCTTAACAGCAGGGGGTCATAATACAAAATGAGGTTTGGGTGGGGACACACAGCTAAACCACATAAATGCCAGAGGATGATATCTACATTTAATTTCAACCTCGTTTTGCAGCAGAATGAAACTGAAGCCCAGTGGAGAAGTGAGTTTCTCAAGATCACACTGCTAGACCCCGGGCCTACTTGAAATGTGGCCCATGCTACCTCCAACCTGTTATCCTAATGCTTCCATCTCTAAGTGTGCGCATTATTTACAGGTGAAACCACACCACTATTTTTACATTTTATCTTATATACACCTGATACATTCCCTAGGAAGTAGATAACATTATCCCCACTGTGCACGCTAGGAGGCCGGGGAAGCCTCAAATACACAGTGACTTTTATCGGGTCCCAGAGATGGTAAGAAAAACAAGGTTACGTTCCAGCTGTCTCTTATATCCTGGAACCCAGGCTGCATTTAGGTCTTTCCAGGGAATTAAGGGGAAGTTGTGTTTGCCTAATTGTGTACAAATAAAGAGTTGACATGGAAGAGGAGACTGAGCAATTAGTAGCATAGTGGGGCCTTTGGGTAGTTCCTATAGAAAGAAAGGGCCCAGTGGATGGAACCCTTGAAGAGTTTAACACACTTTCCTGGTGACAGAACCCCACAGCAGTTAAGAAACCAGGAACACACATTCTTGACACAGCTCTGTATCCACCTCTGTTGATGAGAGATGCTCAAGAGATTGAGATGTCCTTTCATTGTGCCCTGACATTTCTGAGTTCTAGCCTTACAAAGGCTCAATGTAAAAGTCTTATCTGATAACACAGATATCAACTCAGCCCTCATCCCTGATACCCCAGGCAATTGGCCGTGTGCACCTACAGATAACACAGGGCAGCCCAGGACAGGTCCATTCAGGCCAGGCCTCTCTCATCATCTCATCTGGACAGCCCCATGCCACTTCTTAGTACCATGAGTTGCAGGATGGAGAAAAGGGAGGGCACTCTTCTTGGGCAGAAGCAGATTGTCAGGAGTTGGAACTCTTGTGTGTCTGTTATGTTCATATTCAGGCCATAGCTGGCAGAATAAAAAGAAGAGAATTGGGGACTGAGTCTGTGTACCCAGATGTGAATAGCGAGACTCTAACCTGTTCTCTGGTTTCCTTCCTTGCTGGAGATTTATTTGTTTATTTATACTTTAAGTTCTGGGATGCATGTGCAGAATGTGCAGGTTTGTTACATAGGTTTACATTGCCATGGTGGTTTGCTGCACCTATCAAACTGTCAGCTAGGTTTTAAGCCCCACATATATTAGGTACTTGTCCTAATGCTCCCTTTCACCTTGCCTTCCACCCCCCTGACAAGCCCCGATGTGTGATGTTCCCCTTCCTGTGTCCACGTGTTTTCATTGTTCAACATTCACTTATGAGTGAGAACATATGGTGTTTGGTTTTCTGTTCCTATGTTAGTGTGCTGATAATGATGGCTTCCAGCTTCTTCCATATCCCTGCAATCTGAGGTCTCTATTCTGTTCCATTGGTCTATATATCTGTTTTGGTACCAGTATTACTTCCTCTCTTCCTATTTGCATACCCTTTATTTATTTCTCTTCCCTGAATACCCTGGCCAGAACTTCCAGTACCATGTTGAATAGGAGTGCTGAGAGAGGGCATCCTTGTCTTGTGCTGGTTTTTAAAGGGAAAGTTTCCAGCATTTGCCTAGTAAGTATGATATTGGCTAGGGGTTTGTCATAAACAGCTTTCATTATTTTGAGATTTGTTGCATCAATACGTAGTTTATTTAGAGGTTTTAACATAAAGGGATATTAAATTTTTTCAAAGGCCTTTTCTGCCTCTGTTGAGACAATCCTGTGGTTTCTGTCATTGGTTCTGTTTATGTGATGGATTACATTTATTGATTTGCATAGGTTGAACTAGCCTTGAATCCCAGGGATGAAGCCGACATGATCCTGGTGGATAATATTTTCGATGTGCTGCTGGATTCGGTTTGCCAGTATTTTATTGAGGATTTTTACATCGATTTTCATCAGGGATATTGGCCTGAAAATTTTGTTTTGGTTGTGTCTTTGCCAAGTTTTAGTATCAGAATGATGCTGACCCCATAAAATGAATTAGGGAGGAGTCCTTCCTTTGCAATTGCTTGGAATAGTTTAAGAAGGAATGGTACCAGCTGCTATTTACCCTTCTGCTAGAATTAGGCTGTGAATCCATCTGGTTCAGAGTGTTTTTTTATTGGTAGGCTATTAATTACTGCCTCAATTTCAGAACTTCTCATTGGTCTATTCAGGGATTCAAATTCTTCCTGGTTTAGTCTTGGGAAAGTGTATGTGTCCAGAAATTTATCCACTTCTTCTATATTTTCTAATTTATTTGTGTAGAGGTGTTTATAGTAGTCTCTCATGTTAGTTTTTATTTCTATTTAATCAGTGGTGATATTCTATTTATCATTTTTTAATGTGTCTATTTGATCCTTCTCTCTTTTCTTCTTTATTCGTCTAGCTAGGGGTCCATCTATTTTGTTAATCTTTTCAAACAACCAGCTCCTGGAGTCATTGATTTTGAACAGTTTTTCGTGTCTCTATCTCCTTCAGTTCTGCTCTGATATTAGTTGCTTCCTTTCTTCAGCTGGTTTTTGAATTTGTTTCCTCTTGATTTTCTAGTTATTTTAATTGTGATGTTAGGGTGTTGGTTTTAGATCATTCCAGCTTTCTGTTGTGGGCATTTAGTGCTAGCATATCCCCTCTTAAAAGTCCTTTAGCTGTGTCCCAGAGATTCTGGTATATTCTCCCTTTGTTCTCATTGGTTTCATAAAACTTAAATTCTACCTTAATTTTGTCATTTACTCAGCAGTCATTCAGGAGCAGGTTGTTCAATTTCCAAGTATTTATGTGGTTTTGAGTGAGTTTCTTAATCCTGAGTTCTGATTTGATTGCACTGTGGTCTGAGATACTGTTTGTTATGATTTCCGTTTTCTGCATTTGTTAAGGAGTGTTTTACTTCCAATTATGTGGTCAATTTTAGAATATCTGCTATGTGGCACGGAGAAGAATGTATATTCTGTTTCTCTGGGGTGGAGAGTTCTGCAGTTGTCTATTAGGTCCGCTTGGTCCAGAGCTGATTTCAAATCCTGAATATCCTTGTTAGTTTTCTGTCTCACTGATCTGTCTAATATTGGCAGTGTGGTGTTAAAGCCTCCTAGTATTATTGTGTGGGAGTCTAAGTCTTTTTATAGGTCTCTAAGAACTTGATTTATGAATCTCGGTGCTCCTCTATTGGGTAGGTATATATTTAGGATAGTTAGCTCTTCTTGTTGCATTGATCCCTTTACCTTTAAGTAATGCCCTTCTTTGTCTTTTTTCATCTTGGTTTAAAGTCTGTTTTATAAGAAACTAGGATTGAAACCTCGCTTTTTTTTTTTTTTTGCTTTTTTTTGCTTTCCATTGGCCATTTCTTCTTCCCTTTATTTTGAGCCTATATATGTCTTTGCATGTGAGATGATTCTCCTGAATACAGCACACCAAAAATTGTGGACTGTTTAACCAATTTGCCAGTCTGTGTCTCTTAATTGAGGCATTTAGCCCATTTACATTTATGGTTAATATTGTTATGTGTGAATTTGATCCTGTCATCATGATGCTAGCTGGTTATTTTGCACATTCGTTGATGCAGTTTTTTCATAGTATCGATTGGTCTTTATATTTTGTTGTGTTTTTGCAGTGGTGTACCAGATTTTCCTTTCCATATTTAGTGCTTCCTTCAGCAGCTTTTGTAAGGCATGCCTGGTGGTGACATAATCCTTCAGCATTTGCTTGTCTGTGAAGGATTTTATTTCCCCTTTGCTTTTGAAGATTAGTTTGGCTGGATATAAAATTCTGGGTTGAAAATTCTTTTTTTTAAGAATGTTGAATATTGGCCCCCACTCTCTTCTGGCTTGTAGGGTTTCTGCTGAGAGATCTGCTGTTAGTCTGATGGACCTCCATTTGTAGGTAACCTGACCTCTCTCTCTGTCTGTCCTTAACATCATTTCCTTCATTTCAACCTTTGTGAGTCTGGCGATTATGTCTCTTGGAGTTGCTCTTCTCAAGGAGTAACTTAGTGATGTTCTCTGTATTTCCTGAACTTGAAAGTTGGCCTGTCTTGCTAGGTTGATGAAGTTCTCCTGGATAATATCCTGAAGTTTGTTTTGTACCTTGGTTCCATTCTCCCCATCACTTTGAGGTATACCAATCAATAGTAGGTTTGGTCTTTTCACATATTCCCATATATCTTAAAGGCTTTATTTAGTTCCATCAGGCCATTTATGTTTCTCTCTAAGCTGGTTATTCTAGTTAGCAGTTCCTGTAACCTTTTATCAAGCTTCTTAGCTTGTTTGCATTGGGTTAGAACATGCTTCTTTAGCTCAGAGGAGTTCGTTACTACCCACCTTCCGAAGCCTACTTCTGTCAATTCTTCAATCTCATTCTCCATCCAGTTTTGTGCCATTGCTGGAGAGGTGTTGTGATCATTTGGAGGAGCAGAGGCATTCTGGTTTCCGGAATTTTTGGCATTTTTGTGCTTGTGTTTCGTCATCTTCATGGATTTATCTACCTTCAATCTTTGAGGCTGATGAACTTTGGATGGGGTTTTTTTTGGGGGTCCTTTCTGTTGATGTTGACGTTGCTTTCTGTTTTGTTAGTTTTTCTTCTAACAGTAAGGTTCTTCTGCAGGTCCAGTGCAGTTTGCTGGCACTCTAATCCAGACCCTGTTCTCCTGGGAATCACCAGTGAAGGCTGCAGAACAGCAAAGATTGCTGCCTTCTCCTTCCTGTGGAAGCTTCATCCCAGGAGGAAACCTGCCCAATGCCAGCTGGAGCTCTTTTGTGAGGTGTCTGTCAACCCCTGTTAGAGGTTTCTCCCAGTCAGGAGTCACGGGGAACTCACTTGAGAAGACAGTCTGTCTCTTAGCAGAGCTTGTGCACTGTGCTGGCAGAATTCCTCTAGTCAAGATCAGCTGCTCTCTTCAGAGCCGGCAGGTAGGAATGATGAAATCCACTGAAGCCGCACCCACAGGTGCCCTGGAGGTTTTGTGTGTAAGTCTCTGACTAGGGCTGTTACCTTTCCTTCAAATATACCCTGCCCAGTGAGGAGGAGTCTAAAGAAGCAGTCTGCCACAGCCACTTAGCTGCACCCAACCCAGACCTCCCAGCCTCCTTGGCACTGTCAGGGGAAAACTGTCTACTTAATCTATGTCAAAAATATAAATAGCCTGAAAATACTAAAAAAAAAAATTATGAATAGTGGAATGCATTCTATGTGTTTTCAAATTTCTTCTATGATATAAAATAAATAACATAATGTTTTGCCTTGAATTTCTAACCTCAGCCCTCAGCCATTTTCCCAAACTATTTTTTTTTTTTTTGAGACAGATTCTTTCTCTGTCGCCCAGGCTGGAGTGCAGTGGTGTGATCTTGGCTCACTGCAAGCCCCAAGTTCCCTGTTCCTGCCTTTCTCCTGCCTCAGCCACCCAAGTAGCTGGGACTACAGGCACCCGCCACCACGCCCGACTAATTTTTTGTATTTTTAGTAGAGACGGGGTTTCACTGTGTTAGCCAGGATGGTCTTGATCTCCTGACCTCATGATTCACCCGTCCCAGCCTCCCAAAGTGCTGGGATTACAGGCGTGAGCCACCGTGCCCTGCCCCATTTTCCCAAACTATTAAAAGACCTTGCAAGGTGGTTCAGAAGCATTTTTCAGAGGAGATTATTCCTAATGGTAAAGGATAATAACAGATGGATAAAAATCTCAAATAAATTATGCCTCTATTTGCAGAAGTGTCACTCTCCAGAGACTTCAAGATCCAGAGAAGTTCCATGAGGTAGTGTAGTTTATGGACATTTAGCAGATTTGGTCCTGACTGCCATCTCAGCCTCTTAATAGACAGCTTAATAGACAGCTCTTAAATTGGGCAGCTATAGACAATTTACTGGACTTAGAACAGTTATATAAACCTGGGCTGCAAGAAAACGCATAACACTGATTGCAAGAATGGCAACCACTTCTCATTCCTCTCTGATCTGGGGCCTCTGCAATGTACACTTGCGGCTGCTTCCATGGAGGGAATGATTTTCTTTTCCCAAGTCTCGGATCTGGCTGTCCTTATTTGCTCTGCCTCATTCATAGTTTTTGTTCTAATAAAATAATTGACATGTTTACCGTCTAATCCCAGCCTTTATCTTGTTAAAATTATATCTTATAAAATGTCATTTCCCTTTACTATATTTGGTTATATTCATTCTATTCAATATTCGGGTTTACTAATCTTTTTATCTCTGTTTAATTTAGTGGTTAACCTATACATTGTCTTTTTTTATTCTTTACATTCTACCGGGCTGTGATTCAAATATGCTATTTTAATGTGGAAAATGGTGGCCTAGTTTTTCTTCAGAAATGTGTTTTTATTTCCATGTGTTCTTCAGTTTTTAACTTGGTTCCAATATTTGGGAAATATCACATTTGAGGTGTCTGTAGTCATGTTATTTTTGTGCTTCTTCCATTTTCACTTGGAGGAAGGTGGACAGCACACAGACTTGACATTCTTGTGATCAATCAGTATCTGAAGAGACCACTTTTTTTCAGTTTGATTACTTCTCTGGCTTATTCTCTTGATTTACTTTAGCTTTCATCAAGTGCTTATATATTTTTAAACTGTATTCAACATTTTTATGATTCCTGTAACTTCTTGAGAACTTTTACTGTCTACACTAAAATACGTAAAAATATGTAGCCTTTTCTTTTGAAAGCAAAAATATCCACAGTGTACACATGCGTAGAGTATTTCATAGGCATTGGGCAGCACACAACCACATCCTATGAGATATTCCGTTTCTTCATTCAGAACATCTCTCTCAAATACGTAGTAATAGTCACTTGTAAAGGGTAGTTCTTTTGATACCTAAAATTTTGTTTGATGTGCCTTTTTCAAAATGTATACTTAACTACAGTGGACAGAACTGACCTAGATACAAACAGAACTACTGTTTCTGTAAAACATCAAGTTGATAGAATGACTTATCTTATTTCAAGTCTTTTGACTCTAGTCACTGTGCTTCCTTTGAGTATGACCTTGACCTCACAAAAATAATTTGTGGAATCTTCTGTTTATTTTATAAATTAATTTAAAGGAGCAAAATTTGTGTATGGCTAAATATTACTTGTTGAGTACAATTTAGAATTTCTACTGTCATTTTAGTGTCCTAGAAGACATGACCTGTTGAATTTCTGCTCTCATAAAGTGAATGATATTGTTAGGCCTAAAGCCTTGCCATTTATTTTCCCCCTCTGTCATACAGTGTTTATCTTTGCTTCACCGCTGAAAAATTTTATTAATTTTTCTCTCTTGCAAGTAGTCAAACTTTATAATAAAGTTATTTATCATTCCTTGTGTTTATTTAGTTACTGTATGTTAAACATTTGATTTCTGATGGTCTTAATGTCATTTAATATAATTGTAAATATTTCAATTTGTCATTATTAACAAATTTCTGTATTATATGTTTTAGACTCTTAGCTATTAAGTATACGTGGGTAGATGACTTAGAATAGTTTCTAAAACATTGTAGGGGCTACTAAGTACTAATCACCCTGATTCATTAAACTTTTATTCGTTGTACTATTCTTTATTTACTAAATTATTTTGTAATGTTATTTAAATTTATTCTTTTCTTTTGTAAATATTTGTGAAAAAGACGGGGTAGGCTAATGTGTCATTTTGATAAAACTTCATGTCAAATGGTATGCTTCATTGTTTTCTTTTACATATAATAGCTTTTTTGAGTCAGTCAATACATGCAAGTATGAAGTATAAAAATTATAGTCTCAATCCTTTAGCAGAGGAAAATCTTGGATATTTATTGACTGTCACAAAGTTACATTATCCCACAAAATACATAAAACTCACAAAGCTACATTATCTCACATAAGAGGCATGTCAGCTGCCTAGATCTGGAAACATGGATTTTCACAATTTAGAAGTAAATAACTTGATAAGCCCAATTTAACAAATGAAGCTCAAGAAGTGGAAGATATGAGACCTATAATAAAAGAGTAAATTATTTTAAAAATCTTACCACAAAGAAAAATCAGAGTCAAATATTTTAACTGTTAAATTATACAAAACATTTAGTAAAAATACCAATCCTTTACAAATACACAGCATACATAGATAAGAGATAAACAACCCCTAATTAGTTTATAAGGCCAATATTACTATACCAAAGCCAGACAAACCCATCATGTGTTAGGAATAATATGGATACATACGGCTGATAAATAAAGACACATAATTCTCAAAAAGTACCAGTAAATTAAATACAGAAACACATAAAAGTAGTTATACACCATGGCCAAGTACAATCTTTTTACAAATGAAATGGCTTAATAGCTAAAAACCAAAAATTTAATACACAACATTGATAAACTGAAGAACATAAAATGATCTTTTCAATAGACACAGAAATGCTTGTGATACAAACAACACTGATTCATTATGAAATCCTTAAATACTAGGAAGAAAAAACTTACTAGAACTACTAAAAAGGATTCATAATAATTTCCCACCAATATTACACTTGCTAATGAAACACTAGGCGCTTTCCCTCACAGTCTGGGAAACAGATAAGCATGGCTACTTTTGCTACTCTACTAAATTGAACTAAAGGTGTTAGGCAGAGAAATTATACAATAAAAACAAATAAAACAATTCTAAATTTATAAAATAAACTCTTTTATTGTAAATGGCATCAACTTATATGCAAGAATTTTTAAAGGGTTTACAAAAATCAACTGGAACTAATAAATGAGTTCAGCAAGTCACAAGATACAAGATAAATGCACAATATTATATTGCACTTTTCTACACTAACTAGGAGCAATCTGTAAATAAAATTAGAAAAAATAATTCTACTCATTAGCTCAATGTGTAGTGGCTTAAAATTCCAAATATGTATTATGTCATATTTTCTGTTGGCCACAAATACTGACACAGCTTAGTTGAATGGGTCTACCACAATGCCCTCATGTGTCCGGAATTGGTGGGTTCTTGGTCTCACTGACTTCAGGAATGAAGCCGCGGACCCTCATGGTGAGTGTTACAGTTCTTAAAGGCGGCATGCCTGGAGTTTTTTCCTTCTGATGTTCGCATGTATTTGAAGTTTCTTCCTTCTGGTGGGTTCGTGGTCTTGCTGGCTCAAGAGTGAAGCTGCAGACCTTTGTGGTGAGTGTTACAGCTCATAAAGGCAGTGTGGACCCAAAGAGTGAGCAGCAGCAGGATTTATTGCAAAGAGCAAAAGAACAAAGCTTCCACAGTGTGGAAGGTGACCCGAGACGGTTGCCACTGCTGGCTCAGGCAGCCTGCTTTTATTCTTTTATCTAGCCCCACCCACATCCTGCTGATTAGTCCATTTTACAGAGAGCCAATTGGTCTATTTTACAGAGAGCGGATTGATCCATTTTGGCAGGGTGCTGATTGGTGCATTTACAATCCCTGAGCTAGACACAAAAGATCACCATGTCCCCACTAGATTAGCTAGATACAGAGTGTCAATTGGTGTATTTACAAACCCTGAGCTAGACACAGGCTGCTGATTGGTGTGTTTACAAACCTGGAGCTAGATACAGGGGGTCGATTGGTGTATTTACAATCCCTTAGCTAGACATAAAGGTTCTGCAAGTCCCCACCAGACTCAGGAGCCCAGCTGGCTTCACCCAGTGGATCCCGCATCAGGGCCGCAGGTGGAGCTTCCTGCCAGTCACACGCTGTTCGCCCGCACTCCTCAGCACTTGGGTTGTCGATGGGACTGGGCGCCATGGAGCAGGGGGTGGAGTTCGTCGGGGAGGCTCGGGTGCACAGAAACCCATGACGAGGGGGAGGCTCAAGCATGGCGGGCTGCAGGTCCCGAGCCCTGCCTGGCCGGGAGGCAGCTAAGGCCTGGTGAGAAGTCGAGCACAGCAGCTGCTGGCCCAGGTGCTCAGCCCCTCACTGCCTGGGGCTGGTGAGGCCAGCTGGGCACTCCGAGTGTGGGGCCTACCGAGCCTACACCCACCCGGAACTCGCGCTGGCCCGCAATCACCGAGCGCAGCCCCAGTTCCCGCCTGTGCATCTCCCTTCACACCTCCCGGCAAGCTAAGGGAGACGGCTCCGGCCTTGGCCAGCCCAGAAAGGGGCGCCCACAGTGCAGCGGTGGGCTGAAGGGCTCCTCAAGGACAGCCAGAGTGGGCGTCAAGGCCAAGGAGGCACCAAGAGTGAGCGAGGGCTGTGAGGGCTGCCAGCATGCTGTTACCTGTCACTCATGAGACTGAAGCTGTGTCTCAACTGAAGCTTGACTGGGAAGGATGCACTTCTGAGCTCAATCTGGTTAGTTGTGGCATTATTGTTTGGACTGAGGTCTTAGTTTCTTCCTGTCTTTGGTCAGGGCACTCTCTCTATTCTCTGTCACACAAGCCTGTAAAAAGGAAAGCTCATAACATCGAAGCTCACTTCTCCAGAGCAAAGTATGCGACAGAGAGAGAGAAAGACAGGAAAAAAGGAAGGAAACAATAACACAAGGGAGAGAAAGTAAGAGGCAAGTGACAATCTTTTCATAATTAAATATTGGAAGTGACATTCCCTATTTTCAAACGTATTCTACTGACATGAAGTGAGTCACTAACCACTTACTATTTACACATGGGTATGTAGAGTTGGAAATAAAAATTATTATGAGCCATCATGAAGGCTGTTCACTACTTATGCCAAGGTGAGACATATGGGCCTGATTCTAAATAAAATGAGAAGGTATTACAATGTGTATTGTTGTTGTTATTGTTGTTGTTCTGGCCAAAGAATAACAACATCTAAATTTTATTCAATTTCAATGTTTTCATGGTGGATTTTGAAAAATAAATTCAAGAGTGGACATGACTTTCTTAAGATTCAAGTTATAAAACCCAGGCATGTTTGAGAGGTATTCAAGCTATGTCTCATCCCTTGTAGTTTCTTTCTCTAAGTTTACACAGTAGCTGTGTTTAATATCAACCCTGAAGAGTCGTGGGTATCATTTTGTACACATCTTATGAGATCCCTTGGAGCTGGATGCCACCATAATCCCCACTGTGCAGGATGTGAGACCATGGAGCCCCTGAGAGGCACAATGACATACTTGGGATCGCAGAATTAATACATTAAACATAAAGACCTTAACTCAGCTTGTATCCTCAAACCGGTGGCTCTGTCTGCATTCCATTTCCTCAGGGACTGGTGCAGGAGGTGCTGTAATTGCATAATTGTGCGCAAGTAATCAGATGACTTGGGAGAGAATGGTGAGCAGTCAGCAGTGCAGAAAAGCCTTTGAGTAGGTCTTATTGAAGTAAGGTAGGTCTTATTGAAAGAAGAATGATACCTTCAAGAAGTGACCTCATTTCTTTGGTGAAAGGGCCTAACAGTACTAAGGACTCTGGTAACCAAAAACTCACATTCTAAAGAGAATCCACTATACAGCTCTGTTAGGCAGAATCTCTCAGGAGAGAAAGATGTTCTGCTGTATAACACCTTTCTGAGGCTCTTTCTTGTGAGGTTCTGTTCCTCACAAGTGACATCTTCTAGTTATGTCTTCACACGGCAGAAGGGCCAAGAATATTCCTTTCAACCTCCTTCACATGGGCACTATTATTTTTTCGTTAGCATGCAGCCCTCCTGAGTTAATAACTTTCTCAAACGTCCCATAACTAATAGTATCACACTGAATCCACAAGTGGATTAAGTTTTTAAATATGAATGTGGAGAGTGAGGAACACAAATATCCAGACCACAGCAAAAAGTTAATAAGCAATAACAATTGCACTGGTGAGTTCTATTAATACTTGGGAAGTGGCAACTTGATGTTTCTATCACAAAGGTTAAAAAATGGTTTATCCTTGACCGGTCATGATGGCTCAAGCCTGTAATCCCAGCACTTTGGAAAGTCAAGGAGGGTGGATCACAGGGTCAGGAGATCGAGACTGTCCTGCCTAATAAGGTGAAACCCAGTCCCTACTAAAAATACAAAAAATTTGCCAGGTGTGGTGGCGGGCTCCTGTAGTCCCAGCTACTCAGGAGGCTGAGCAAGGAAAAAGGTATGAACCCAGGAGGTGGAGCTTGCAGTGAGCTGAGATCACACCACTGCACTCCAGCCTGGGCGACAGAGCAAGACTCCATCAAAAAAAAAAAAAAATTTAAAACGCATAACAAATTAAGGTCCAATTAAAGGTAAATATATATAGCAAAAAAAAAAAATCAAGCTCTGATAAGGTTAATTATAACAGATTGTGCCAGAATTTTGAGATTTCTGGGGATGGACAGAGCCCAAGAGTTTCCTTCTATAAAAATTTCTGTGAAGTTTCTTACGCTCTTACTCCGTTTGAACGTTGATAAATTGGTTTTCTCTGTTTTATTATTGAAGAAATTCATGAGAAAGAAGGCCTATTTATGCATGATTCTTAAACAATTATGGAGTCAGTGGTGTCTGCTGAGGAAAGGCACAGAATCTCACACCCACAGAAGCATGATGTTCTGTCAGATAGGAGACTTCTTCCAGAGCCAGATCTGCATCTTTCAAATGGAATTAGAGGTTTCCACAGGCATACGTTACTCTGAAGCCCTGTCAGAGGCTTAGCACTGAGAATTTGACCAAAGAAGGTGACTAATAAACATGTGACCTGGTACTCTGATCTACAGTGATTCTACCTTCTCAAATAGCTCTTCCCTGGCTCTGGAATCTTTTCTGGATTCATCTACCAGAAACAAATACACTGAAAGACTGAGAAGAAGCTTTTATTCTCACTGTGAGTCTTGCCCTGCCTCACCATCTTCTCTAGAAGTGGAATATTCTAACTATTTCTGAGAGACTTCATCTCAGGTATTTTTCTCTGACATCATAATTGAGAAGAGAAACGAGCAAGAGTGAGACTACCTTGAAGGCTTGTCTAGGGTTCTTATGCAATCTATGTCTCTGATTTATGTCAATATTGACAAATATAGATTCATCTCTAGATGGTAGAAAAACAGAAGGAGGAGCCTCTGCTCACAGAGAAAATAAAAGATGAACTCAATGTTTTGTAGATCCAGCTTAATCTAAACCATGGGGCATTTAATCTTTTTAGAAAAAAAACAAAGCAATAGGGTTTCTTGTTTTTGTTTTTGCTTTTCTGTTGTTGTTTTTTTTCCCCCTGAAGCAACTTAACTATGGCCTCAGACACCTGGGCACTGAGAACGCATGCTCCTCACTAGAATTTCATTAATACATTGCAGAGAAATGGGATAATTTCAAAGGATTCTTTTTTTTTTTTTTTTTGAGATGGAGTCTTCCTCTGTCATCCAAGATGGAGTGCAGTGGCATGATCTCAGCTCACAGCAACCTTGGCCTCTCAGGTTGAAGCAATTCTCCTGCCTCAGCCTCCCAAGTAGCTGGGACTACAGGCCTGTGCCACCACGCCTGGCTAATTTTTGTATCTTTAGTACAGACTGTGTTCCACCATGTTGGCCAGATGGTCTCGATCTCCTGACGTCATTATCCACTGGCCTTGGTCACCCAAAGTGCTGGGATTACAGGTGTGAGCCACCGTGCCCAGCCCAGAGGATTCTTAAGGGTGATATGAGGCATGAAATGGAAAAAATAAACCTAGTCTTTGCCCTTCCATCTGGTCTAACTAATCCTACTCTTATCCTATCCCAAAATTATTGCCAGACTCTTTTCTGGAGTGTGCCAGGGGTAATTCAGAAAGAAAAGAGATTATTCCGGCCTATCCATTTCCCATAGCTCCTGAGGTCTAAGTCGTTCACTCCCCAGGTTTCAGGTTGTTGCTCCCCTTCTACATCCTCAGGATTAATGTGATCCATTCCAATACTTATAATTGTACTTTTATCTGATTCCCTCCTATTTTATTTTATTGTAGACATTTTATGTAGTAGAGTCAGTTGTAATAGAGACAAGAATGTTTATATACAACATAATCAGAACTAAATTGGAGTTCCACAACCCCCTTTTTGACTGGGCTGCTACTCAGAAATCATACAAACCAGGTTGCCTGGAGGTTGCAGTTAGGAGAAAACACATCTTGCCCAGGAATGTCAGTGTGGAACCTCAAATTTAGAAAATAGATTCCTATAGCCACAATCATTTTGCAACTCTTCTGCAGAGTTAAAAGAACGCCAGTATCTAACAGAAAATCTTGAGCTTGCAGAATAACAGACAAGAAAAAAAACAAAACTTAACTTGCCAAAACACTGAAAGTTCCTCAACTTATGAAATAAACAAACTGGCTTAAATTGGTGGAATCAATGTGGCCAAATGGTGTTTCGGCAGAATGACCTTGCTGAGGTCACAGCCTGAATTTTCACTACGTGTTTCATCAAAACTCCCCTTCAGTTTGCACATGAGATCCATGAGGAGGCAACAAGAGATCAGTCCTCTTGCCTGAGAATTTTCCACTTTCCCTTTCCTTCCACTAATCACAGACTAATCTCAGAATTCATCCCATAAGTCTTTTTAAATAATATTATTACCATAAAGCCAACACAGAGAGACAGATTTGAGCTTGAGAGTCACGTTTCAATATAAAATTGCTTTCTCTTAAAAACCTGGTGTCATAGTACTGGCTTCTAGCACTTCAAGAAGTGAGCTCCTTTTACTCAATAACAATGTTATCTATATCTTAGAGGCAGTCAACAGGAGATAATCTCTTCTGGGACCAAAGAAGGTGACTAATAAACCATTTAATCAACAAATTAGCTAACCAAGAGCTGTGGACCCAGATGAGGAAAATAAGTTAAAATGAAACTACTGGCTCATTTTAATAGATTTGGTGATAAAAGCAAAAAAAAAAAAAAAAAGAGAGAGAGAGAGAATTTAATGGTCTCAAATACCTAAAAGATGACATGGATTAGATTCAAATAACACATAATGTGGCTGGAGTCAGCTGATCTTTATGCTGAAGGTGTCAACAGTAGTGACCAATACTTCAAGTAATGGGTCAAAAGTCTAAGGCAGTTATTCTGCCAGAAATGTTCTGGTACTTCCCCAATCATGGGACACGTAGATCAACTTTCACCAAGAACCACCAACCTGGCATGCAGCGATGACCTCTGCAGTAGACATGGATTTAGGCTTGATAGTTGTTCATCTCTTTGGAGACATAACCCTAATTGTGAACTTCTAAATGAATTGCCTGACAGTTAGATCAGCAGCTAAGACAAATTTCAGTTTGCAAACCCAAAGAAGATGTTCTTAATTAGACAGTTAATCATTTTCAATGTGGAAGCCTAAACACGTAGAATGTGGCAATAACCCAGAACTCTCAGTTCTGACAGTTGAATGAAGTAATCACCCCTGAATCAGGTTCTTCATTGGCTGACAATGAGATCAAACATCTACACCAGCCCAGTGAACACCAGGAGGTGTCATCTTCCCTGGCCCATTAGTGAACCAGGAACAGATAATTAGAAAATATTCAGTAAATTGGAGAGTCCCACAGAGTCAGAAAATTTGCTTGAGATAGTGGAGGGTGGCATAAAATTTCTACCAAATATGAATTTTAATTTTTACTTTAGTGCGGTTTGTATTTTAGTCTAATTTACTTCTAGAATATGTTATTTCTATTTACCAAGTGGCCTCCTGAGGTCTTTCATAGAGTTCAAATCGACCCATCTCAAAACAGAAAGATCAAGCTAACGACCTCCCACAGGGGTCAGAATTCAGTTACACAGCTCTGTAGCAAGCTCATTGTTGACTTACAAAGTAGTGTAACCAATAGCAATGTCATGGTGGCCATAACTCCAACATCCCAAAAAGCACCTCAAGATAGAGGCTGACTTCATTTATCAGAGGATTCAAATGGCAAAATCAAGCTTTACTAGATTACTGGATTACTGGAAGAAGTGAGCAATGTGAATCTGTAATATAGTTTCACTAAACTTTAATAGGACAGCAAGACTCTAGATATTTTAGCCCTCTCAAAATATGAATCTTCTGATCCTTTCATCTGGAATCTGTATGTGTGCCATAAAGTCCTAACTCTGCTTTTGCCTATACTTTCTGCTCATGCAGAGATTAAAAGACAAACAGATGGGAGCTTAGGGTTTTAGTGTTTTTCCTGAGCATCTGTCTAGCCTACAGCATCGCCATTTTTTTCTAGATTCCAAGGAGTACTATCACAATCCTAATTCTCAGTGTCTTGTTACCGAGTATTTCCTCCTACGATTGTCAGCATGAATAATTTTGACCCCACTGATAGTATTTGCCTCTGGTGAACTGGGTAGTTCATTTTCATTAAATGCTTCAATGAGCACTAAGCTATTAATTTAAGATTTCTTTGTTTTTTATAAAGTAATTCTGCTGTTTCCCTCAGAGCTCAACTTTCACTAAGTCTCATAAATTTTATTATGTTTTGTCTAAATTTCTGTTTATCTTAAAATATTTTCTGACACTATTTGCAAATTTTTTATCCATTAATTATTTAGGAGTGTGTCATTTAATGTACACGTTTGCATTTCCCAATTTTATTGCTTTTTTGGTCTCTAATTTTCTCCTTTGTGATTAGAAAACATTCATTTCATTATTTTGATGTTTCAATTTTATTGACGTTTGTTTTATGATGCGGCATATTCTCCATTCTAGAGAATGTTCTATGTGCACTTGGGAAGAATATATATTCTGATTTGGGGTGAAGAGTTCTGCATATGTCTCTAGTTTTATTTGGTTTATGTTATTCATGTCTTCTATTTCCTTGTTTCTCTTATGTCTAGTTCCTCTACCCAATAGTGTAAGTAGGGAAGTAAAGCTTGCAATTATTATTGCTGCAACTATTGTTGCAACTATTTCTGCCTTTATTTCTGTTAGTTTAGTTTCATGTATTTCTGTGAACTTTTGTTACATTCATATATGTTAATTTATTTTCCTCATGAATTTACCCTTGTTATTATAATCTATCTTCATCCCTAGTGATAGTATTTTCTGTCTTAAAGTATATCCTAATTTTTTAATTTTTGGTTTTTCTGAGTGCTTCATAAGTGTATACATTTATGAAGTATATGGAATATTTTGATACAGGTATACAATGTGTAATAATGACATCAGAGTTAATGGGGTATTCATCAACTCAAGTATTTATTTTGGATTTCAAATAACCAACTTATACAATTTCTGTTATTTTAAAATGTACAGTTAAATTATATTAACTAGAGTCACCTTGTGCTGTCAAATGCTAGAACTGATTCATTCTTTCTAACTACATGTTCGTACCCATTAACCATTCCCACCTCCCCACCTCCCCACCCTCAACCTTCTACTACTTCTCTCAGCCTCTGGTGACCATCATTCTACTCTTTATCTCCATTAATTCTTTTGTTTCCATTTGTAGCTTTAACAAATAAGTGAGAACATGTGAAGTTTGTCTTTCTATACCTGGCTTATTTCACTTAATATAATGACATTCAGTTTATCCCACTTTGTTACAAATGACAGAATCTCATTCATTTTTATGGCTGAACAGTACCACACTTTGTATATGTACCACTTTTTTGTTTATTCATCTGTTGATAAACACCTATGTTACTTTGAAATCTTGGCTATTGTGAATAGTGTTGCAATAAACAGAGGAGTACAGTTATCATTTTGATACACAGATTTTTCTCTCATTTGGATATCTACCTAACAGTGAAATTGCTGGATTGTATAGTGCCTCTATTTTTAGTTTTCTGAGGAACCTTCAAGCTGTTCTCCATAGAGGTTCCACCAACTTACATTCCCACCAACAGCATATGATGGTTCCCTCTTCTCCACATGCTTGTCAGTATTTGTCATTGCCTTTTACATAAAACCCACTTTAACTGGGGTGAGGTAATAGCTCATTGTAATTTTGATTTGCATTTCTCTGATGATTCATGATGTTGATCATCTTTTCGTATACCTATTTGCCATTTGTGTGTCTTTATTGGAGTAATGTCTGCTTACATATTTTGCCTATTTTTAAAAATAGGATTATCCGATTTTATTTTCTATAGAGTTATTTGGGCTTCTTCTATGTTTTGTAACAAATCCATTTTCAGATAGGTAGTTTGAAAATATTTTCTTTCATTCCGTGGGTTGTTTATTCACTTTGTTGATTCCTTTCTGTGCTGTGCAAAATTTTATAACTTGGTGTGATAACAATTTTCCATTTTGCTTTGATTGCCTGTGCTTGTGAGATATTACTCAAGAAACCTTTGTTTAATCCAAGGTTTTTTAGAGTTTCCCCAATGTTTTCTTTCAGAAGTTTTATAGTGTGCGGTTTTACATTTACATATTTAATCCATTTTGATTTAATTTTTGCATGTGGCAAAAGATAGAGGTCTAGTTTTATTCTTCTGCATATAGATATCCAGATTTACCAGCACTGTTTATTGAAGAGACTGATTTTTTATTCTTAATGTATTTTCTTGGTGCCTATGTAAAAAATGAGTTAACTGTAGATGGATGGTTTTGGTTCTGAGTTCTCTATTCTGCTCCATTTTTCTGTGTGTCTGTTTTTATGCCAGTACTATGATGTTTTGGTTACTATAGGTCAGTAGTATAATTTTATGTAATATATGTAACGTAATAATGTATGTTATGTAATGGGATTCCTCCAGTTTTATTCTTTTTGCTCAGGATAGCTTTGGCTATTCTAGGTCTTTTGTGATTTACAGAAATTTAAGACTTTTTTGGAGCTGTTCTATCTATTTATGTGAGGAATGTCAATGGTATTTTTACAGAAATTTCATTGAATCTGTAGCATGGACATTTTAATATTGATTCTTCCAATCCATAAACACAGAACACTCACTAATAAAATCTGCAAATGGGTAGTTTGACTTCCTCTTTTCTTATTTGAATGCCTTTTATTATTTTCTCTTGTCTGATTACTCTGGCGAGGACTTTCAATACTATGTTGAACAGGGATGGTAAGAGATGGCATCTTTGTCTTGTGCCAGTTTCCAAGGAAAACGCTTCCAGTTTCACCCATTCAGTATAATGTTAACTGTGGGTTTGTCATAGGAGGCTTTTATTATTTCAAGGCATGTTTCCTCAATACCTAGTATATGGAGAGTTTTAACATAAAGGAGTTTTGAATTTTAATAAAAGCTCTTTCTGCATCTATTAGGATAATCATGAGGTTTTTGTCTTTAGTTCTGTTTGTGTTATGGATCACATTTATTAATTTCCATATGTTGAACCAACCTTGCATCCCAGGGAAAAAGCTTACTTGATTGTGGTGGATAGGCTTTTTGGTGTGCTGCTGGACTTCGTTTGCCAGTATTTTATGGAGAATTTTTGCATCAATGTTCATCAAAGATATGAAATTTTTCTTTCTTTTGCTTTTCTTCCAGGTTTTGGTATCAGAAGGCTGCTGGCCTCATAGGATGAATGAGGAAGAAGATGCTCCTCCTCAAATTTTTGGGAGTTTCAGTAGGAATGGTACCAAATGCTTCTTTGCATATCTTATGGAATTTGGCTGGGAATTCATCTTTTCCTGGGCTTTTTAAAGTTGATAGTCTATTTATAACTGATTCAATTTTGGAGCATGTTATTTGTCTGTTCAGGGATTCAATTTCTTCCTGGTTCAGTCTTGGAAAGATGTACCTGTCCAGGAATTTATCTATTTGTTCTAGGTGTTCTAGTTTTTTTGCATAAATGTGTTCATAATATTCTCTGATGTTTATTTGTATTTCTGAGGAGTCATTGGTAATATCCCCTTTGTTGTTTCTGATTGTCTTCATTTGGACCTTCTCTCTTTTCCTCTATATTATTCTAGCTAGTAGTCCACCTTTAAAACAAATCCTACTCCTAGATTCATTAATCTTTTAGTTTTTTGTGTGTGTCCTAATCTCAGTTTATCTCTGATTTTGGTTATTTCTGTCTTCTTCTAGCTTTGGAGTTGGATAGCTCTTCATTCTCTAGATCTTTTAGTTGTGATGTTCAGTGGTTAAATTGAGATCTTTATTACATTTTGTGGTGGGTGTTTAGCACCATCAGTTTTTTTCTCAACACTGAGTTAGTTGTGTCTCCGGAATTCTGGTAGGTTGTGTCTTTGTTCTCATTAGTTTCAAATAACTTTTTGATTGATGCCTTAATTTCATTATTCACACAGAAGTCGTTCAGGAGTGAGTTATTTAATTTTTATGTAATCATACAGTATTGAGTCTTAGTTTTCTCAACTTTTACCTCCAATTTTATTGTACTCTGGTCTGGGAGAGTGGTTGTCATAATTTGAATTCTTTTATATTTGCTGAGGACAGTTTTGTGTCTGATTATGTGGTTGATTTTAGAGTATGTGCCATGTGGCAATGAGAATGTGTATGTTGATGTTTTTGGTGGAGAGTTCTGAAGGTGTCTATTACATCCATTTGGTCCAGCGCCGCATTCAGATCTTGAATATCTTATTAATTTTCTGCCTTAATAATCTAATATTGTAAATGGGTTGTTGAAGTCTCTCACTATAATTTTGTAGGAATCTAAGTCTTTTTGAAGACCTCTAAGAATTTGTTTTATGAATTTGGGTGCTCCTGAGTTGGGTGTGTGTATATTTAAAATGTATATATTTAAATAAGAATACATATATTCTTGTTGAATTTAACCCTTTAGCATTTTGTAATGCCTTTTTTGCCTTTTTAAATCTTTGTTGTTTTAAAGTCTGTTTTGTCTAAAATTAGGGTTGCAACCCATTCTTTCTTCTGTTTTCCATTTGCTTGGTAGATTTTTAATCCCTTCATTTTGAGCCTATGAAAGTCATTGCATGTGAAATGTGTCTTGAGGACAGCATATCATTGGTTCTTTGTTCTTTATCCAGTTTTCCACTCTATGCCTTTTAATTGGAACTTTCAGCCCATTTACATTCATAGTCAGTATTGACATGTGTGCATTTGATGCTGTCATTATAATGGTAGCTGGTTATTAGGCAGACTTTTTTGTGTGTCACTTGTCTGTATACTTCAGTGTGTATTTTTGGTGGCTAATAATTTTTTTTCACCTATATTTAGTTCTTCCTTTAGGAGCTCTTGTAAGGCATGTCTTGTAATAATGAATTTCCTCAGCATTTGCCTGTTTAAAAAGAACTTTATTTCTCCTTCACTTATGAAGCTTAGTTTGGCCAAATATGAGATTCTTGATTGGAATTTACTTTCTTCATGGATGTTAAATATTGGTATTAGTCTCTTCTGGCTTGTAGGATTTCTGCTGGGAGGTGTACTTTTACACTGATGATCTTTCCTTTGTGGTTGAGCTCCCTTTCTTCTCTCACTGTCTTTGACATTTTTTCTATTATTTCAGGCTTGAAGAATCTGGTAACTATGTGTTTTGGTGATTATTGTATTGTGAAGTATCTTACTATAGTTCTCTGCATTTCCTGAATTTGAATGCTGGCCTCTGTAGCCAGCATTCCCCAGGTTGGGGAAGTTCTCATGAATGATATCCTAAAATATGTTTTTCAAATTGCTTCCATTCTCCCCATCTTTCATAAACACCAGTGGGTCATACATTTGGTCTCTTTATATAATTTACATTTCTCAGAGGCTTGGGGGTTTTATTATTCTTTTTTATTTTTGTCTGAATGTCTTACTTCACATAAACAGTCTTCAAACTCTGAGATTCTTCCTTAGCTTTGTCTATTCTACAATTAATAGTTGTGAATTTGTTATAAAAAATTTAGTGCGATTTTTTAGCTCTCTCAGGTTAGTTATGCTCTTAATACTGGCTATTTTGTCTGTCAGCTCCTGTATCATTTTATTATGATTCTTAAAGTTTTTCAATTGAGTTCCAAGGTACTTCTGCATTTTAATGATCTTTACTTCTATTCATATTCTGAATTCAATTTCTGTAGTTTTAGCCATCTTGGACTGGTTAATAACCTTACTGGGGAGGTATTGTGGCCATTTGGAGGAAAAGAGGAACTCTGACTTTTTGAGTTATCAGAGTTTTTGTGCTTGTTCTTTCTTATCTTTCTGGGGTGATATTTATTTAATCTTTGAAGGTGTCAACTTTTGGATTTTTCCTTTTATTCTGCTTGATGACCTTAGGGGTTTAATTATGTTATAAGCTTGGCTCACTCAAGTGGTTTTGCATGTATTCATGCAGGCAATGGTGGCTGCTCAGGGCTGAAGAGAGTATGCTGTTTTGTGTGCTTAGTTGTACTCAAATGGCAGTGTTGGCAAAGGGGAAGGGTGCTGGTGTGGTGGGGCTGGTGGGCTCTGTTTCCCCCAAGACTCTGTCTGCAATGGTGGTATAGCACGGGTGGAGGCCTGGAGTACACTCCTACCAACGGAAGTGCCACGGCAGAATGCATATACACATGTGCACTGACAGGGCAGGGAAACCAAGACCCTTCCATGCACGTACACACTCACACACACACACACCAGCATAGTGATATGTGGGGTGACAATGGGCCTTGGGCGGAAGCTGCAGTGAGGAAAGGCAGCAGGCAGTCTGAGGCCCGGATGGGGTCACCCCACTGGAGCTGTCTACTGGTCAGACATGATCTGCCAGTTCAGGATCTATGCTGCAGGCCCCCAAGGCACTCAAGGCTGCACTGCAAGCATGCATGGTCAAACTGGGGCCACAGGAGAGGCCAGCACACCAACGCATGCTCAGGTCAAAACAGCCCCATCTGATGGGCCACCACCCTGCAGACTTTTTGTCCAAAATTTCCCCTAGGGCTAACGTCTCTTATGGGAGCAAGCTAAGTTTATGGGTATGAGCATCCCTGGACATACTTCACTACAGATGTTCCCACAATAAACTCTCTTGGCTCTGCAATGGCTGGTGTGCTGCTCCTATCACTTTTCTAAGCAGCCCTTCCTTTCAACTCATTTTCCATGGTGGCCAGAGGGTCTCTGCCACTGGGATTCCAGAGGCCAGTCAGGAAAGCAGGTAGCTCCTTGCCAGTTAAACTCACCTGTTTCTCTCAGAGTCATGCGGGGCCAGAAATTAGTTCCACTATAGCCCTGTTCAGGGTTCCCAGCTTCTGAATCTTAAGTTCAGCTTTTGTGTCTTTCTTCCATCCACTATCAGTACCTGCCCTCTGTTGAGAGTGTGCCAGTCATCCTGGTCCCTTGCTGTCAGCTGTTCCACCTTGGTTTGTCTGTTCAGCCATCTTGCTCAAATCCACAAAGTCTTATAAATCAATAATAAATAGACAATTGACTACTTGAAAAATGTGCAAAGAACTTGAATTAAAAATTTCTACAGATAAAAAGCAAAATTTGTCATTAAATTTAAACTATATGACATTATTAGTTTAGAGAAATGCAAATCAAAGGCTCAATGAAATACTAGAAGAGCTGTAAAAGGCAATAAAAAAGATTGCCAAAGATATCAAATATATGAAAGCCTCACACATTGTATGTGGGAGTGTAAAAAACAACTGCTTTAAAGAACAATTTGGCAATTACTCAAAATGTTATAAATAGTATCACCATATGACTCAGACATTTTACTCTCTGTTATGCACTCAAAAGAAATGAAAACCTATGAATACACAAAGAATCAGATGTAAATGATCAAAGCAGATTATTTATAATAGCCCAAAGGGGATAAAACGAAAATATTCATCAAATAATAACAGAAAAAATAGTGTGTGGTGTGTCCATACAATAAAATACTATTTGCCAAACAAAGAAAATGAAGTAATAATACCGCCTATGTCAGGAAAAAAACCTCAAAATTACCAAAATAAGTAAAATAAACCAAACCCAAAAGAGCAGATAATTTACGATTTCACTTAAAATAACTTTTAATAAAAGGCTTATATATAAACACAGGCTAATGATTGCCTATGACCAGGGTAATGAAATCAATAAGTACAAAAGAGATTAATTACTTTTTCCATAGTGATAAGGTTATTTCAAAATTAGATTGTGGTTATGGTTGTCTGTAAGTATATTTTAAAAACTTGGAATTGTACATTTAAAACATTTGATGGTTTTGTTATAAAATTATATCCCTCTAAAATGTTTCCAAATGAAACATCCCAAAAATAGAATGTTCTACTGTTGACTTTTGGAGAACGAATTCACAGACTCTAAAACCAAACCCATTTATTATTCTTCTCAATGCATATTAAATAAAGAGGAAAAGACAAAGATAAAATGTTCATGGCAAATAGTTATAAGAAAAAAATTACATTTGTAAAATGTATTAGTAGACATAAATTACCTAGTTAGATTTACCAGGCCAGAAATGTAAATTAAATAATAGTACATTATTGAAGACACTCTGAGTCACAGATTATTAGAAACTTGTAATGATGTCATCATAGGGTTAAAATATCCCTTATCAAAAATGACTCAGAGAAAAAATGTTAAATAAAGTGTGTTAGTGGCACCCCTGTCCACAGTTGCAGGTACTTTTAGTGTATGGCCAATTAGAAGGCTGCTCTTTTGTCCCTCATTTGTAACCAATTTCAACACTCAAATCCAACATTGAACTCCTAAATTTATTGATAAGACATGTGAGAAGATGTTTGACTTACTGTAAAACATGGCTAATATACAGTGTGTGAAAGTTTCCAAAAATTCTTAAATTATATATTTAAAAGATATTATGAAAATAAAAAATCTTAGAAAACATAGGGAGAATTATAAACTAACATTTATCATACATACCCTTCACAAGGCTTCAGCAATTCTCATATTTTTGTCTTTCATTTTTAACTATCAACTTCAATTATTCTGGTAATATTTTAAAGTAAGTATATTATGTTGTCAGTTTGTAGAAATTTGATTACCTATATCTAAGAAATAAAGAGAAAAATAAAAATAGTACTACAAAATCTAATTAAATACAAATATTCTCTAATATTGTACTAAACAGTTTCTTGATTTTTTACGTGCAAAACAGTAGAACATAGCAACCACCAAGACTTTACGAGAAATAAAAATTTAAGTCTCATATTTATCCTGGAGACTCAAAGTGACTATAAATAAATATATCTTTAGTTAATAGAGCTTAAAAATAAAATATTACTAAAAACACATTTTGAAGATGGCTGACACCTTTATTACTAGACATGGGGCATGTGTTGTAAATAATTAGTTTAAAAGTCCATAGAAAAGCGATTTTCAACCAAAAAGTCTATAGAAAACAAAAAATTTTGTTTTTTCTGAACTCAGGATATGAAGCCAGCTTTTAAAGCCCTGATTTTAAAAAGCCCTCAAGACCCTAAGGTTGATAAGCAAGTCACCAGCAGGTCTCATTTTTCAGCTCTATGCACCAGGTGGCATGTCTAGCAAAATGTCCCCTCTCATGTCAGGCTTTTTCTGTGAACTCAGAATGGCCACTGTCCCTTAGTATGCAGCCGTGTATTGGACCCAATAATGACAATCAACCAGGTCCAGAGTTGCTATTATGGTCTTTCCAGAATGTAATTATCTAAGGACAACGCTACCCTTGTAAAATGAAGAAAGTATCAGAATATTTGCCTCATTTTTGTAACATCATACTGTGAGCCATAAAAAAGCAAGAATTTTAAAGGTAAGTGATTATCTGGATCCTAGGGCACAGAAATGCACTTCAAATAGAATAGTTTCACACATGATTTTACATGTGGACTTCCTGTGTGAAAGAAAAGAATGTGGGGGTCAATAGTAGAGAAGCCTGTATGTAGTGGAATTCTAAGGAATCAGAGAGGCCGATGGGGTTCAGGAGGGTATTTACTAATTATTTAGGTGCACTGGTCCAGTCGGATTAACATCCAAAGGAATGAGTCCTGAACAGAGGGTTAAATTACCTTTTAAGCATTTCATGGGTTGGGGGAGATTTGTGCAGGGAGAATCATACTACAGAAGCAAAAAACAAAGACAGTTATTCAATTGAGACATGCATTACATTATTTCCTACTTTTCAAGGAAAAACCTGTTTTGTGACGAATTTATCTGTCTAGTGATCTTGCGGCTTCACAGCTAGGGAAACAGGGTCTTCACAATGCCTGGCAAGGGAGGAGAGATAAGGATCACTAGCCACAGAAAAACAGGCAGTTAGTTTTTAAAGGACTCCAGCTGTTACTCTTTCTCAACAGGAGTTGGGTTTTCTTACACACAAGTGAGTTTTTGCTTACACACTATTTAATTTCTTATAATTCCTGTTCCATTCCCCCCATTGATGCTTTTTATAACAGAGGTGTTAATAGAAAGCAGCACTATTTGCCACCTCTTCATGGAGCTGAGCTTTTTCTTCTTCTGGCAGTGGCTGATATCTGGTTAAAGTCATCAACTGTGCAGTAGTGCTTTGGGCTACTATTGCCTCCATAGTTGACTGAATACTCCTAATAAACAGAGACAAAAGGCAAAGGAGGATGAGGCAGATGCCAAGAATAAACAAGAACCTACTAATGAGGGTTTCGAATTTTTCAAATGCTGAGAATCGTCCTCCAAACAAGGAATCCGGGGACTACCGGCATCAAGTCTGAAGTGGAATCTGGGTCAACTTGTGCATTCTAGCTGTAATTTTTATTACCATTATTTATTATTATTGATTTCTTGGCTATTATTATTGCTTTCTAGGCAACAGTTAGTTAAATGAAATTTTCTACATATTCCTCCTTCTGAGGATAAGAGGTAATTTAAAGCCAGCCTATTTTGATATATAGCATTTCCTATTTGTATTGCTTGTATTGCCAATAAATCTGGTGCCCTCGGTGTTTCATTGGTTATGATTTCAAGGACTGCCTGCAACTTCATGACGCGGCTGAGGATATAGATTATGGTGCAGTACCCTCATGACCTGTCTTGCACCCAGGTAGCTTGCCCATAGTATGTCATGATTCTTTCAGGAGGCCATTTGTTATCTTTTTAGTCTTCTATGTCCACATCTTTTTTGATATTCTTATTACTTTTGTGATTATGATGCTTTTTCTAGTTCTTCTTTTATTTTTATTATAAACTGGATATTCTAAGAATTTCCCTTGCTTTAGAGGAATTAGAAAGAAGGATGGCTTGATTGCTTTTAACAGACATGCCCCTGACCATTTTGCTGGCAGTTGCCAATATGCCCATGCTCCACAGATCCAGTGTAGGTCAGAGGGTGCCTTTCAAGCATTTGAAGCCTCTAGCTGATGCCAAGTGTAGCTTAGAGTGGAGAATCGAGAGAAAGTGTTTAGATCTGGTAATTAGGAGTCATTCTGAGCATTTCTCCATAGAGTTTAGTTTTTAGTCTCATGTTAATACTGTTGCCCTAGGCAGGTTGTTTTTCCTAATGCCTCTGTGAAAGCCTTTCCCCATGGGGTGATACAGCACTTTCCAATTATGGAGATTTTTCACAATTAAACACTGGCTGAGGCTGTTGGCTCACTGGCAGGGTTAAGCAAAGTGAAGTTATCTTGTGGCATTAATTCCTTTGCCTCCCATTGCCACTCATTCTCCATATTAGTTTCTTTACATACATAGCATGAAGAAATTTTTAAGCTGCCATCTGTGTTTTCAGCTAGTTCAGCAAATAACTTTTTGGTTGATGGGGGAAGCTCAGGCACTGGCTGATCAAAATGCTTATAGAATAACTTGGTATTGAGGGGTTGGATGCATTTGAGTCCTTATAGTGTTTTTGACAATTTGTAGTGGAACTCCAAGACCTGCTCCTTGTCTATCAACTCGTAATAGTGCTGTCTGTCCTGTAGACCAAAAAGGTAGCTCTGGCTTTAAGATGGTAAAATTTAAAGGATTGCATGCCCTTGTCTTACAATCTGGTTTTTAGAATTATGAACATACGTGGCATGGCAGGCATCAAAGAACAAATAGGCCCTTTTTAGAAGAGAGGGGCTTCTTTGGTTTGAGCTATAAGCTTTCCTTCTTTTTCTCCCTCTGATTTAATATGTACCTCAAACCAGAATTCACAGGGTAAGAGCCCAGGGTCATAACATACATATAGCTGATTATTTCCTCAGTCACAGACTGAATAGGTCATCTGGTTGTACGTGCATATTCTTAACTTAGTTCCTGTACATTCATAGTAGGTATGGCACAGCAGAGTTTTAACTATGGTATTTTTTACCGAGGTAGTGTGTACACAGTGTGGACATCCTTCAGGAGATTTATCCCCTTTTAGTGTAAACGGAAATGGTAACAAGATTGTTGTATGTAATAGAAACATGCTTACACAACATATGGGCACACAAACCTTCCTCTGGGCATAGACATTTGCAGTATTTGCAGTAATAACATAACAACAGAACAATCAGTATTGACAGAATTATAACTAGGGTTATAAATTGTATTCACATTTACTTATCTGGAGATGGTCCTCTTAGCTTCTGTTGTGTGTACACTAGCGAACTTCCGGGATGTGACTAGAGCAGAGTTTGCAGGATCCTCAAGCTTCAGCCATGCATAGACTGACCAGCCTCCGGTGTGGTCAGAGCAGGGCAGATGTCCTTTTTACCGGTGGTTGAGATTTGCCATAGGGCTATTCGAGTGGGGCAATCTGGGTCTTGTTGTCTAATCCACAGATTGTCATCAGGTCTCACTACTGCCGCTGGTTTTAGCCGGCTATGGTGAATCCAAGGTGTGACACCTGCAACTTTAACAGCAGTGGAAGTAGAGAGGATTACAATATGGGACCTATCCTATATGGGTCCTAGAGTGGTTGAATTCCATTTTTTAACCTAAACGAAGTCCTTAGATTTGAAAGGGTGATCTGTGTCTGTCAGAGTTATAGGCTTTTTTAAATATACTTAACAGTGCATCTTTTGCATAGCCATACGTAAAGCCTGCATTTGCCTTCTTAAATTTAGTTTTCCCAGTTTACAGAGATTACCCTTAATCTGACTTTTATGGGGGGTGGGCAGCTGAACAAAATCTCAGAGGGCGAATACTCAGTTTTTTTGGTGGGGGTGCACCTGACTCGGAAGAGGACCATGGGCAAGACCTGATCTTACTTCAGATGAGCTTTTCGACAAAATTTCTTCAACAGCTGCTTGAGTGTCCAGTTTATGCTATCCACTTTACCTGAGATCTGCTACCTGTAGGCTATATGTTATTTCCACTTTATTTTTAATAGTCGAGTTAAGTCCTGAACTATTTCAGCCATATATGTTGGTCCATTCTCTGATCTTAGAGTTAGAGGCAGTCCAAATCTGGGAATAATGTCTCTTAATGCCTTGGTCACCTCTAGTGCCTTCTCTGTCCTGGTGGGAAAGGCCTTGAGCTATCCTGAAAAGGTACAAATGAACACCAGCCTGTACTGATAGCCCCAGTCTCAGGGCAATGCAGTGAAGTCCATAAGCAGTTTTTCACAGGGCATGGCTCTTTTTTCCTGCACTAACATGGGCCGAGAAGGACCTTGTCGTGGATCGTTCTGAGAGCAAGTTAAACACAGTTTACAAATGGCTGGACTAATAGCAATGAGCCATGGCACATAAAAATGATGCCTTAATAATGTTTTTTTTTTTTATGTGAGTTCCCTGGTGGAACTGTTTTACAAATCTGGGGGCCACCATTTCAGATATGGCTAGCCTCCCATTGAAGAATTTGTACTATCCTCTTTGAAAGTAGTTCTTATTTTCCTGGGGAAGCCAAGCTCTTTTATTTGGAGTGTAGATTGGGATCTCCGGGAGGGGAATCTCCGAGAGGAGAGGCATAGCTAAGGCCTCTTCTTTCGGTGGAGTTGTCATTGCAGCCTGCATTGCCTCTTTGTCTGCCTTCCTATCTTTTTTAGCCCTTAGTGTTCTTGTTTTTTGCTGCCTCTTGCAGGATGTCACTACCATCAATTTTGGGGGCCACACAGCATTTAAGAGGTGTAGAATTTCTTCCTTGTACTTTATTTCTTTGTTTCCAGCAGCTAAAAGTCTTCTTTTTTTCTTTGCAAATAACCTTATGAACATGCAAAGTGGCAGAAGCATATTTGGAATCTGTATAAATGTTTGTCTTTTGGCCTTTTGCTAGCCAGAGAGCTCTTGTCAGAGCTATTAGTTCTGCTTTCTGATCAGAACCTTCTGTACATGAAGACTGCACCTCTACTATTGAGTCTAAAGTCACCACTGCATACACAGCTTGGCGGGCTCCTTTTAGTATGAAACTGCTTCCATCAGTAAAATATTCAACTTTCAGGTCCCCGAGGGACTGATCTGTCAAATCTCTCTGGCTTGAGAACACTTTATCTACCATGTCCACACAGCAATGAAAGGGGCCTCCTGGCACTGACTCAATGAGGAGTAAGGTACTGGGTTTAGGGTATTCACAGTCTCTAAAGTTAGTTTACTAGCTTCCTGCACCAGTAGGGCACTGGCAGCTAGTAGTTTAAAACAAGGAGGCCATCCAAGTGCCACAGAATCTAATTGCCTGGATAAGTATGCCACCAGACGATGCCATGACCTTATGGCTTGAGTTAGAACCCCTATGGCCTCCCTTTCACTTGTGGACATACGAGAAGAAAAGCTTGGTTAGTTAGATCTGGAGTCCTAAACCTGGGGCCTGAGTCAAGGCTTCTTTGATTCCTTTAAAGTCCTTCTCCTCTTTGGCTTCTATTGGAGGGGCTCCTTCTTTCCTCCTCTTAGTGGCTTGGTATAATGGCTTCACCATGCACAAGAAATTTGGGATGTAAACGCGGCAGAACCTTGTTGCTCTTAGGAACTCTCTTACTTGACACCGGGTGGTTGGAGTAGGAAGTGCACAAACAGCCTGTTTTGTTCAGGACTAAGCCATCTTTCCTCTTGGCTTATATAAAAGCTTAAATATTGGACACTTTTAGAGATTTGAGCTTTTTTCTGACACTTTTTATTCTGCCTTCTACAGCAGGTGCAGTGTTTCTTCGGTTTCTTCTGGGTGTAGTAGCCCTTGGCTGGTGTGTGTGTGTGTGTGTGTGTGTGTGTGTGTGTGGTTTTTTGGTTTTGGTTTGTGTTTGTTTTTTTTGTTGTTGTTCTTTTGGGTTTTTTTGTTTGTTTTCTTACCATTGCCGTCATCATTTTCCTTATTCTTTTTTTTTTTGACATTTATCCTTCCAGTGTCCTTTCCTTTTGCACCATGCACATTAATCTCTCTCCAGCCTCAGCTGGCTTTCAAACTCCCTTCCAGACTAGCCTTTTTCATGACTACTTTCACGCCCGCGTCCATGCCTCCTTGTAAAGCCAGCTTCTCTTCCCGTAAGAGCTGCTGCTAGTAAATCACCCTTTCTTAAGCCTGTGGTCAGCCTTTACCTTTGCCTCCTGATCTCGGGATCCTCCTGTCCTCTTAAGAGGCATGAGCATATCTTAGGCACAACCAGACCTGAGACGGCCTGCCTGATTTTCGCTCTCATTTCACTTTCTTGGGTGAGACTCGCAGCATGTATCCATTTGCACTTAACTCCTTAGGGACCGTTACCTTGGTAAAGCGGGTAGATTGGAGTGTAAGGTGGAGGGGTCTGTATTCTTTCCTGTGGTTCTTACGAAACCGGTTTTTCTGCCTTTTCTGAGGTCTTTTAATTTGTCTCCATAGCTGCTGGGGCAGCTGATTTTACTTTCACTTTTGGCTGGGAGGTGCTACAAGCCTCTGTGTCTCCTTTCAACTCTGTAGCTGCCAAGGCAGCTGATTTCTCTTGCCGTGAGTTGCAAGCATTCTACAGTAAACTGCTAGGCAGGGCTGCATTCATTTAGCCATGAGTCAATCTAAAGACTAGGTCTGAATGTCCTGGCTGTTTTCTGACCCTAGTCACCACCTTAAAACACACGGCCAATTTTTCTATAGTGCCTTTGGCAAGCCATCCAACACTAAAACAGGGCTATTCTAAGTCACACTATGTCCTAAACTTTTGAACATTCAGTTTCATCCTATAATCACCTCTAAATCTTTTTTAAAAATTCTTTATTATGCTTTTCAAAGGAGTCACTTTTGATGCTTTCCCTCTCATGTCCTCCCTTGCAGGTCAATTTCACTCTGATTTTCACTCTTGGGTCCACCAGACCTGGTCCTGTTATGGGAGTTTCAGATGCTGCTTAGCCAGGAACGTGCCTTCCCCTGTCACAGCCTGCTGCAGCTGTAAAGCCGGTACTATCAGCGATATGAAGCATCCTAGGTCTGATTTCCCCCACATTCTGATTTCCCCCACATTCTCCTCAGAACACACAGCCAGCACTAATGGATCTGTGCCTCCCCATGTCACTCCCCGCATTGGCCTCTCCCAATGTCACAGGAAGAGCCACAGACGAAACCCCTTGGACACTGAGTTGAAGAAGGAAGGGGTTTATTCAGCTGGGAGCTTCAGCAAGACTTCTTTCCCAAGAGCCGAACTCTACAAGTGAGCAAATCCTGTCCCTTTTAAGGGCTCAAAACTCTAAGGGGCGTCTGCATGAGAGGGTCATGATCTATTGAGCAAGCAGTGGGTATGCGACTGGGGGCTGTATACACTGGTAATTAGAAATGAACTGAACAGGACAGGGATCTTCACAGTGCATTTTTTATACAAATAACCGATTAGGTCAGGGGTTGACCTTTAACTACCAGGCCCAGGGTGTGGCGCTGGGTATCTGCTTGTGGATTTCATTTCTGCCTTCTAGTTTTTACTTCTTCTTTCTTTGGAGGCAGAAATTGGGCATAAGACAATATGAGGGTTGGTCTCCTCCCTTATTTCCCCCCTTTCAGAGTCTCACTCATTTTATTATTGGGAGTTCTCACCTTTTTCCTAACTACCTATGTCTTCCTGCATGACAGATTGATAGTGATTCGTGTAGTACACTTGTGCTGAAGCATTCTGGTGAGCTAGAGTTGTGATGAAATATTGTACCATTTAAATGAGTACAGGCAGTAAGCAAGAGATCAGTAAGTAGGTTCCTATTACTACTATAATTTCCATTATAAGAATTTTAAATCCTTCTAGTGCTGGGAACCCTTTTCAAACATGGCCTCAGGGTCAAATCGTTGCCACACTTGTACAGGCACATGTGCCAGTTTCATTATGTCTTTAACTGTATCTTCGACTACTTGCCCCGATCATCTATGTGCGGGCAGCAATTGGGCCTAATTACAGTCACTAAATTGGGCCAAATTACAGTCACATTTAATTTACTAAAATAACCACACAGCCAGACGGGTTTCCAAACATTGGCAAATGTTTCAGGGAGAAAAAAATGCCCCACTAGAGAAGCACGGCTGTATCTCTGTGTGTACATACACACGGGGCCAGGCAGTTCTATGCATGATAATCTGGGACTGTAAAAGTGACTATACAACCCTTTACTTTCTGTCACATAACTTACAATTTAAAGTGAGTATCTTTTTCTGTGACTTAGAAATTGACATCTTTTTTTTAGTTGTGAGCCACTTTTAGCATTCTTCCCTTCGTTGATACATAATAATATTATATATTTGTGGTACATAAGTGATATTTTGACACATGCATGCAATGTACAGTGATCAAATCAGGGTAATTAGAATATCCATCACCTCAAACATGGATATTATTTTCTTTGTGTTTGAAAAATTTCCTTTGTGTTGGAAGAATTTAAAGGCATCTCTTCTACCTATTTTAAAATATATTAAAAATTAGTGCTAACTATAGTTATCCCACTGTGCTGTCAGACACTAGAAATTATTCCTTCTATGATAAAAAGTTTAGGCTTTATCCCATGGGCAGTAGGACACCACATGACTACTGGTCATCTGGGAAATTATCTGGATGACTGTGGAACTGTCCAGGCTGAGCCAGGTGGCTGTTACAACAAACAGCAGGGAAGCCCCTCCCCGAATGCCCCCTGAGCCAGCTGTCACTAAATGGCAGGAAACCTCCAAACCTAAGGGCCCCAGGAAACAATGACAGTCCCCACTCACATGCAACTTGCACTGTGCTCAGTGCCCTCCACATTGAGCCTGACCTAGTTTTATCCGAGGTCTGTGAGGTGGGACAATCAGTATCCCTTATTTTATAAGGCTCAGTGAAGCTTCGGGCTTAATGTGAGTGAAGAGATCTTGAAAGCTGACTCTGGGATCCTAGCTCCACCACTGGCCAGTCCTGCAAGTGGCGAGAATTTCCTCACCTCCCCTCGATTTGATTTTGTCCTCTGTGAAGTGGGGCGGTGCTGCTGACTCACATATCAGGGATACAGGGGAACTGTCAATAAACGGAGTCCTCTACACAGTGCCTGGAGCCCAGAGTGCAGATGAGGGAGGAGGGTGAGCCATAATTCTGAGGGAAGCCCCAAAATAATTTAGCCCTTCCATCTAGTAGCCCGGTCGCAGTACAGAGTCCTATGTCAGTGACAAGGCAAACTGAGACCAGCTCAAGCACAGCCTCTTCCTCAGCAGCAGGGCTGAACTAAGGCACTTGGGGTTTTGGTTCATTTCCTGCAGCTTCAATGTAAAGAATATTGTGAGACATTTACTGCGACCACTGAAAATCAGACGAAGAAGAGACAGCTCTTGTCCATCTCCCTGAGAGCTCTTCCCCAGAACTCATTTATCCAGAGAGGAGGGGAAATATTTATTTTTTGTAAATAGTAAATGCTAGAGTTGAATTTTATATTAAAATCTCATTCTACTACAAACTCGGAGTTGTGGTTGTGGTTCTTTTTATTTCACTTGTGTAAGCTTAAATGAGATATGGACTCTAACATTTCTCCTTGAATTATGAAATCCTAAAGAGTCGGCAGCATAATGTATGAGGAAGAAGAGAAAAGCAGCCATACTTTCTGGCTGCTGGATAAGACACCCAAGTCCATCTTTCTCAGAGCATATGTTCGTTTTAGTATTAATCCAAGGAAAGAGTGAAGATAGACCATTCGAACTTCCAGAATTAGTAATTTGAAAGTATTTTCACGAAGCATAGCAACAGCCTTGGAAATATAGATCTCTTTAAAAAGCAGTTGCAGAGATAAGGAGGATGGATACGTTTCTAAGATTTTACCAAAAAAAAAAAAAAAAATCAACTGCTGCTACACTTGCTGAGGTCTCCTTTAAGCAACTATTAGGACATTGTCATTTTTTTCTTCCAACCCTGGAGTTGCATCAGGTCTATGTGGAAAAAAAATTATAAAATAATCAAAATGACCAATGTGAAAAGGAGAAGGCAAGGGAAAGTCTGTTGACAATGGATGCAGGGCAGAAAGGAAGCTGCATTCTCAATCTTCTTCTGGTGTCCTGTGATTGAGCCTTTACCTTAGATGTAAATCCTCCCAGAGTTTTGTCTCTTACCTTAGAATTTCTATTCTTTTTTTAAGTTGGTTTCTTATCTAGAATGAAACAATTGTAATGCCACTTTATGACTACACCTGGGCCTTATTCTGTAAATATTTTTACTATCTATGAGGTAAAATTCCAGCATTAGAGCAATTCTTTAACCAATTCTTTTTTTTTTTTTTTTGAGACAGAGTCTTGCTGTGTCACCCAGGCTGGAGTTCATTGGTACAATCTTGGCTCACTGTGATATCCACCTGCTGGGTTCAAGAGATTCTTCTGCCTCAGCTTTCTGAGTAGCTGAGATCACAGGCACCCACCTTCATGCCCAGCTAATCTTCGTACTTTTAGTATGTTTGGTAAATTTTGTATTTTTAGTTTCACTGTGTTGGTCAGGCTGGTCTTCAACTCCTGACCTCCAATAATCTGCCCGCCTTGACCTTCCAAAGTGCTGGGATTACAAGTGTGAACCAATTCTTTCTGAGGAATACATTACCTGAAAGTCCTCAAGCCTTTTTGTCAGGCATATCTTGACCTTTTCTCTCTGGCTGGGGTCCAATGAATCACAGGTGAGCGCTATTTTTCTATATTCCTCACCAGTGATAATCCTTGTACTCTTTATTTCTGATTAAAAGAAATCCAAAATGGAGATAGTTATTTGAGAGATCTCTAAAGACAAACTAGGAGGACATAAGGAGTTGAATTAATACTCATACACACCCAGGTGGAATTTTACTGTTCGAACTGGGAAAATTACAGATGTCCTAAAAGGGCAGCGGCATTCGACTTAAATTGTTTATACTGAGCCTGATCACAAACCTCCTGAAGAGACAGCTGTGCCGAATTAAGCTGATGATTGCCTAGATACAGTCTAAGCTGGCAACCAACCATTGCCCATCATAGACTGTGCTAAAATCTTTCACTTGTGTAAACTTGCAGTAAAACTATATAAGCCCCTCCCTAAACTTATCTGAATGGAACATGATATAGCTTCTTGCTAAATTTGTGTCTCCCAAATAGCAATTTATAAAAAATCATGATTAAAATGTCTTTTCTTTTGTTTCTTTTCCACAGGGTTTATTTTAGTCACACGTTATAAAAATGATTTTCTCAAGAAAGCATAGAGCCCATTCTCTTCTCTGGAGAGAATCGCAGCCTTGCAAAAGAGCCAACTAAAAATACATAGATACAGATAAGTAGAAATAATTTAAAACTCAAAATGTTAAATATGTTACAAAGTATATAAGCTATAGAATAAATAGGATGAATAGCAAAGTGGATAAAATCAACTGTGAGTTGAAAGACTGAAAGTTCAGGTGAAGGTGTTGAAAATGCTTCAGAAAAAACTGAAGAGATAAATATTTATAAAAATAAAGAGCTGGGCTCCGTGGCTCACACTTGAAATTTCAGCTACCCAGGAGGCTGAGGCCAGAGGATCAATTAAGACCAGAATTTGGGACAAGCCTAAGCAAGGCCCCGTCACTAAAAATGTTTTAAAAATTATTTTGACCTTATGGCATGTACCTGTGGTCTCAACTACTTTGAAGGCTAAGGCAGGAGGATCACTTGAGCTGAGGAACTTGAAGTTGCAGTGAGCTATAATCATGCCACCGTTCTCCAGCCTGGAGTGAGGCAAAATCTAGTCACAGTAAAATAAAATGAAATAAAATAAATAAAATCTAGTCACATTAAAATAAAGTACAATTATCAAGGACAAAAAAATTGTACAACTTGGCAATAGAAAAAAATAGAGCAAATGGGGGAAAGGAGGTTGAAAGTATAATTTCCTTTTTATTTTCTTAATTGGTCATTACTTAGGCTTTTTCGCTTAACTAAAATTTTCTTATACTTTGGTGCTGTTAACCCCAGGGCATTTTTAATTAATTGGTTTAGAGGTAGATACTCATATAAGCTTTCGACTGCAAATTACAAGAGCCAAATTTTAAATAAATGTTGCACCTCTAAATTTTCTAAATTGAAATATTTAAGGAAATAAAAATTATAAAAACACTTTGTAAAACATTTAGTATGTAACTGCTGTTTCTAAAATATGAAAAATCCAATTATGGCAGAGACTGACTCTGTTGTTGAGAATCTCTCCATTATATTACTGCTGCTTGTGGTGCTTAAACCTCAGCAAGAAAGAATAAATAAATGTCTGAACATTGCTTTAAACAGACAATGCACATTAAATGTAGAGATATGTGACCAGCTTAGAAAACTGCACTTTTTTGGATACCCCAGGGTCACAGCTCATGAGAACATAGGTCTGGACTGTGAGAAAACAAGCAGTAATTAGTGCAGAGGAGTTGACAAGCCACCAACTGGGCTGAGAAAAAAGAGCTGGTACATTAATCTCCAAAATATACCACAAAACGTACAATAAACAGATCCCATGGCTTTATACTTTAAAAACAAACGATGACAAACAGTGAGGATTGCATTGAATTAAATTAGGAGAAGGTAAAGACTGGTTTATGGTCTTCAAACTGTAGTCCCTCTCCACAGTTCAATCCCATGACCCGGTAATTATTTCCTCCCTTCTGCAGGCCTTGGGCACTGGTCATTTTCTGGCCCCAAAGAGTTCCTTTTTCTAATAAGAGTACTTACTTCATCTCTTCATACACCTCCTTTCCTTGCAAACTGTGCCCCAAAGAAGAAATAGGAAAAACTTTCCTAATGTTTTTCTGCTGCAGGGTTAATGGGCTCAGAGTGATGATAAGAACAGCCAATGAGTGTGTGGAGCGAGATAGTGCTTAAACTGTGGACTTTTGTCCAGTAAGTCTAACACGATTGACACCTGAGCACTCTTCTCTGAGATCTGAGGATGGACTCACTCAACCTGGAGCTACTACCACGGCTGGTACTCGCACATATGCACCACCTGTGTTCCTAGAAACTGGCCATCCCAGCCCATCACAGCCAACACCAACACCAGCATGGAATGCTTGGGAATCAAAGGTTTTTCTTGTCATTGCTACTGCCATCATCCATTGCTCACTGCTGGCACCTGAGCAAGTCACATGAAGGCCAAATAATTAGTCTTCCTGGACCTGCTAACACTGCTGCCAGCATAACTGCCTTGAGGCCCAAAAACAGGCAAGCTAAGCTCACCACCGCCACCACTAGGATACAATGGCTAAATCTCTGGTGCCCCTATCCCCAGCAAAACTTTACCACAGCCTCTGTTAAAAACGATACCCTAAGCCACTGAGGATGTTACAGACACCACTGATACTCTTTACAGCCAAAGAAATCATATAAAGACAGGCCGGGTATGGTGGCTCCTGCCTGTAATCCCAGCACTTTGGGAGGCCAAGGCCAGTGGCTCGCTTGAGCCCAGGAGTTCGAGACCAGCATGGGGAACATGGCAAAACCCTGACTCTACTAAAAATGCACAAATTTGCTGGGCATAGTGGTAGGCACCTGTAATCCCAGCTTCCTGGGAGGCTGAGGCACAAGAATCACTTGAACTCAGAGGTGGAGGTTACAGTGAGCAGAGATATTGCCACTCCACTCCATCCTGGGCAACAGACAAAGATTCTATCTTAAAATATATACATATATAGTTTAAATCCTGTGCTCTCCTCTCCTCAGTTGCCTTGTCACTGTGTAAGCGTACGTTTGGGAAGGGAGGGATAGGAGGAGGACAGGCCAGTAGAGAGTCACGAGAACCGGCTAAAGATCTCAGACCATATTTTATACTCTTGACATGGAGAGACTTCTCTGTTATTCTCATCACATTAAACTCAAGCATTTTCTTTCTTTCTTTTTTTTTTTTTGAGAAATCACATTGAACTTCCAAAATTATAAAGCTGAAAAGATTTAATAATTGACCATTGGAAACATGAAAGAGGATTAGCTATAAAAATAACTCAGGACAATGTATTTATCATAAACAGATGGTCTTGGTGAAAGAAAGGTTCATGCCCAGCTAGCCCATTCTTCAATATCTGCTAAAAAAGAGAAAAGGAAACTTAAAGACATCATAGACTTAGGAATTTCATCTCACAGTGCATTAAATTCCCAAATCACATGGGGAAGAGAAGAAGCGGTTGCATATTAGACTAACTAGTTTTACTGAATGTTGTCTGTTGATTTAAAAATTACACTCTTACCAAGGGCAAATTTAAATACTGAAAGTTATTTACTAAACATCAAAGAATATTTTCAGTATATAAAAGATTTTAAAAAACATTGACACCTTAACTAAATCTAACACAAATTTAAAAGAAAAAGTAACTAGAAAATGAAAGAAGCATCTGACAAGCGTGCAATGCACCCTCTGTTGTGCCAACAGCTCCTGTTTGTTGAGTCCTCTCCTCTATTCTGCCTCCCCCATCTCCTTGCAGATTCCCCTTTTTGCTATTTTATCTCTCTGCTCCTTTCTCAGGTCACCATCTCACATTCTTTTTTTGTCTTTTGATGTCCAGTCTCACCCATACCACCTTCATTCTCTATTTTATCTTTACAAATGGTTAATTGGGAATAAAGAGGGAAAACACTGCTAGGAAGTTACTTGAATCCTGGTACACACTATCATTATCACCGTTTTCCATGTTGATGCTCATGTGTCTCTGCTTTCTTGACAGACTATTTAATCAGCAGACAGATCAACAGGCCAAAATTTCCACCATAGTTGCACACTTGAATGCGGATGAATGGATTACAACACGTTCAAGTCTTGCAATGAGAGGCATAATGTATGGTGGTATAATTGAGAGTGGTTACCGGGAAGAGTTAAAGGTCATTTATACAATATCACTCCAGATTCTTGTGCTATAAAACCGCAGATGTGGGTTGCTCAATTTTTAGTGGTACCTTGTCAACAATTAAGCTCTGAGGAAGTCTCTGCCCCAATAGAGGCTACATACAGAACTGGGGGATTCAGACCCACTGGTACAGGTACCTTAAATCCTGGAGCCAAAATATGGGTACAGCGTCCATCACAGCCTACCCCTATGGCTGGTGAACTTGTAGCTATGATAGCAGAAACTGAAGGCATAGTACAATTTCCTCAAGATAAAAAACAAAATTATGTTCCCCTCTGTTTTTGTTATTACAGAGAATAACCTGTTTAGTAATGGTCAGCACCTTTGTCTTTGTGTCTGAGGCCAAGAATAAATTCATCATCTGCGTAGCCACCACTGCAAAAGAAGCCAACTGTAGTCAATGTTGGCTATGCGTGGAGTTGCTGGAGGCCACCGAAGATGGGCTACCTTGGAGAATCGTCCCTGCACCTTACTGCATACTGAATGTTGTGTGTACATCCCTGACAATTCTCACGCTATGACTGTCCTTGCACAGTCATGGTGGGTGTGGTTGTTATTAACTGTGCTTTTAATTCTCCTGTGCTCACCCTGAATCTGTAATCTGTATCAACTATGCCTTCCCCAAGTATCTGTAAGGGTACTTTCCTACCATTGTGTATTAAATTGAGGCCAAATTTGGAAGAAAAGTTAAATATTAAATTTTAACCCAATCGAACATGGACAAAAACAATGGTCACCAAGTCCCAGAACAGGTCCTGTGAGCTTCTTCAGGCGTTCATCCAGCCGTGTTTCAGAGAAATCTCTATTTTAATCTGTTCCTGTATCTTAGTTGTTGAAAAACAACAGACAATCGCCAAAACAAGTTGACATTTTTATGTTTCTTGAGCCCAGTAGTGAAGAGTCCTCGTTACTCGGCCTTATGCCAAACCACTCATTACAAAAAGAAATAGGGTCCCAGATGGCACTAGAGCTTTCTGAGACCTCTCTTCATCTGTGAACGGATGAGTGGCCAACTCTGGAGCCCAGGCTATTGCTTCCTGGTCTGGTGATGAATCCTCCATAGACTGGTGAGTGTAGCATCTGACTCTGGAGCCCAGGCTGTTGCTTCTCTGTCTGATGATGCTTCCTCCATACTCTGTAGTCTGCTATGAGTAAAAAATATATATGTATATATAAAATTATATATAAAATAATTATATAATTACATATAAATATATTTATTTATATAAATAAATAGAAATAAAATGTATATATAATTTTATATATACAACATATACATATCTTTTCCCTTCTCCCCTTCTCATATCAATTTGCTTATCATATCTGTATTGCCATACAATTGGGAAAAAGTCTATTTACCTTTAAAAGTATTGTGTGTGCCTTCTCTTCTTCCTCATGCATCTCCCATGCAGAACACATGCCTGACTAATTTTTGTATTTTTAGTAGAGATAGGGTTTAGCCATGTTGGCCAGGCTGGTCTCAAACTCCTGACCTCAGGTGATCCTTCCATCTTGGCATCCCAGAGTGCTGAGATTACGGGCGTGAAACACCGCACCCAGACAGGCAGAGACATTTCTATAAAGAAAACATACAAATGGCAAACAGGCATATAAAAGTTGCTAAACATCATTAAACCTCAGAGAAATGCAAATAGGAACAACAATAAGATATTATCTCACTCCAGTTAAAATGTCTTATATCCAAAAGACAGACAATAACAAGTGCTGATGAGGATGTGGAGAAAACTGTAGTGCACTCTTGGTGGGAATGTAAATTAGTATAACAGCTATAAAAATGTTTGGATGATCCTCAAAAAACTAAAAATTGAGCCACCACTGCTACAATGTAACACAACAGTCCCAGTGCTGGGCATTGACCCAAAAGAAAGAAAATCAGCTTGTTGCTGCACTGTTTACAATAGCTAAGATTTGAAAGCAAACTGTCTACAAATGAATGAATGTATAAAAAAATTACTACATATATACAATGGAGTAGTATTCAGCCATAAAAATGAGATACTGTCTTTTACAACAACATGGTTAAAAGTGAGTGTGTTAAGTGAAATAAAACAGGCGCAGAAAGATAAACACTGCTTGTTCTCACTTATTCGTGGGATGTAAGAATTAAAACAACTGAATTCACGGACGTAGAGAGCAGAAAGATAGTTTTCAGGGGCTAAGAAAGACAGTGAAGGCTGGGGGAAATGTGGGGACTGTTAATGGGTACAAAAAATAGAATAAATATGACCTACGATTTGATAGCACAACAAGATGACTCTGGTCAACAATAATGTAATTGTACATTTTAAACTAGTTAAGAAAGAATAATCAGATTTTAACCCAAAGAATAAATGCTGGAGTGCGTGGGTATCACATTCTCTATGATGTGATTACATGGCATTGCGAGACCATCAAAACATATCATGAACCCCATAAGTATATACACCTACTATGTACCCACAAAAATCACAAATTAAATAAAGTAAATAAAACTATTTAAAAATAAAATATCATAACATTAACTAGGCCCAGAATTACAAGATTTTAATGAAATAAAAATGGCTATGTAATAATCAATCAAAAAGTGAGAAGAAAGTCACAATTTACTCCCATTTTTGTTTATAATTTATCTGTTTTCTAATTTCAAGTTGTAGAATTTTGTTTTTTTCATTTCTAACTAAATTTTAATGTGACCAGTCTGAAATTATTTTTCTATATTTTTAAATTTTTTCATAATTTTTCTCTAACTTTTAGGTTCTATGTTTATGCCCCTTCTATTTTTGAGAAATGTCTCTTCAGATTTTTGCCCATTTTAAAGTTAAATTATGTAATTATTTGTTATTGAGTTTTTTGTTTCTTCTGTATTCTGCTTATCAATCCCTTGTCAGCTGTGTAGTTTGCACGTATTTCCTCTTTTTTTTTTTTTTTGACAGTCTTGCTCTGTCACCCAGGCTGGAGTGCAATGGCGTGATCTCAGCTCACTGCAACCTCTGCCTCCTGGGTTCAAGCGAATCTATGGCCTCAGCCTCCCGAGTAGATGGGATTTCAGGAACCACTCCTGGCTAATTTTTGTATTTTTAGTAGAGACGGTGTTTCACCATGTTGGCCAGGCTGGTCTAGAAGTTCTGACCTCAGGTGATCCAGCAGCCTCAGCCTCCCAAAACACTGAGATTACAGGTGTGAGCCATCATGCCCGGTCAATATGATATTATTTACACAATGGAATATTAGTCAGCCATAAAAATATATACAGAACTGGTATGTGCTACAACATGGATAAATAATGAAAACATGCTCAATGAGAAAAGCCAAAGAAAAAAGGTCACATATTATATTATTATATTTCTATAAAATGACTAGAATAGAAAACTAGAAATAGAAGCCGGGCGCGGTGGCTCACGCCGGTAATCCCAGCGCTTTGGGAGGCTGAAGCGGGCAGATCACGACGTCAGGAGATAGAGACCATCCTGGCTAACATGGTGAAACCCCGTCTCTACTAAAAATACAAAAAAATTAGCCCGGCTAATTTTTTGTTTTTGTTGTGTCTCTGCCGGGTTTTGGTATCAAGATCATGCTGTCCTCATAGAATGAGTTGGGGAGGAGACCCTCCTCCTCAATATTTGGGGATAGTTTCTGTAGGAATTGTACAAGCTCTTCTTTGTACATTTGGTAGAATTTGGTTGTAAATCCATAAAGTCCAGGGCTTTTATTTTTTTGATTGGCAAGCTACTTATTACCTATTTAATATCAGAGCTTTTAATTAGTGCGTTCAGGAAATCTTTGTCTTCCTGGCTTAATCGTGGGAGAGTGTGCATATCTAGGAATGCATCTATTCCTTGAAAGTTTTCTAGTTTGTGTGTATAAAGGTGTTCATGTTCGTACTGACCCCACATCAATAAAAACAACCATTAGAAACCATAAAGTTTAACACTTATTTTTATGTCTTTATTCTATTTTTACTTAATTTTTGTACTTGGAATGTGATAAAGATTCAACTTTACTGGTTTAAATGTGGACTTGTTTTCCCAGCATTTCTTGTGGAACAAACTGTCCTTTTCTTTACATAATGGTTAAGGCATCCTTGTCAGAAGACAATCAATAATTTACGCAAGGATTGTTTGGATTATCTATTTTATTTATTTGATCTCTACAATTGTTCTTATGACACTATCAAACAGTTAAAATTATCGTAGCTTTGTACGTTTTCAAATTTAAACTTGTGAGCCATCTAATTTTGTTCTTCTTTTCAAGATTATTCTGTACATTCAGAGGATTTTCAAATTCATATGAAGTTTTAAATGAGTTATTTTGCTTTTGTAGAATAACTAAAATTATTCTGCTTTTGCAGAAAAATTACAAATTGGGATAACAGTACATCTGTACACTACTTTGGGTAGTAGTATTGTCATCTTAACTTCGTTAATTCTTCCGGTTCATGAACGTGGAATTTGTTGCCAGTTATTTAAGTCCTTTTTAGTTTTTTTCATAAACATTCTGATCCTCTATTTTTTATTGTACAAGATATCTACCTCCTTCTTAAATTTATTACCAAAAATTATATTATTTTAATGTTGTTGCAACAATTGTTTTCTTAATTTACTGTCAAATTGTTCATTGTTGGTATATGGAAATGCACTTCATGTTTCTGTGTTGTAAAAATAATTATTTCATCTCTCAAATCTAGATTAGCAATTCATTCAGAATAAGTATACTGTATATACTGGTAGTCATTTAACCTTTTCTAATAAGCTAACCAATTTCAATGTGTCTAAATATGTAAAAATGTTGAATTGTGTTAGATTTTCACTTACTCTCACCTGTCATTTATCAGTCAGAATTACATTACTGCACATGTAGAACTTTCATTTCTGGGGCCGGGCACAGTGGCTCTTGCCTATATTCCTAACACTTTGTGAGGCCAAGGCAGGCGGACCATCTGAGATCAGGAGTTCGAGACCATCATGGCCAACATGGTAAAACCCCGCCTCTACCAAAAATACAAAAATAAGCTGAGCGTGGTAGTGGAAGCCTGTATTCCCAGCTACGTTGGAGGCTGACACAGGAGAATCACTTGAACAAACCCACATCACAAAACAACCAAAGTTAGTCTTCATGTCCAAAGTCTTCCATGGATTTTTTTCATACAAGATTGCTTAGTGCAACATTTAATGGAAAAGATGCATGCTACTGAGATGTAGTTCTCCAAAAGTCTCTTTAGTTTGTTTTTGTTGTGTCTTACATCACATACCTGTCCTGTTCCTGGCTATTTTTCAAAGATTTTTGTACACAAATAACCTGGAAAAAGGGTAGTAGATTTTCTGTTCAATTGATGGCAGATAAATTACTCAATCAATAATGAAGACAATTTTTCTCTGTGAGACAAAGGTTGGACAGGTTTGCATGTAACCTACTTTAAAAAGATTGAGGTTTCTTAGTCTTGAGTCTGCTCAGCTGTGACATTAATCTTCCCCATGTGCAATGTCTATCTGAGCCTTTTGAAATCCCTCTAAAAAATGTAGTATGGACAAGGAGAACTAATACAAATATGAGGCTTTTGCCTCCAGGTAGGCAGTAAATAGTAGGTATTTTTTTTCATACTTCTGTGTCTCATGCCTTCTACCAGCATCCATGAAAATGAAAGGTTAATAGGTTGGTTTACAAATAGGATAAAATATTAGATCCTTCACAATAATTTAATTTTGGAGATGAGAATGGGATGCCGAGATAAACACAACTTTCTGAAATGGGAAAAGACACAAATACTTGAAGAGCTTGCAAGGGATATGAGAAGTTCCATAGGACCAACAACAAATTCTCTTAGCCAACTGGTTAGTTTGGTGAAACAAGGGATCAAGACTCTGCTGTCTGCTAATGAGGCTGATCTTTGAGAGGATTATAACAATGAGCCTGAGAGCTTTGCTTGTTCATTTTTCTCTTGCTGGAAAGATCAAGGAGCTCTTAAAGCTAATGCTGAGGCTTGGATGAGTCCAAAACACTAGAAGTTCATGTGGTTCAGCTGTGAGCAGCCAAAAGGCTGCTAAAAGCTACATTAAACAGGTCTTGTAAGTCTCTCCTTTACCCACATGAAGGAGCCCACCCTCTGCACTTCTAACTTTTTCCCTTTGTCTATAGCTAACTTCAGCAACTTTAAATATTAAACTACATAAGATTGGAGATTTGGATGGGGGAACACAAATGTATATAGTTCCGTTGGATATAGGTATCTAATTGACCATTCTGTGTAGTCCCCTAGGGTGCACAGGGAGACATAGGTTTTAAGGTGGCTGGAAGTGCTGACAAACCTATCGTTCTATTAAGCCAGTTGCTTCCGGATAATGGAAAGCATGATAAGTCCACTGAGTTCTGTGAAGATGAGCGCACTGCTACACTTTGGCTGTGAAGTGAGTTTCTGGGTCTGAGCAATGCTAAATGGAATATCATGGGGATGGATGAGGGATTCTTTGAGTCCATGGATGGTAGTTTTGGCAGAATTCCACGCAGGGAAAGCAAATTTATATGTATAGTAAGAGCCTACTCCAGTGAGTACAAATTGTTGCCCCCTATATTATAAAAGTTATTCAATGTAATAAATTTACTACCAGGTGCCTGGTGAATCACCCTGGAAATGATGCCATATCAAAGACTCAGTGTATATCTGTGCTGCTGTCAAATTAAATATTCAGAATTGACTGTAGTCAGACTGGCCTTTGGGATTCAAAGTTCATGTTGCTTAGCCCATGCATTGCTTCTATTTCTGCTACTATGTTCACCTTGTTTATAAGCCCACTGGGTGATGATGGGGTTTACAGGGAAGTAAGAATGACGCATACTCACAGAACAAGACATTCTGTCCACATCGTTATCAAAATCCTCCTCTGATGCAGGTACCCCTTGGTAGGCATTCATATAGAACAGACACATCTTTATGATATTTACCCATTGAGAGAGGTTTATCCACAAAATTTTTTCTATTTTTTTTGTTTTTGCCATGAATTATGTAATCACGTTCCTTCCATGTCATTGACCATGTAGCCAATTCATGGGCCACAGCAGTGCTGCGGGAGTGGGTATCATAGGATCTCAAACTGGTCTTAAGCAATCCTTGCCTCAACCTCTTAAGTAGCTGAGACTATAGGTGCACCCCACAACGCCTAGCTAATTTTGTTTTATTTTTAGTAGAGATTAGATTTTGCTGTGTTTTCCAGGCTGGTCTCACACTCCCCACGTCAAGCAATTCTCCCAGCTTTGCCTGCAAACTGTTTTGACTAGAGGCATAAACTACCACACTCACCACCTATAATTCGATATTTTAAACAATACTATGTAGTGAAACCTATTACGAAGTTATCTAGGGAGAGAAAGCTCACTATCACAGTGTAAAATTGTATAGATATGATGCGTGCATGTGTGTGTATACATGCTTGCTTGTGTGCGTAGGTGCGTGTTATCTGAGAAATGGTAAGTTATTGCTACCAGGCTAGGATAGCATTCACGTTCTTCTGATGATATCAAATATTGAAATTCCAGGATTCATAGAACAAGATTCCTAACTGGTTCACGAGAGGGTGAACGATTGAATAATGGGTATTTTGGAAGAAACAACTGGCCTAGGGACAAGAATAAGTGTGCAAATCATCTCTGTGAAACGCTTTCTTCGGAGCACGCATTTCATGCACTTCATTCTACAGTGACAGATATTGTTACTCTGAGTTTGTGAGAGATTGAACCTAGGGTCTACTGTGAAACTCTGTAGACTGGACTTCTGTCTGAGGCAGCCCCTGCCTCTACCCGCAACCTGCGCCACACTCCAATGGAGCATTCTTCTCAATGGATAAAGGGAAATTCCGGATGATCCGATGGGCAGAGAGTGCGACTGTTTTTCTCAGGAGCTCTGGTTGAATAGTTTTGGGGACTTTCTGGGAGAATGCTCTGCACCCAGAAACGTTGTCCAAGGGGAATCACGAGAAAATGGGTGACCCCGTGTGCCTCCGTCCCCTCCCACTTCCTCGCCAACCCCTCCATCAGGGATCCCACGGAGTCCAGGATAACAAGTGTTTTGGTTGTCTTTGGGCGACACCTAGCGGCGACCATTATTGAAAATGTAAGCCGTACAGAACAGAAAAAGCTCTTGTCGCCTGCGCACGGCTCACTCACTGCAACGTTGAATTCTGGGCTTAAGCAATCCTCCTGCCTCAGCTTCCTGAGTAGCTGAGAATATAGGCATGTGCCACAATGCTGGGCAATATTTTTAAGTAGTGGTAATCTGTCTCGATATGTTGTCCAGGTTAGTCTCAAACTCCTGGTCTCTATCCATCCTCCACCCTTTGGTCTCCAAAAGTCCTGGGATTACAGGCATGAGACACTGTTCTCACTCCTATAATTTGATGTTTTAAACAATACCATGTAATGAAATGCATCACGAAGACATTTTGCAAAATAAAGCTCACTATCACGATGTAAATTTGCATACTTTTCATGTGCTCATGTGAGCGCATGTGCGTGCCTGTCTGAATGTTTTCTGAGAACTGATAATCTTTTCCCCAGGGACACTGGTTAAAGAGCTGTGGGGACTGTCTGGGAGGGTGTCCCGTGCCCGGAAACGTAATCCAAGAGAGATAAGAACACAGGCGATCCCATGTGCCTCCATCTCCTTCTCCTTCCTCGACAACCCCTCAACCAGGGACCCCACTCATTCCAGGCTGGCATGTCGTTCGGTTGTCATTTGGCGTCACCTAGCGGTCACTGTTATTGAAAATGGAAGCATCACACCAAAACTGGCCTCCTGTGCACAGCCAGGGAAAACTGGTTTCCCTTGGGCCCCACCCTGACCTCTGAGGCACTCCTTCCCTCCCTCCCCCAATGCCTTTTTACATAGGAAACCTCCAACCTGGCTGGGCCTGATTGTTTATTTATTTATTTATTCATTTATTTATTTAGAGAGAGAGACAGTTTCACTCTAGTAGCCCAGGTTGAAGTGCCATGGCGCCATCTCGGCTCACTGCAACCTCTCCCTCCCAGGTTCAAGTGATTCTCCTACCTCAGCCTTCCCAGTAGCTGGTATTACAGGCGCCCGCCACTACGCTCAGCTAATTTTTGTATCTTTAGTAAGGACTTCGTTTCTCCATGTTGGCCAGTCTGGTCTCGAAGTCCTGACCTCAGGTGATCCAAGCACCTCAGCCTCCTAAAGTGCTGGGATTACAGGCGTGAGCCAGGGCGCCTGGCCTATCATTTGCTTTACTTTCTTCCTTTTTTTTTTTTTTTTAAATCAGCATGAAGACTTCTACCTGGGTTTTAAAAATTGTGTGATAGAAAAATAAATGTTGGGGCTTCCACATCACTAAAGTAAAGGGAAAAGTCAAGCTGGCAACTGTTTAGGGCCACCCTGCCATTCTATTCAAAGTCACTCCTCTGCTCTTTTCTTTTTTTTTTTTTTTTTTCTGTTTTGAGATGGAGTCTCGCTCAGACGTTCAGGCTGGAGCCCAATGGAGCGATCTCCGCTCACTACAACATCCGCCTCCTGGTCTCAAGCGATAAATGCATATTTGGTTGCCTCCTTCGGAGAGGTTAATTAGAAACTCCAAAGAATGTAACCATTTGTCTCTTAACTACCTGTGACCAGGAAGTCCCCTCCTCGCTTTGAGTTCTCCCACCTTTGCTAAGTTGTCCCGCCTTTGCAGACCGAACCAATGTTCATCTTGCATACGTTGATTGATGTCTCATGTCTTCCTAGAATGTATAAAACGATAATGTTCTCTGATTACCTTAGGCACATGTCCTCAGAACCTCCTGAGGCTGTGTCACGGGTGTGCGTCCTGAACCTTGGTTAAACAAACTTTCTAAATTAACTGAGACCTGTCTGAAGTTTTCAGGGTTCAGAACGGAAAGTGCATTGTAGCGTCACCCTAGGACTCATTATTAACAAAAACTATCCTAAATCTCTGCAGATACAATGAAAGCAGTGGTATGTAAACTGTATGAAACTAAATGGCACTTACTACAAGTAAAGGAATACATGCTGAGAAAAAAGTCATGAACCGCTCACTTTTCAAAGAAGCAATAATACTATGAATTCTGTGTAATTTCCAGAGTCAGCTTGTTTCATAAGCTGTCCCCACCAAACTTGGAAATATTCCAGAGTGAGCTATTGTGCCTCCAGCCTTTGTCCCTCCTCCTTTTTTCCCCTGAACCCTCCCCTCAACCCTTGCCTGCAATCACATTCTCTGATTCTGCAAAAGCAAATGGGAGCCCTAGAGAGAGTTATCTTTTCTTTTTTCTTTTTTTTTTCTCTCTTTTTTGAGATGGAGTCTCGCTTAGATAGCCCAATGGAGCGATCTCGGCTCACTGCAACATCCGCCTCCTGGTTTCAAGCGATTAACCTGCCTCAGCCTACCGAGTAGCTGGGATTACAGGCACCCACTATTATGCCCAGCTAATTTTTGTATTTTCATAGAGACAGGGTTTAACCATGTTGGCCACGCTGGAGTCGAACTCCTGACATCAGGTGATCCGTCGGCCTCAGCCTCTCAATATGCCGGGATTACAGGCGTGAGCCTCTGCAGCCAGCGAGTTCTCTTTTCTTTCTGAAGGGCAAGGCAAAGTGGAATGGATTCAGCTAAAAGCGGACTTCATGCCCGGGAAAGCATCATGGTTAGACCCATGTGAGACAGGTTAGTTTTACTGCGTGTGTTCCACATGTGTTGTTGTCCATGTGTTGCTACCATAGTAATCCTGCTCAGCATGAGAGGAACCAAAGTTTCAGACATTTGGTGTATGTGCTTGGCTGGGGAGCCAAAGGTGAGCAGCCACCATCTGTGGGATTATGACTGAATGCCTCTAAGTCAGAATCCCGCCCAGAAGAGAGGATGCAGCAGCGCCGGCAAGCCTCGGTTGGCCTCAGATAGCTCTTCCCCCGCCTTTCCCACCGGCCGGACGCTCCGCCCCACTGCGCGCCAAGACCTGGCTCCGGTGCCAGGAGCCCCTCGTCCTAAAAAACGGGGTGCAGCTAGAAAGGCCTTTGCTCCCTGGCCCATCACATAACACGTTTATGGGGAATCTGATACTAAACTATTCGTAAACGCCCTGCTTCCGGGTCAGGGTTTCCTATGGAACATGGCAGCTCCCTCACTGCAACCTATTGAAAGTCAGCCCTCCACCCAAGTGTCTCTAAACCAGTGTGCGGGAAACCCGGCTTTGTGGCGTGTCCTGTGTAATTCAGCCCTGGCCGTCTACCTTCCTTCTTCCCTCCTTTTGCCCGCGGGGACTAAGGTCCCGGGCCTGCCCATGCCCACCAGCCCCCGAGCCCCGGGACAGGCAGTGGCTGTCTCTCGCGAGAGTTCATTGGAGCCCGCCGTGCATTTGGGAGGCGTCGGCCCCACCAGCGGGGTTCCCAAGATACAGCGCCGGGAGTTGCCGAGGTAGGGTTGGCGCCCCTGCTCGATGTTCCACCTCTCTGATTCAGCTTCTTTCCCCCACCCCGCTGGGAATCCTCCACGGGTTGGGAACGGATTCTTTGAGCTTGGTGTGAATGGCTGAGGCGCGGGTGTCAGAGGTTGTGCCCCTGCAGTCCCTGTCCGAGTAGTGTTCGCGCGTGCCCGTGGGCGGCTGTTGGGGTCAAAGTCCCTCTCCCCGCCCCAGGTGCGCTGGGATGAGAGTAGCCAGTCACCACCCTTGTGTCTTCACTGGTCTCCGCTGCCCGGGTCAGCCAGCGGACTGAGCGAGAATGGCTGGCAGGTCTGCCGAGTTAGATGGCCTCAAAGCTGGGCCGGTTCTGTGTGATAAGGTTCCAACTGGTTCTGACCGCTTCCGTCCGCGAGCACCTCATTTGGCCTTTAGGGTGGACCCAATCGATTAGATGCTGGCATTTGGCTTCTCGATCAGCCCGCAAGTCGACCGCCTGTGGGAAGCAAGCAACATCCAGTTGACACGGCCGTCAGCTTCTCTGCCTGGAAGACCAGGGACCAGGGCCTAAGGCCCCAATCCTCAGGTCTCGGGTCGCCGTGTCCACCTGATGTCCGCGGCAAGCGTTGGACTTGACCGTCAACTTGGGATTTCTAAAGTAGACCATATAACTTTGGTCAGCAGCAGTACCGCCCACATTCACTTGGTGTCACTTATTCCTTGCGTTGTTTCTTCCTCTCCAATGGTTTCCACAGTACTTTCAGTTGCTCTTCGTTTTGTTTTTCTTTTACTTTTCTTGCTCCTCTTTCTACACACTGAAGTTGCTGTGGTTTTATATTTACCTTTTATTTATTTATATTTTTTAGGCAGGTTAGAGTGTAAGAATGCAATCTCGGCTCACTGCCGCCTAGACTTTCCAGGGCTCCCTCAGGTGATCTTCCTATCTCAGCCTTCCAAGTGGCTGAGACTACAGGATCACTTAATTCTGTGATGTTGAAGCTGAAGTGAGCCGTGTTCATGCCATTGCCCTCCAGTGTAAGTGTTTCATAAAGTAACAGAAACAGGTTAAAGAAAAAAATTTATTTGAAATTAACTACAATTAATTGTGATGTATATGACCTTTTATATTTTTTCACTCCCACGAGTTTATTATTATTGTTGTTTGTTATTATTTCTTTGTATTATTGTCATTATTGTTATTGTTTTCATTATTTATCTAGTCATTTAGAGATGGAGCCTTGCTCTATCACCCAGACTGCAGTGCAGTGGCGCGACTTTGGGTCACTGTAGCTTCAAATTCCTGGGTTCAAGTTCGCAATATAGCGAAACACCCTGTATACTAAAATCTCTCAGTGACACCTTCAGGACCGTTGGTTGTGGCGGCTGCAATTTCGGAGGCTGAGGCGGGCAGTTCGCTAGAGCTCGGGAGTTCAGGACAGCCTGGGCAACAGACTGCAGAGCATTTGCTTGACCAAGGCCCACTGCAGCCTCCACCTCCCGAGCCCAAGCGATGCTCTCACCTCAGGCTCCAAAGGATCTGGGGATACAGGTGCCTGCCATCACGATGCCCGGATTTTTTTCTTGTCTTTTCTTTTTCAGTAGAGACGGGGTCTCACTGTGTTGCCAGGGCTGGTCTCAAACTCCTGGGCTCCAGCAATTCTTCCACGTCCGCCTCCCAAAATGCTGGGATTATAGGTGTGAACCACAATGCCCTGCCTTCTTTTTATTTCCTTCATTTTTTCTCCTTTTTTTCTTTCTCTTTCTGTCTTTTATTTGTGTTCTCTCTCTTTTTCTTCCCCCCTTTTTTCTCTCATTTCTCATTCTTTTTTTTTTCTGTTTCTGTTTTTCAGTTTTCTTTTTCATTTCTCTTCCCTTTACATCTCTGTCTGTATTTTTTTCTTGATCTTCCTTATTCTCTCTCTCTTCTTCATTTATTTCCATCCCACTGTCTGTCTGTCTTTGTGTGGATACTGGAACAGTGTCCTTATTCTGTATCTCCCTGTGTATCCTAAGCCTCTGTGACTTTCACTTTGGTGTTTTTCCTATTTGTCGCATAAAATGCACTCACTGTTCTTGTATTTCGGTGCTCTGTGAACGCTCGAAGGGTGGGGAAAAAGTGGACCACGAATTTGATTGGTTTCATGACAGACATGGGAGACAAAAGAACATACGATGATTACTTTGCTAAGTGCCCTGTTTATTCTTCCAACTGGACTCATAAAAGTACGGACGCAGTTGGTGGGTTGAGAGAGCTCTGTGTAGTCATGACTCTGCAATTATACCTGACAAGAGCGGTGATGATGAACGGGAGGTATGGAAACCTGCCCTTCTTTGGTGTTAGTTGAGCACAGTGAGAAGAGATTCAGAATGGCCTGTATCTCAACCTGATGGTACTGTTTTTCGGCTCTGACCTTTAGGAACGCGTGAAGCCTTCCGGTGCATTCCCGCCACTTCCTTGCAGTTTTCTTTTGATACTTTTCGATTAACTAACGTATTTATTAATTTATTTGAGATGGAGTCTTGTTCTGTTCGTCAGGCCATGGCGCGGTATCGGGTCACTGCAACCTCCGCCTCCCAGGTTCCAGCGATTCTCTTGTCTTAGCCTATCGAGTAGCTGGGATAACAGGTGCGTGCCACCATAACTAGCTAACTTTTGCCTTTTTAGTAAAGACAGGGTTTCACCACGTTGCCCAGGCCGCTCTTGAACTGCAATTTCCAGGAATCCTGTGGCCACGGCCTCCGAAAGTGCTGGGAGACCCCAGGTCATCAGACTCGAGAAAGAATGTTGGTTGATGATAGAAAGGCGTGACACACTGCGCCCTACCCAAATTGCTATTTTTAAAAATAAACCAGTAGGCTGGGTGCAGTGCGTCATTCCTGTCATCACAGCGGTTTTCTAGGTGGAGGTGGGAGGATTACGAGGTCAGGAGTTAAAGACCAGCCTGGCCAACATAGTCAAACCCTGTCTCTACGAAGAATACAAAAATTAGCCAGGTGTGGTGACACGCACGTCAAGTCCCAGCTACTCGATATGCTGAGGAAGGAGAATCTGTTGAACCTCCCGGGAGGTGGAGGTTGCAGTCAACCCAGATCATGCCATTGGACTCCAGCTTGGGTGACAGAGTCAGACTCCATCTAAAAAAAAAAGTAATTAAAAATAAATGAGTTTCCAAGAAAAAAATAGAGACCCGCAGTGACACAAACATACACCTCTCAGCTTTTGAGTCAGCAATGACACTACGAATTTGTAAACTCAGTTCATTTCTTGACTGGGGACCATGGATATTTGGGATGCTTCCTCTTGGAACATAATTCTGTCTGACACCATACCCAGCTAACATTTGCCTTTTTAGTAGAGTCAGAATTTTATTTTGTTACCCAGACTGCTCTTGAACTCATGACCTCCAGGTATCTGCCCGTCCAAACTTCCCAAAGTGCTGTGATGAAAGGAGTGAGCCACACGGATTTCAGCTCTCACAATGGTGCACGCTGCCACTTTTCAAAGCTCTACCCTGGGCATTATTGGTATTTGCCCAAGATAGAAACTCTTTCTAAAAAGTAACAATTTGCTCACATAATATTTCCACAAACAATGCCTTGGCCCATGTTTGTTTTAGTGTTTTGTTTTGTTTGTATTGTTTACTTTACTTATCTTTATTCAGGTGAAGTAGATTTTACCAATTTTAGGAAAACGTGTATTTTCCCAAAAACATGTTAGCTGGTGTTTTCTTCTGTCATTAAGTAGCGATTTTCTGAATCTCTCAAGGTACAATGAGAGCCGATTGATATAAACTATACTTCTTAACATCTTCTTTTTTTTGTTTTTTTTTTTCTTTCAGGTGGAGTTTCGCTCTTATCGCCCAGGCTGGATTGCAGTGGCACGACGTCAGCTCATCGCAACATCCGTCGCCTGGGTTCAAGGGATTTTCAATTCTTCAGCCTTTCGAGTAGCTGAAACCACAGGCACACACCGCACGCCTGGCTTTTTTTTTTTTAATAGACACTGGGTATCTCCATATTCGTCAGGCTAGTCTAGAACTCCAAACCTGAGGCGAACCACCCACCTCGACCACCCAAAGTGCTGAGATTAAAGGCGTGAGCCCCGCGTCCGGCCGTAACATCTTATCCTCTAGAAATCCAGAGAGGGTAGGTCTGGAGTCCTTGAGACCAGCCTTCCTTGGATGAAGTCCAAAGCGATAGCTGAGGATTAGGGGGTGCGGTTGGGCTTGAAAGTCGATCCTTTATTTTTGCTACCTAGGCCACGATATCCCTCGACCCCCGTAGCTTGCACACCCTTTGAGATCCCCCTTCTTGACCGCCTTGGAGGATGACCTCTAACTTTAATTTTTGTTTTTCTTCCTTTGTTGGGTTTCAGGAGGGTGTGCAGGAAAGAGGGTGTGTGTGGGGAGGGGGTGTGGTGGGGATGGAGGGGAGCGTCCTAAGTTTCGATTTAGTGTCATGCCTCTTTCATCACCACCACCGAAGATGAAAGCAACAATCAGCTGAATACTGCGTGTCCTCACCCATAAGTGGGAACTAAATAATGAGAATGCGTGGGAAGAACTAGGGGGATGAGAGACGCAGGAGCCTACTTGAGGGAGGAGGTTTGGAAGGAGAGACAGCTTCAGGAAAAAGCAAAGCAAACAAAACACAAAAACTGATGGGTTTTTGTGAGTACCCGGGTGACGTAGTTTCCGTCGCTGAGTATCCGGGAGACGAAATCATCTGCACACTGAACCCCCCAGTCAGAAGTTCACCTATGTAACAATCTAGCACATGTATGCTTCAACAAGAAATAAAAGTGAGGGGAGAAAGAGAGAGAGAGAAAGAGAGAGAGAGAAGTAAAACGAAACATCACCTCCTTGACCTGAGTCAGGGGGTTTCGGGTCTTTCAGGGGAAGGTTCTGAAACAATGCAGTATTTTGGTCTGTACTTTTTTGTGTCTTCGCATTTCTTCTTTTTTTATGACAGAGACTCACTCAGCCACCCAGGCTGGAATGCAGTGGCGCACGCTCGGATCACTGCAACAACCATCTCTCCGGTTGAAGCGATATCCAGTCGCAGCCTCCTGAGTGACTGGGATTACAGGCACCCGCCATAAGGCCCCGCTAATTTTCGTACATTAGTAGAGACGGGGTATCGCGATGTTTCTGACTCTGGACTTGAAAATAAAACGAAAATAAAACTGACATGAAAGAAAATACTTAAAAAGTGAGTTTCCGGGAAAAAAGAAAAAAAAAAAAAAAAGAGAACCCCCCCCCCCCACAGTGACGTACACAGACCCCTCTCGCCTTTCGAGGCACCAGACACGTTAGGAACGATGCGTACTTTCTTTTTTTAACGGAATTTTATTTTAGGAGCGGGATTTGTTTTTCGAGACGGAGGTTCGGAGTCCCGCCCTCCCTCCGTCCCGGTCCCTGGTTGCCCAGACGACCTCAGGAGACAGACCCTGGCTGGGCCAGATGGTCCTTCTCCTTGGTCGGTGGTTTCCTTGTGTTTCTTCATGTCTTTAACCCGCGTGGACTCTTCTGCTTGGGTTTTACAGAAGGCGGCTCCCCTTTAGGCCTTGTCGTTGGTGGGGACTTTCCTGATTCTCCCCAGATGTAGTGAAAGCGGGTAGATTTGCCTCGCTTTGCCTCGCCTTGCCTTGCCTTGCCTTTTCTTTCTTTCTTTTTCTTCCTTCTCTCTTTCTTTCTTTCTTTTTTTTTTTTTTTTTTTTTTTTTAGACAGAGTTTCACGCTTGTTGCCCGGGCCAGAGGGCCATGGCGCGATCTCGGCTCACCGCAACCTCCGCCTCCTAGGTTCAAGCGATTCTCCTGCCTCAGCCTCCCTAGTAGGTGGGATTAGAGGCGTGTGCCACCGTGCCCGGCTGATTTTGTATTTTTTGTAGAGACGGGGTTTCCCCACGTTGGTCAGGCTGGTCTCCATCTCCCAACCTGAGGTGATCCGCCTGCCTTGGCCTCCCAAAGTGCTGGGATGACAGGCGTGAGCCACCGTGCCCGGCCTCTCTCTCTCTCTCTCTCTCCCTGTCTGTCTGTCTGTCTGTCTCTCTTTCTTTCTTTCTTTGTTTCTTTCTTTCTTTCTTTGTTTCTTTCTTTCTTTCTTCCTTCTTTCCTTTCTTTCTTCCTTCTTTCTTTCTTCCTTCCTTCCTTTCTTCCTTCTTTCTTTCTTTCTCTTTCTTCTTTTGCTCTTTTTTTCTTTTCCTTTCTCTCTCTTTCTTTCTCGCTCTTTCTTTCTCTCTCTCTCTTTCTGTTTCTCTCTCTCTCTCTCTCTCTCTCTCTCTCTCTTTCTCTTCCGTCTCTTTGAGACAGAGTTTCACTCTTAAGTGTCCCAGGCTGGAGTGCGATGGCGCGATCTTGGCTCACCGCACCCTCCACCTCCCGGGTTCAAGCGATTCTCCTGCCTCGGCCTCCTGAGTAGCTGGGATGACAGGGATGCACCTCCACGCCCGGCCGATTTTCGTATCTTTAGTAGAGACGGGGTTTCACCACGTTGTCCGGGCTGGTCTCTGACTCCCGACCTCAGGTGATGCGCCCGCCTCGGCCTCTCGAAGTGCTGGGATGACAGGCGTGAGCCACCGCGCCCTGCCTGTGGACTCGGTTCGTCGTATGTTTTATTTGTTTCGTTTCTATGTACTCACTTTTATTTAGAAATATAAGCGTTTTCATACGTTTGTATATAACTATAGATGTTTACGTGGACGTACGGATAAGCACATTTATACGCGACAGATGTATTTATTGTATAGAAGTACACTTATGCAAAGCACGTGTGTAGAGATACGCTTCTATAAATTTATGAAATATAAATATACGTTGCTACGTGAAGAAACGATGGTAGATGAATACGTCTATGCTTATGTGTGAAGAGTGTTGTATTTGTATTTATAGATAAACGGGCATATTTATCCGTTTTCTTTCTTTCTCTCCTTGATGTGATTCTTCCTTCCTTTCTCTCCTTGATGTGTTTCTTCCTTCCTTTCTTCCTCTCTTTCCTCCTTTACGTGTTTCTTCCTCTCTTCCTTTCCTTCTCTCTCTCTTTCTGTTCTTTTTTCCTTCGTGTCTTATTTCTCTTTCGTTCCCTGTCTTTCCTTCATTTTTCTTTCCTCTCTGTTTCTTTTCCCCTCTTTCCTTCGTTTCTTTCCTCCTTCTTTCTCTCCTTTTCGTGTTTCTTTCCTCTCCACCTGTCTTTGAAAAAATGGAACGTTTAAGAAGTTTTCTTTCCGTATCTCTGTTTTTTAGATGGTCTCTCTTTTCTCCACTCTCTTCCTCCCTCCCTCCCTCCCTCTCTCCCTCCCTCCCTCCCTCCCTGCTCCCTTCCCTCCCTCCTTCCCTTTCACCATCTGTCTCTTTTCTCCATTCTCTCCCTCCCTCCGTCTTTCTCTCCCTCTGTCTGTCTCTGTGTGGATTCTGGAAGAGCCTAGGCATTCTGCCTCTCCCTGTGTCCGCAGCGACCCGCGACCGAGTCCTTCCTTGTGGGTTCTTTCTCCCTCCCTCCCTCCCTCCCTCCCTCCCTCCGAGATGCATCTCCAAACACCCAGACGCCGTGGGTTGTCTTCTGACTCTGTCACGGTCGATGCGGGGACACGTTTTGGGGAGGCGTTTCTGTGGGGTTGGGGGAGAGGGGCTGCGTTTTCGGCCTCGGGAAGGGCTTCTCGACTCACGGTTTCGCTTTGGCGGTCCACGGGCCGCCCTGCCAGCCGTCCGGATCGGTCTCGCTGACGTTCGCGACGGTCGTCGGGCTCCATCTGGCGGCCGCTGTTAGATCGTGCTCTTGGCTTCCGGAGCTGCGGTGGCAGCTGCCGAGGGAGGGGACCGTCCCCGCTGTGAGCCAGGCAGAGCTCCGGAAAGCCCGCGGTCGTCAGCCCGGCTGGCCCGGTGGCGCCAGGGCTGTGGCGCGTCGCTTGTGAGTCAGAGTTCTGGCGTGCAGGTTTATGTGGGGGAGAGGCTGTCGCTGCGCTTCTGGGCCCGAGCCGGGCCGTGGGGCCGCCCGGGCCGGTCGACCAGCGCGCCGCAGCTCCCGAGGCCCGAGCCGCGACCCGCGGGGACACACCGCGCGTGGCGCGGGAGGCCGGGGACGCCCTTCCCGGCTCCGTCGCGGGCCCGCGCGCGTCCTGGCCGTCTGAGGCGGCGGCCGAATGTGTTTCCGGGTCCCCGTGGGGAGCCGGGGACCGTCCTGCCCCCGTCCCCCGGGTGCCAGGGAGCGGTCCCCGGGCCGGGCCGCGGTCCCTCCGCCGTGATCCTTTTTGGCGAGTCCCCGTGCGGAGTCGGAGAGCGCTCCCTGAGCCCTCGTGCGGCCCGGGAGGTCACACCTGGCCGGCCTTCGGTCCCTCGTGTGTCCCGATCGCACGGGGGGCCGGCCGAAACTGCTTCCGGGCCTCGCTCTGGAGACACGGGCCGGCCCGTGCGTGTGGCACGGGCGGCCGGGAGGGCCTCCCTGGCCCGGCGCCGCTCCCGCGTGTGTCCTGGGGTTGACCAGGGGGCCCCGGGTGCTCCGTGTCTGGCTGCGATGGTGGCGATTTTGGGGACAGATGTCCGTGTCGTGGGTGTCCTGGGCCGGCGGCGTGGTCGGCGATCGGGCCTCCTGCCCCCGGGGGAGATATATCTTTCGCTCCGAGTAGGCATTTTGGGCCACCGGGTTATTGCTGACACGCTCTCCTCTGGCGACCTGTGTCGCTGGAGAGGTTGGGCCTCCGGATGCGTGCGGGACTCTGGCCCACCGCTGACCCGGCTAGCCGGCCCTGCTCCCGCTCGAGCCGCCTGCTGCTGGGGCCCGCGGGCCTGCTGCTCTCTCGCGCGTCCGAGCGTCCCGACTCCCGGTGCCGGCCCGGGTCCGGGTCTCTGACCCACCCGGGGGCGGCGGGGAAGGCGGCGAGGGCTACCCTGCCCCCGTGCGCTCTCCGCCGCGGGCACCCGGGGCGGCCGTGACAACCCCACCCCCGTCGGCCCCGTGCCGTGCGTGTCAGGCGTCCTCGTCTCCGCTGGGTTGTCCGCCGCCCCTTCCCCGGAGCGAGGGACGGCCGGGGCCGATCGGCTCGCTCGCCGGCCGGCTGGCCGACCCCCCGCTCCCGGGGGCTCTTCCGTGATCGATGTGGTGACGTCACGCTCTCCCGGGCCGGATCCGAGCCGCGACGGGCGAGGGGCGGACATTCGTGGCGAATGGGACGGTTCTTCTCGCCCCGCCCGCGGGGGCCCCTTGCCTCTCCTTCGTCCGCCTGCCGGTGGTGCGTTGGGAAGGCGTGGGGTGCGGAACCCGGCCTGACCTGGCTGTCCCGTCCCCGCTCTCCGCTTCGCGGGGTGGGTCAGCGGGGTCCTCTGACGCGGCGGGCACCCCTCGCTCTCGCCTCCCGCGGTCGTCGACTTGCGGGCGGGCCCCCTCCGCGGCGGTGGGGGTGCCGTCCCGCCGGCCCGTCGTGCTGCCCTCTCGGGGGGTTTCGCGCGAGCGTTGGCTCCGCCCGGGCCTTTGCGGTGCTCCTGGAGCGCTCCGGGTTGTCCCTCAGTGCCCGAGGCCGAGCGGTGGTGTGTCCCTCCCACCCCCGGCGTCCCCTCCTCCGGTGTCCGCGCGTGGGTCCCGAGGGGAGCCCGTCGGCGTGGGGTTCGAGGCGGTCGAGTGAGATGAGATGCGCGCCCCTCCCGCGCGGGGAAGGGCGCCGCCGGGTCCGGCGAGCGCACGTCCCGTGCTCCCCTCTGGCGGGTGCGCGAGGGCCGTGTGAGCGATCGCGGCGGGCGCGGGCCGGTGACGCGTGCGCCGGCCGGCCGCCGAGGGGCTGCCGTTCTGCCTCCGACCGGTCGCGTGCGTGGCTTTGCCTCGGAAGCGACGCAGGAGGCGGGTGGACGGGGGGGGCCTTGTGAGCCTGCCGGGCCCCCCGCCCTGACCGCGAACGCTCGAGGTCGCCGCAGGCGCGCTTCTCCTCGTACCGCAGGCCCCCTCCCTTCCCCGGGCGTCCCCGAGCGCCTCTGCGGGCCCGACGAGGGGCGACTGGCGGGTGGGGAGTGTGACCCACCCTCGGTGATAAAGCATTCTCTAGCGATCTGAGAGAGGTGTGCCTTGGGGTGCCGGATCTCCCGGCCTGCCGCCTCTGTCTCCTTCTGCCTTATGGTAGCGCTGTCGTAGCGACTCGCGCGCAGAGGACCCTCCTCCGCTTCCCCCTCGACGGGTTGAGGGTGGGGAGAGCGAGGGTTCCGCCGGCCACCGCGGTGGTGGCCGAGCGCGGCTCGTCGCCTGCTGTATGGCCCGCGCCTCCCCCTTCCGAGTCGGGGGAGGATCCCGCCGGGCCGGGCCCGGCGTCCCAGCAGGTTGGGACGCGGCCGCCGCGAGCGGTGGGTGTGCGCGGCCTTCCGTCTGGCGCGTGACCCCCACCTCGGCCGCGAGTCGGCTCTCCGCCCGCTCCCGTG